>NC_134236.1:140760115-141063145 GCF_965152275.1 Natator depressus
CTAAGGCTTAACACTTAGACCTGCTTATCAGTGATTTCAGCTCTGGTGATCACTTAACAAAACAAAAGACTATCGAATAAGACTAATCAGCTCTGTCTTTAAACACTGGAGAGGAGCAGGTCAAATGGTGCCTAGGACTCAGGCAAAGCCCACACCACCAGACAGAAACACCTGCCCCCATCCTCTCTCCCTCCACTGGGATCTAGCATCTGAACCCCCTGATTAGCAAGTTCAGTTCAGTTGAGGATGAGCCCCCGCCATCAGTACAGGCTGAGTGCAGTTCTGTTGCCCTTTACTCACAGAATGAGGAAGCCAACATTTCATTACCCCTGTATTCAATACTAAAGTGATTTGTAACCCAAAATCAGCCAAAACTGATCACTTGGGCAACATAGCTCCATCTGCTCATACCTAGGCAGAGTAGGTGTAAATATAGTCTGGTCCTGAAGCATTTCCCCTGCAGCTCATCATTAGCTGCCAGGGGAGAGCTCATTCAAACCTTGCTCACACTCTTAAAAAAAAAAAAAAAAAAAAAAAAAGTCCCACGAAAACAACACAGAAATGTCCCTTTTGTCCCCAGCCAAGTGGGGTGTGCAGAATAATAAGAAAAACTTACACTTTGGAAAGCACTAAACCAGCACTTCATCTTAATTAGTTTTCTCTGAATTCATGAATCACTGTCTTCCTCAGAGTCCCGGCTGAACCTAGTGGTCTCCACCTGAGTTTATTAAGGCCCAGTCTTGCTCCCACAATTGAACCAATGATAGTCTTTTTATTGACATTAATGGCAGTTGGATCAGGCCTTGAGCCAGGCACCTTGGTAAACTTTTTTACTTTTATTTTCTCCTTTTTGAAAATGTTTTGCATAGGATTGGACTAGAAAAATGAAACCCTATACCCTGAATTTGGTTATACGGCTAGAGAAGACAGAGCAATGTACACTCTAAAGTTACAGGATTATCGTTAATATCAATAGGCATTCTGTTTTCATACATCTTCTTAAAAATAAAAAAAAACACAGCTGCTTACTGGTCGACACCTGCAAGGTTCTAAACCACCTCCACTGAAGTGCTGAGCATCTTCAATTCCCTGTCAATACAAGGGGGGCTTGAGATGCTGACCAGCTTGCAGGAGGCACCCAGCTCTTTACAGTATCCAAGCCATAGGACTCTTTTTGTTACTGGGGGAAAAATAATGATGATGGCAGGCCATAAGGGTAATCTTAAAAACAGGGAGTTTTACAACTCATCCCCCAAAATGGGAGAAGGCATTTTTATGCTGACTGGCTTACGTGTATGGTAAACAGAAATTTTGAGTTGCTCTATAACAGGCATGTTTTCAAAATCATGAAAACCCTGCTCTGTTTAGACAGTCTATTATTATGCCTGTCACATTTTGTATGTTAAAATTAAAACCAATAAATAAACCCCCCCCCAAACTTGTAGAACTCATGCAGTGCTAGAGAAAATCTCACTCCTCTCCCCGGATCATCACAATTTATCAGAGACACAACAGTTTTAAGACAAAGCCATGGAAGCAAGCACTACAGTCTGCTCACTTAATGTCATAAAACCTTGCTTTAGTTTATAGTAGAGAGGACATACATAAGAGGTTTATAAAAACAATAGAAAAAATAAGCCATAGACTTCTATTTATCTTCTCAGAATACAAGAACAAGAGAACAAATATAGTGTATTTAAAATATTTTATTTTAGCTGTGGAACTCACTGCCCCAGGATATTATTGAATCCTAAAACCTAGCAGCATCCCAACAAAGATTCAGTGCATCCACAGGTGCATTTGAAATGATACAAGGAATCTAAACGATATATAAATACTCATGCAGTGATGGTCCCATCAATTTTCAAAGCCAGTGTGGGAAATGGCAGGAGGCTATCCCATCCTTCCTAGACTATGTCTACACTGCCCTGCAGGTTGTACTACAGGGCTGTGAATGGCAGTGTACACCAGAGTGCTGCACTGTAACTCCCGCTTCTGGATGGTGTCAGTGTGAACTAAAAGGTACCTAGTTTGCATTAATGTAGTAATCTTCTTCAAACACAACACCATAGCAGAGTGGCTGTGGCAGCATGTGTGGTAATTCAGGTTAGTTCCCTGAGTACAAACCAGCCTGACCGCTTAGGTACGTACTTGTGTGTGTAGCCTGAGCCATTGCCCATGCCTCCGCAGCCATACTGCTATTTTTAGTGCACTCGCTCAAGCAGAGCTAGCACGTGTCTGTGTAGTAGCCGCTCTGGGCAGCATCCTTCCAGCTGCTATGCAGACATATCCTAAAAAGCACCACCCCGTGCACAAACACAAAGGCAAATTTCCTTCAAAACAAATAAACCCCAAACCCCCACACAAAGGTAGATTTCCAAAAATCACTTGCCTCCACCCATCACACACACAAGCGAGCTCTCAAAACAAACAAATCAAAAAATTAACCACCATACCCCTCCACCATGCCCTTAGAAACATGGGCAAAGGCTCCACATAGCTTATTTTCCACTCTATTTCTCTTCCACACTGCTTCCAAAGAGCTACTGAAGGGAGCAGTCAGCCACCTAAGCCAACTGCTGCTGCCATTCTAGAGGCTCTCCAGACAGACAGTGGAAATCTGGAGAGACAAAGTTGCCCCATGCCCTGCAGGAGCCCCAGCAGCCTCTGTCACCAGCACAGAGGAGAAGATGACTCATATTTAACAGATGATGCTGTAGGGACTGGATCAAGGTTTCTTGTGACACCTCAGTTTAGACAGCTGAGACACAAAGACCATTTTTTGCTATTATGATTTGCCTTTGTTTTTCCCCTGGATAATTCCACTGTAGAATTACCAGCCAGTTTCAGTAAGGCAGTAATGTCTTGGCTAACAGCACATCACAAACTAACCAAGATTTATTAATAATGGTTCTGACATTAAAGAGTACTATCTTCAAATTACAATAATCTAATTTTATAGATGCACTGCTTAATGGACCCACAGCAAGATAGGCAGAGTTCCCAGACTGCTAAGCATCTCCTCTTAACCAGCTGCATCTGTCAGTGCCTCTCAACAATATTCCTGTGTGTGTCTCTGGAGAAAAATTTGTAATAAAAAACAACACGCACACTACAACAAACTTTCTAACCTGATGTGACTGATTTTGTTAATGGACTTCTATTTTTCTACTCTCAAAGTGCAAATTCATGTTATTAATTTCAATAAAAATGATTTAAAATGACAACTATATCTGTTTTTCTAAGCAAGGCATCCTGAAAGTTCATAAGGAAACAAGTACATCTCATTGGGCCAAATCCTAGAAGTTCTGAAAGCCCACATCTTCCACTGCAGTCAACAGGCATCGCAGGTGCTCAGCACCTCTCCGGAACTGGTCCAACTGAATTGAAAATAATCATTTTAATTATAAAGAGTATATCTGCGCCAGTGTGAGAGTCAGTGGAAGAGATTGGAAAAGAATGTCTTACATCTGGTTTAATACAGTTATACCTATCAATTGAGTTCAGCTGCAGCCTGTTAACAGTTCTGATCTAAACTTTGAAGCCAACAGCAGGGCATTTCTGATGAACTCAGAATCAGCTGGTTTTACTGGTTTGCCAGAGCCCGAGTTTATTGATCCTCAGATCAGGGGGCATGGCCTATCTGTTCTTCAGGCATTAGCCCGAATATAGTTTTCCGTGCTCGTGTCTGTTGACTTCAGTGGGAGATACAGGCTCTCAGCATCTCTAGGATTTGGCCCAACAAGAAGTGCTCATTTTCTTAGAGCTTTCAGAATGCTGCACTTAGCAAAATGGATATACTTATTTTCGTAATTAACAGTGCCTGAAAAAGACTATTTTGGAGTTGGATGGAGATGGTATTTTCAATTTTTCCTCTTTATGATGCTGGTTGGTAATTAATTTTGGCAGTGTCTATTTTCTCTTAATTGTTATCAGGATGTTTGTATTTTTTAATTAACTGCTTTTTTAAAGATGCAAATGCATTCAGAGGCTTGGGAAATGGGCCATTTTAGAAGTATGGAAATTAAGGAACAATGAAATGACCTTCAGTGTTTTAAAAATTAAACATATTTTTTAAAATAACACACATTAAACCTTTTCCAATTACTAAACCAGCAGAATGAAACTGGCTTGCAGCCTGTAGCAATCTGACCCTATGTTGCTAGGGTCACGAATGACCTCACTTTCAGCAAGATCCCGGTCACCAGTGGGTGGCTCAAAGAATGCAAATAATATACTCATATATATTTCACATTTCGTTCAAAAATGCTTCTTTTATGACCTTTTAATATGCTGAGCAAAATCTGTTCTGTATTCCTATAAAAATACCAAATTAATAGCATACTGCATCACTCTCTTGACATATGTTTGTTACACAGACTCCCAACAAGAATGCAAAAAACAGTGAAGACTGAGACAATTTGTGCAAGGTACCCAATAAATGTCTTTGCACAATAAAAATGAAATGATTAACAGAAACCATGCCTGATGTTGAAGGAAGCATCCTATCTAGAGAATTTATATTCACAAATAGCCATTTTATGTAGGTTACATAGAAATGCTTTTTGCAGAAGAGATCTGAGACTCACAGATTAGTCTTCTTATTTATAAATGCTACAAAAAACATTTCTAAATGGGGCTGGTAATATCCTGATCCCTCTCGGTAGCTATAAAAAAGGAGACCACCACCAAGAAAACGAGGCAAAAATCTTTGTTTTCACTTTGCTGTTTTTTTGGAATAAGTAGTTTGGTTTTTTTTATATCCGAATTCTCTCAAGACAAATTATGCTAAAAATCTCAAAGTTGAAGATGACTTCCAAGAGAGACATAACTTTGAGATTTTAAACAAAACTTTGAGATTTTCATCTGAGCAACAGCAGCATGTCCCCTACACAATCTCTAGGATGCTTGAGCTATTTAAAAGACAAACCTGAGTCAAAGAACATACACAATCTTACACTGCACATTAATTCCATCTAGAAAAGGGAGCTCTGGATTTTTCACCAGTCTGCATCAGCACATCCTGCACATGTAAACTGCAGCTCCTGAATTTCAGCAAAAGTACTCAGACAGCTGAAATATAAAAATTCAATAATTCTTGCCTTACTTTTTCAAAGTGCTTACCCAACATAGTAATGATATGCCATGGAACAGCAACTGATCTTGCACCACATTAGTTAAGTCTACAATATGTTAAATACATAAGGGTGCCCAATTTCATCACATCCAGGAGGATAGGATCACAATCCATGTTAGCAGGTGGTCAGCACTTTAGATACTGTAGTGACAGATGCTATTAGAAATACCTTGGGCAAATTATACAGACAGCATCGGTGTGTTTTCTGGGCCAAGTATTAGCAGTTAGATCATGCAGTGAAAGACAAAGTCTGATTTCTATTTCATCACTGTAATTGCAGAGAAATCCCATTGACTTTAAACATATTAGGAGTTAATGGGTTTAAACTGAATTTACACCAGCAAAGATTAGAATCTGGTCCTCTGACCAGAAAGGAAGAGCGGGTGGTTATGTACCAATTAACACAGAATAGTACATAGATCAATATTATTCACAAAGAGAGATTAAGCACAAAGTACATTTTTAGCCCCATTTGTTTGCAATTACAGCTGTGAAAAAACAACCTGAATAATAATAATTCTGTTATTATTTATGTCATGGCAGTGACCAGTCTGTGCTAGCTATGTCCAGCTGGGTTTTGCCCCACAGATCTCACAACCCAAGACAGCAAAGAAAGGCAAATCTGGATATAAGGGGTAAAATATTCTGAGGTTGTATTTGCCTATTTTTAAAATACATATTAATTATCCGCTCTGGCTCTGTAGCTAGCCATTGTCAGTTGGCTAATTTCTATAGGCATCACGTGAGAAGTGGGTCTCGGAGGAGGGGTTTTGAAGAGGGGAAGGAAGTGTTCTTAAGACCCAAGAGGATGTTCCATGTGTAAGATGGGGTATGGAAAGAGGAGTGGAGACAGTTGTGGAAGAAGCAGATGATTATGACTTGAAAATACTGGCATCAGTCACCGTGGAGAGGCGCTGAGCAAGACAACTGAAGACAAGAGTGGATAAGTAGAGAGGGAACAGTTGTGAAGGGCCTTGATGGTGAGGACAAGAAGCATGAAATGGATGGGCTGAAAATGGGGAGCAAATGGAGGGCTCCAGACAGAGCCCTCTATCTAATCTAATCACCAGGGTTGAACAGAATTTGCAACTGGGCTGCACTTCAACAGAACTCTGAGTGAGATCAGAAGACATCACAGCCACCACCCCCTCAACCACTCTTGTTCTCATTATATGAGTCAGTTATGCTTGGAGTGTGTCACAAAGAACCATCTCATTTGCCCTCCCCAAAATCCTAAGCACAGTGGTGTGGGTGTAATGAACAGTAATTGGTTACACTGAAGGTAACAGCGCTGCAAAAATGTTGTCAGTCTTGCTCAATAGCGTCCAGGGGAGAGGGATATACAGATCTATCAGCTGTGTGAACCACCTCAGTCCTATTCTCTGAACTTTCACAGGTATGGGCTCAGGTTGGCCAATGCACTGACTCTCAAAGCCAAGAGTCACATCTTCACAGCATAAAATTTAGCTTCCAGAAGAGTCTCCAAGAGAAGCAACATTAAAATGGTTACAGTCAGTGCAGACTGGTGCACTGAAGAATTATGAGAAACTGACAATAGTGTCAGTGGCCAAACTGCAAAGTGCCAATGATGATGACCAAAGAGAATAATCTATTTCAGAACAACATTATGGCTCTCTCATATTCATTCTGCCTGTGTATGAGGGGGAAAGAGAAAGCTTCAGGATTCTTATTCTGCTTTATTTTGCCAGAGTTAACAAACCAACTGTAATGTCATAGAATAAAGAGCATAGCATGCTGGGAATGTATTTTTTATTAAGCATCGTTATATAAACACATTGATGTCCTCGCCCGCCCCAAAAGAGAAGTTTTGTTTGTTACCTCTTACCGACAGTTATTTTGACAATTCTTTTCTGAGAGTCCATCCTCATCTTCTCCCATTATATCCACTGCTGAAAATATCAGTGCAACCAGAATCGCAAAGCAGCACACCAGTGCAAAGATCACAATGCATTTTTGCTGGGACTGAAAGAGATTAAGAAGATTAAAAAATATATTTATATAATATATATATAAAGTTTCATGGAGTGGGCATCATTTTAGTCAATGAACAGAGATTCTAACACTTTTCAATAGGATCTAAAACCATTTTGAATATATTCCTGACATAACTCGCAACATGAAACACATTTTGGGATGAAAATATTCTTTCAAAACCATCCTTTAGTATCATCTTCAAGTTTACATTAAATGTAGCAGTTATTGTTAAATAATTCATATCACAAACAACATTAGAATTATAGAACTAGTTTTCATTTATACCATGATTAAATGTATTATCCAATAAAATAGCCATTCCTGCATTAATTACTTTTTTCTGATTAGGCACCATAGATATGACATATTTGACAGTTTGGCATTGCAAAAGTCTTGAGAGCTTTTGTTTGTTTACTTGAAAACAAACATGTCATCACAAGAAGGCTGAAGAGCTAAATGGCATTTCCTATTTCTGTATGTGGTAGTTGACATGAAAATTAGCGCAGTCAATTAATTGCAGTTAACTCAAGTGATTAACTCAAAGCAAATTAACTGGATTTAAAAATGTAATTGTGATTAATCGTAGTTTTAATTGCACAGTTAAACAATAATAGAATGCCAACTGAAATGTATTATAAATATTTTTGGATGTTTTTCTACATTTTCAAATATATTCATTTAAAATTACAACAGAATACAAAGTGCACAGTGCTCACTTTATATTATTATTTTTATTACAAATTTTTGCACTGTAAAAAAGATAAAGAAATCATATTTTTTTCAAATCACCTCATACAAATATTGTAGTGCAATCTCTTTACCGTGAAATACAACTTACAAATGTAGGATTTTTTTTTTTACATAACTGCACTCAAAAACAAAACAATGTAAAACTTTAGAGCCTACAAGCCCATTCAGTCCTACTTCTTCTTCAGCCAATTGCTCAGACAAACAGGTTTGTTTACATTTACAGGCGATAATGCTGCCTGCTTCTTATTTACAATGTCACCTGAAAGTGAGAACAGGCATTCACATGGCATTTTTGTAGCTAGCATTGCAAAGTATTTACATGCCAGATATGCTACACATTTGTATGCCTGTTCATGCTTTGGCCACCATTCCAGAGGACCTGCTTCCATGCCGATGACACTCGTTAAAAAAATAAAACGTCAATTAAATTTGTGACTGAACTCCTTGGGGGAGAATTGTATGTCTCCTACTCTGTGGTTTTACCCACTGTCTGCCATATATTTCGTGTTATGGCAGTCTCAGATGACAACCCAGCATATGTTGTTCGATTTAAAAACACTGTCACTACATATTTGACAAAAAGCAAAGAAGATACCAATGTGAGAATTCTAAAGATAGCTACAGGACTTGACCTAGGGTTCAAGAATTTGAAGTGCCTTCCAAAATCTGAGAGGGATGAGGTGTGAAACATGCTGTCAGAAGTCTTAAAAAAGCAACACTTCAACGCAGGAGGGTGAACAGATGTGCCCTTTTTAAAGGGACAGTCCCATATTTAAGCCCTCCTGCAGGTGTCCCGACTTTTTCTTAAAAATCGGCAAAGTGTCCCATATTTTCTGTCTCCCCTCCCCATCAGTACTGGCAGGTCCCTGCTGCTGGCTGGATCCCTGCTCACCAGCCGCCCGCCCACCAGAGGTGCGTTGGGGAGCGGTCTAGTGGCCGATGATGGGGATGGGTATGAAAGGCTGGTGGCAGGGCGAAGATGCAGCATGCGGGGCAAGCCATTCCCCCTGCTGGTCCATCAATGCAGACCCTGCTGCACAGTGGCTCTTGGGGGGAGGGATAGCTCAGTGGTTTGAGCTTTGCTCTGCTAAACCCAGGGTTGTGAGTTCAATCCTTGAGGGGGCCATTTCAGGATTTGGGGCAAAAATTGGGGATTGGTCCTGCTTTGAGCAGGGGGTTGGACTAGATGACCAAATTGGACCTGAGGTCCCTTCCAACCTTGATAGTCTATGATCCCTGGCCAGCAGGGCCATGCTCCCCCATCCCATTTCCAGCTGGTGCTGGCAGCACGCTGCAGTGGATGGTGAGTGCAGCCAGGCAGCAGCCAGTTGTGTGTCATTTTTGCTACCCACCCATTGGCCCTTTATGTACCCCCCCTTCTCACTCCTCTCCCTGCTTTGCCCCTTCACCCCCCTCAGCCCCGCTGCTCCTCCATATCCTCCCCGGCAGGGCGTGTCTCGCTCCCAGCGCTGTGCGGAGAACCAGCCCCTGGTCGGAGCATTCAGGTCACCAACAGCCTGGCCAGCAGGCTCCTTCCTTCCCCCACTACCTCTGGCTGGGCCGGTGCCCAGGAAAGCCCAAGACCCTCTGGCGTGGGGTGCTGACCAGGAGGAGCCAAGCCCTGCATGTGCCAAAGCCCCACACAGCGCTGGCATGGGGAAGCCTCTCTGCCCCTCTGCGAAGCTCTGGAGTGCCGGGGAGCTGGGAAGTGATTTTCAGCCTGTTCATGCCCCAAACCTCCAGGCTCCACAGCCCCAGGGCAAGGGCTTAGCACCCTCTTCACCTGACCCCCCACCACCCTGGGTCCTGCCCCCAGGGCGTGCAGGGCTGCTTCGTTCCCTAGGCAGACTCCTCTGCTGAGCCATCTCTCTGGCCCAGTTCGCTGAAGCCCCTGCAGTCAGGTTCCCTGGGCCCTGGTACACAATGCATCCTTAGGGCTTAACCCTTTCCTGCCCGCACTGTAGCCGGGGGACAGGAGGAGGCTGGGTTATGTCCATGGCCAGCAGCAGCCTGGAGGTATTAGCTGCCTTTCGACACTGTGCGGGCAGGAAGGAACAAGCTGCTTCCAGCCACACGGGGAAGAGGGGAGAAGAGATGAGCTCTGCAAAGACACAGGCCCGGTCACTCCTTCCCCTCAACAATCTAGTGTGAACCCTGGCATAAATCTGGGGTGGGGGGGGGCATGTGACCCTGCGTGCCTCCCATGTGTTACCTCTGGAAGATGTGGTGCCAGGTACCAGGAAAGGCGCGTCCATCTCGGGGCCCAGCCCAGCATGAAGGGTGGAAAGCACTGGGCAGGGAGGGTCAAGTAGGTCAGTCACCCCCTCGCCCCCCCCCCCCCGTGACAGAAGTGGGGGGGTGGGTGGGGAAGAGAGAGAGAGTGTGTGTGAGACTTCTCCCCATATGTGTGTGTGGGGGTAGGGGTGTGTGTGTCACCCCTCCCCATGTGAACCCTAAAGCCTTAAAGATAAAAAGGTAAATAAAAAGAATCCAACTACACAATATTTCTTTTAAACAGGGACTCAGTCAACTTGATGTTAATTTGAATATTTATACTGCATAATTATGATGGATTGCCTTTGAACTCATTTGAAGAACAGTAATTTTACCAGGTGTCCCGTATTCAGCATAGGAAAATATGGTCACCCTACAATGCAGAAACTATGGAACCTGAACCACCAAAAAAGAAAATCAACCTTCTGTTGGTGGCATCTGACTCAGACGATGAAAATGAATGTGGATCAGTTCGCTCTGCTTTGGATCATTATCGAGCAGAACCTGTCATCAGCATGGACACGTCTCCTGGAATGGTGGTCAAATCATGAAGGGATATATGACTCTTTAGCGCATCTGGCACATAAATATCTTGTGATGTCGGCTACAACAGTGCCATGCGAATGCCTGTTCTCACTTTCTGGTGACATTGTAAACAAGAAGTGGGCAGCATTATCTCCCTTAAATGTAAACAGACTTGTTTGTCTTAGTGATTAGCTGAACAAGAAGTAGGACTGAGTGTACTTGTAGGTTCTAAAGTTTTACACTGTTTTGTTTTTGAGTGCAGTTATGTTAAAAAAAATTCTACATTTGTAAGTTGCATTTCATGATAAAGAGATTGCACTACAGTAGTTGTATGAGGTGAACTGAAAAATACTATTTCTTTTATCTTTTTTACAGTGCAAATATTTGTAATAAAAATAATAATATAAAGTGAGCCCTGTACACTTGGTATTCTGTGTTCTAATTTAAATGAATATATTTGAAAATGTAGAGAACATCCAAAAATATTTAAATAAATGGTATTCTATTATTGTTTAACAGTGATTAATCATGATTACTTTTTAATCTCGCGATTAATTTTTTTAATAGTTTGACAGCCCTAATTAAAATGTTGAAACGTATTTCCTTAAGCTTAGAGTAAAAAATACTGTCGTGGTAACTCAGATACGACTGTCCAGTAACTATGGGTAAATGTGAACTTTTTAAAGGTTACCTATGAACATGTGCTTTACACATATTAATGAAGTGTGTTAATTATCTTATTTGCACAAATGAATTGTGCAGGTATGTGCGATATGTGGCTATCACTACCCTTAAAGCTTCACCATGTGAAGAACTGCACAACATACACAGAGAAAGAAAACAAAACTAAACTGCTGCTGCCAGTTACTGATTTCATTAATATTCAATTATTACCCTTGTAACTGTAATTTCTTGCCTAGAAAATACCCAAACCAGAGATTATTATATCAAGCAGTCTTGAAGAGTATGAATCTCATATTTACAACTGAACAAGCAGTGGCACAAGTCTAAAAATAGTACATACTCTCTGCACAGTCACTCATCAGGGAGAGGGATAGCTCAGTGGTTTGAGCATTGCCCTGCTAAACCCAGGGTTGCGAGTTCAATCCTTGAAGGAGCCATTTAGGAATCTGGGGCAAAAATTGGGGATTAATCCTACTTTGAGCAGGGGGTTGGACTAGATGATCTCCTGAGGTCCCTTCCAACCCTGATATTCTATGATTTATTTTAATAAAAGTAAGATCACCACCACCACCTCCCCTTCTTACACAGAAAGGCCCAATTTTGCAATATGATTTGCACCCACAATTTCTATCTGAGTGTGTATCCTAGGAAGGAGTGAGTTCATACTTCAGAGCAAATCATCTACTGTGTACCACTGTTGCCAGAGACTGAAGTACATTGCCTATTTAAAACACAGCAAGCTCAACTTTGTCCTCAGATGCAGAGAGAGAATGTTCCTTTAGTTCAGTGGAGGCTGTATCCTTCTATCAAGGACAATATTGGGCCCATGTTGTTAAGCAACACACATTTTAAACATCATTAACACTGGGCAATTTCATAAATTTAAAGTCTATGTTTTATATTATGAATATATTTGCCACGCATATATAGGATATACCAAGAATGCTGACAATCTATGCAATATAATTTATAATGGCTGCATTTTGGCCTACAAGCCCAGAGGCAGCAGCTGTGTTTGACTGGAAATTAGAAGACAAGTGTTGTTAAATACTGGCTCTGAACCAATGGAAAGGGAAGCCCCAAGTCCCAATGATGAATCAGTCATTCAGATGTGGGACAGTCATAAAAACCCTGCTTTCTTATTTAAAATAGATTTCATTGTTTTTGTTCAGTTAAGGATGCACACTGACATCTTTCAGAAGATGCACAGTGACATCTGAAAATTAGAAGTACCTGCACAGTGGATACGGTACCCTGACTTTAAAGGGAGGCCCTCAGCATAAAAATCTTAGTCCTAATTCTACACTGTATTTCACGTGTGTAAATCTGGAGTCTCTCCCCTAAATTAATGGAGTTGTTTCAGATTTACAATAGTATAACAGAGCAGATTTTGGCCCCATATAGTCTCACTTCCTAGGCCAAGAAGCTATAGAGTTGCTCAGTTGCCATCTATTAAGCTGGGTCATCTAGTTCCACCCCATCTTCAGTACCACTAGGGCAGCTAGTTATCGCACAAGTGTGATGTTTGCACTCAACTTCTTCAAAGTAGTAAGCATTATCACCACAGCAGGCTGCTTCTTGTCCTCCTGCTTCCCCCTGCAAACAAAGAAACCCCGACTGACCATCCCTTCTGTACACATGTATCCCTTGTCTCACCCTCCACTCCATTAATCAAGCTTTGCCCTTAACAAGGGCCATCACCGAAAACTCTCTGGACAAAAGGACAGCATAACAGCTAAAACCTGGGAATTTGGAGAACTGGCGCCTCAGTCCCTTCAAGGAGCCTGGGACGCACCTATCAAGGAGAACTGGCAAATCTCATCAAACAACACTGTCATAGGAACACTTCTACAACTAGGCACCTAGGATCAATCCCACTATCAGCACCTACACCCAAAACAGAGGAGCTATAGCCAACAGCCTCAAGCTTCAGTAGATGAATGGCAACTAAGATAGCACCAACTGTGACCTGATTTCAGAGCCTGATCTTGCCTGCATTGCCTAGATCCAATTTAACACCAGCTGCACCCTATTTTAGCCCAGCAAGGCTCTACAAGCTAATCAAAACATGAAGGATCCCAGAACAAACCAAAGAAGGGAGGCAAAATATCTACCCTGTTCCCCTCCAGTCTCAGATGCAGAAGGGACTCCTCTCCTAACACATGAGATTAAGGCTCCTTTGCACATACACATCTGTCCTACAGTAGGAACACAGAGTGCAAGTATAGCAAGGCTGTTTGTGCACTGCAGTGCTCTCTCTGATAGCAGAGCTCACTGCTGTCACAGGACTCTCCTCCGCCTTCACACAAGATAAGATGAAGGAGAAGAGTTAATAGCCTGGCTGTAACACTAACCCACTGCAATGGTGCTTCAAAGAGGAGTGCAGTCCTCACCCTCACCCAATTTCTTTTCAAGTTGTTCAAGCTCAGCAATATTTAGTTTCATTTAAGTTTTTCTAAAATGCTTTTTTAGAACTGCAGGCCAGCTGTTCTAATCTACACAGACTCCTGAGCCCACCAGGAGTCCTACTGACTTCCACAGAAGTCTGTGAGCGTACAGGTGTCCACACTACCACACCTGTTTGCAGGATCAGTATCTTAAAAAGTAAAACAAGATAGCTTGTGTGACGTGGTGATTAGAGTCCCTCCACCCATTTAGTTCTGTCTCTCTATGGCCAATCAGACCCCTCCAGTGACTCTTGTGACCCACTATTGGCTGCAAGTGTCCCATCATAGAAATGCAGGACTGGAGGGGACCTTGAAAGTTCATCTAGTCCAGCCCCCTGCATCTGAATCTAGACCAACCCTGGCAGGTGTTTGTCCAACCTGTTCTTAATGCTCCAGTAAGGATCTCATCAGGAGCACTGGGGGGGCATGGATCAGCATTCACATCACACTCCCCGTCAGTACCCAGCCAAAGCCGGGGAAGTTAATGATCCAAATGGTGGACCTAATTGGGGGGTGAATCCCGGTCATGTGCCACCTCAGGCATATTGCACATATGCAAAGATCAGGATCAGTAATATCCCAGCAGCACCATAAAGAACACCGCCTTACAAAACCCTAAATTACTCGTCACCATTTTGTTTCCCCTTTGGCTGCTCTTAGACAACAAAAATAGAATAGTCACCTTCTCTAGTCAGTTCCATTTTTTGCTTCTCATGCACCAGCCAAATGTCTTGGTTACAAATAGCGTAGGGCATTGTTTAAATCCAATCCAACCCCTCCTCCCCCTCCCCCCCCCCGTTTTGTTTAAGTTGGCACATGTATATAACAAAGAAAAGACAAATTCAAAGTCTATTAACTTTTTATCCCCCTCTTTAATTGTGGGCTTGAATTATCTGACAGAGCCCTTTTATGTGTGGAATTTGAGAGCAGGATTTTGAATGTCCTCAGAAAAGCCTGACAGCCATCTTGGAATTGCTCCCTCTGAGCCACAAGTTCCTGTGGCTTCTTCTGAAACTTCAAAGCTTAATTTTTAAATTACAAATCCGTATTTGAACAGAACATGTGTCCAAATGTGTGTTTATATTTGAAAATAAAGCTTCAAAAGCAGCTACTGGGCGCAGCCCAGCTCCATTGAAGGAAGAAATGTAAGACAGTGGCATTAGGTAAATCTCCAGAGCCTTTAACTGAATACATTTTAACTGTCAACTACCAAAGCCCATACTCCAGGCAAAATGTTAAAAGGCTATTGTAACTAAAAAAAATTTTTTTACTGTTGGGAATCTGTTGCACCACCTCTCCCGTCTTGTGTGCAATTTTGAAATAAACTCTTAAAAGTGATGGCAGACTTCCCAAGAGGAATTAATTCAAAAATTGAGGCCAAGAGCATATGCAGGGAGATCAGGGATCTCAAAATGAGGGATTCCATGGGAGCTGCTGCTCAGCCATAGTTTATAGTGACCACGTTATGTGGACTGGACAGCTCAGCCCACCCTTCTCACCACACCAGTTTGCTTCATTTTTGATGTGGAGAGATTCAGCCTAAGGGCACAATGCTCGTTTAGTTTGAAAGCCCATTCCGCCTGTGGTGCTGCTATAGAAAATGCCAACAAATATGCTAGTTATGACATGAACACATCCCTTCAATGAGTGGTACCAAGACCACTACCTCACAAAGACTACCAAAGCCCCATCACATGGCAACAAGATTTGGTCACTACTTAGGGTGACCAGATGTCCTGATTTTATAGGGACAGTCCCGATATTTGGGGCTTTTTCTTATATAGGCTCATATTACCCCCCACCCCCGTCCCAATTTTTCACACTTGCTATCTGGTCACCCTATCACTAGTGAACTGAATGACCTTGCCGGTAAAAGAATTTCTGTTCAAATAGCAAATCCTTGAGCCATCCAGTTCCAGGTACTCATTTTACTCACTCAGAGCCTCAAATCAATGGAACTCCTCACATGAGTATGGCAAGCTGGATCTGGCCACCAATCCCATCTTTGAAAAGTATTCCTATATTTATATGCCTTTTTAAAACAACTAAACCTATTTTAATCAGGATACCTCATTATACCTAAATTATATCTGCCAGCGCAGTACCTTGGATTTATATATCTTTTCCAAGCTCTGTTCAGGCAAAAAGATAGAGAGAGAAACCCTAGGTTTTCATGTTCATTATCATGCTAACAGAGGATGCCCTGAGGAAAATGCATGTTCACACACACAAAGGGAGAGGGAGATCTTGGGAAAGGTCCCAAGATGTTAGGTTAGTTAGGAAAATTGAGTAACGCTGTCATGAGGTAGGGCTATGCAGATCCAAAGAGGTGGAGGGAAAGTGGCTTGGACTCTCTGATCCCTGTGGCCATGGGTAGGAACAGATCATTTGTAAAGACAAAGTTCAAGGTTGGAGCCATCAGACTTTAAGAAACTCCATCTCGTTCAGAACACTGAAGCATGTTTCTTCAGCAACATGGGCTACCACAAGCACATCAGACTTCTTGCTACACTGGCTTCCCATAGAATATTGAGTCAAATTCAAGGTCTCAGTCCTTACCTTCAAGGTATACAATGGCCTTGGCACAGAATACCCAGAAGATCGATTAATCCTCTGGGATAAGGACCATGGTTGACAGCTCTGCTCTTCAGATTACATGGAACTTTCTATCATAAGAGTAAAAGCTTGTCTGTGTGGGGTATAGGGCTTTACTAGGGGTCTATTTGATATTGTGGAACAAACTCCCCTAGGACCTAAGGACCACCACAGACCTTGCCACCTTCCACTGTAAGTGCAAGGCATATTTCTTCAACCTGCCTTCACTAACTTAAAACTCATAGTAGCTTGTACATTTTAAAAACCAACCCCAAAACCAAAATCCCACCACAACAAAAACACCACACGGCATATAAAGTTCTCCCCCTGGGGAGAAGATGAGAGACAGAGAAAGAACAAACTACTCATGACAGATGTGAGTCACGTCACTCAACACACTATCAATCAGAAGAGAGGATGGTCTGCTGAGAAGAACCCGCTTTGTCAGTTTGCTATTAATAAACAAGGACGTCTAATGACAGTTAAGGTTGCATCAAGACCACCCCTCTCATGTAAAACCTTAAAGGTATAGCAAGAAGTAGTTGAGGGAAGAGTCTCCTGTATTCTTTTCAACCTTTATATTATCTATAACAGTGGCAATAACACACTCCAATACTCCATAAGGCTTTCAATTCCATCTCCAATGGATACCCAAAAGCAGTATGCCCCCCCCCCATAAACTCATGCTGTCATGCAAAACCTTAACAGAGACCTCATATGCTCTTACATCAACAGATTGGCATTTCTGACTGTCACACAGCCCTTTCACTAGAGGAGTTACTCCCCCTTAATCCAACATCAATGCTTTTTTGTTGGGGGCAGGGCACGGGAAGATTACCTGGGTAGTATTTGGTAGACGTAGGGAGATTTAAATACATTTTTTACATTAATTCATAGAATCATAGAATATCAGGGTTAGAAGGGACCTCAGGAGGTCATCTAGTCCAACCCCCTGCTCAAAGCAGGACCAATCCCCAATTTTTGCCCCAGATCCCTAAATGGCCCCCTCAAGGATTGAACTCACGACCCTGGGTTTAGCAGGCCAATGCTCAAACCACAGAGCTATCCCTCCCCCCAAATTCCAAACTGAATATTTAATTAGATATATTTTGTGCTTGTACCCAGAAATATTTGATGGGTATATTTTTAAAAGGATTAATAACTGATTAGTAAAACCTTCTGGCACAATTAGTCAGACTTTATACACAACATTTATGCATCCAATTTAAAGGATTTATCCCTAAAATAGACTCACAGTTCTTTTAAAATGAACTCTTTGAAGTGATCTGTGGAATACACAGATATGCACCCATGTAAATAAGTAGTAGCAAATTCAAAGTTGCACTGGGGATCAAACTGTACCACATTAGTCAGGATTATCCAGAAGAGAAATGATAGCCCAGTGGTTAGAGCAGTGGTGGGCAAACTGCAGCCCGCAGGTCACACGGGGCCCATCCAGATAAGCTGATTGCAGGCTGCGAGACATTTTGCGGATGTTGACCATCTGCAGGCACGGTCCCCTACAGCTTCCAGTGGCCGTGGTTTGCCATTCCCAGCCAATGGGAGCTGCAGGAGGCAGCGAGCCATAGAGATGTGCTGGGTTAGAGGTACTAGTTTAGGACATGAGGCACCTAGCTTCAAGTGCCTGCTCTACCACAGGGTTCCTGTGTGACTTCAGGCAAGTAGCTTAGCCTTTCTGTACCTCAGTTCCCCATGTGTAAAATGCGGATAAGAGTACACCCTATCTGACAGGGGTACTGAGAGGTCAAATGCCTTAAAAGAGTGTGAAGTGCTCAGATATTATGGTAGGAGGGACCATAGAAGTACCTAAGAGAGATAATTAGGATGTATTGATTCCTGATTATTTTGTAATCCTCTTCTCCCTCATCCGAGTCCCAAACAAAGAGATACTACGGAATCAATATGATGAACTAATCTGAATAGTAATGTCCTGCTATAAATAGTTGGTTCGTGGTAACTTTTGGCCATGGTTAACACCTGGAAGAAAAAGGTCAGAGCTGATGCTTCAAGCCTTGCCCTTTATTCTTTGATCCAACAGTTCAGACATATAATACGCTGACTGTACCATTTACCATAAATATTAGAATAATAAACTCTTTAGGAAGACATCCACGGCAATAAGGGTTAGTTATGTGACCTTCTCCTCCACAAAAATGTGTCATGTTACAAATAACTAGTAACATTCAGAGTTCAAAATCCAGTAAGAAAATCAAGGACTTCAGCACATCAGATAACCCCTAACATAGCTCCATCTCACCTAGAATTAATGTGGGGGAGAATAGTCTTAACAGGTATAGCGTGTCTACTGTAGATTAGGGCCCTAAACTCCCAACCAGACTGATGTTTTAATCCAGCATTCACCTAAATTTAAGATTCTACTGTAATTTGGCCCTACCAAAAGAGGCCATGGACGGTACTCCAGTGTTTTGCACATTGCTCTGTGGAAGTAAGGGCATAGTTGGGCCCAGCATTTGCTGCAAAGGGAAATTGTCTCATATTGCACATTATTAGATCATACTTATGCTCAATAACGCTACAAATTCCTCACCAGTGGAGTCTAGTGCAGAGAGGATTTCCATAACAAGACCCATTTTTACCACTTATTAATTAATCCTGCAGGATGTCTATTAGGGCTCTCAACAGTGATAACATCAATTCAGCCACCCCAATGGGAATTTACTGCTGGGGGTAAAATTTGCTGGGACACAAGGCTACAGTCAATTTCCCTTTTCAACAGAGAGCTTCTTCACATGATAAGAGGGAAAGTGGCAAGGATTAGTAACTCCCCAGATTCAAGCACTTTAGACAACAGCCTGCTGGAAAGTGAATCCAGCTATGAACACACAAAAAGCTTCCAGTTCCTGTGACGTTATTGACATAAACTGTGACCATATAAATCATTGTTGCAACTACTGTTATATATTTGCAGCAAATATTATACAAAGGTTGTCAAGTGAGGGGTCTATGAAAAGGTTATGATTTGCTGGTTATGATTATGCTATCATATGCATATATCATTTTTGTATTTGTATCATATCATTATGCATGTATCATTTTTGTATTTAAAGTTATAAGTATTGGCTCTATCCCGTCTGTATTTCAAACTTGTGCTTTGCTTCTGAGTGACACCCCAGACAATGTGGCGTAAGCACTGCCTAGCCTGTGTGATGACCCATTAAGGACCATCAGCTATACAACTAACCCACTGAGAGAAGGCAGATACCCCTTGTGACTCAGCAAGGCATGCAGGGACATGCCCATGGACAGAACTCTAAGGTTTTTCCATGCCATGTGCTGGGTGGCTTGTGGTTGGAAGAAAGCACATGGCAAAAGGACTATAAAAGGCAGCATCAGCATCTCCATTTTGTCTTCAATCCTGCTTCTGACCTCTGGAGGAACCTTACTACAAACTGAAGCTCTGAACAATGGACTGAATGACTCATCCAAATCTGTGGAAGTACTCCAGAGATTTGATTTGAACCTGCAGTTTATTCCATCACTGCTACAAGCCTGAACCAAGAACTTTGCCATTACTGTATGTAATTGATTCCTTTAACCAATTTTAGCTCTCATTTATATTTCTTTCTGTGAATAAACCTTTAGATTTTAGATTCTAAAGGATTGGCAACACCGTGATTTGTGGGTAAGATCTGACTTGTATATTGACCTGGGTCTGGGGCTTGGTCCTTTGGGATTGGGCGAACTGTTTTTCTTTTACAGGGGTATTGGTTTTCATAACCATTCATCCCCATAACGAGTGGCACTGGGAAACTGAAGCATCTGAGGGAATTGCTTGTGTGACATACGGCTAGCCAGTGGAGTGAGACCAAAGTCCTCTCTGTTCAGCTGGTTTGGTGTGCCTTAATAATAAAGGAAACCCAGCTTTGGGCTGCAACGGCCCTGTTCTAAGCAATTTGTCCTGAATTGATACGCTCAATTGTGCCCCACCAGAGGCAGCATCGTTACAGTTCCTCAGAGGGCAGCAGGGCTTTCCATGAAATGGCTGCTGAGCGGAGCTAACTATATGCTGTGAAAAGCACTTCTGCTGCCTTGCAGAGACAAGAAAAGGGAGGTAAGGTGATAAAGGGTACCAAACAAGAAGAAAACAAAAGGAAAAAAAAAATCTAACAGCAGCAAAAGGAAAAGAGCAAACAATAAAAAAAGGAAGAAAGACTGAAGAGGTGAGAGAGATAAAAGAACAAGTATAAGAGATAGAACTAAAAAAAATAGAAGACAAAAAGAGACAAAAAAGGAAAATGCAGAGTGAAGGGAGACCCAAGAAGCAGAAATAACTTTGACCTAACAGAACTAAAAAATGGTTCTACCAAAACATTCACTCCATGATGATCAATGCCACACTTAGCTATTAACTGTGAATCAAAGTTCTTATTAGAACCCTGCTTTATAAACCTGGTCCGCTAGCCTAATTAAAAATGTAATTCAGGCTTTCCAAAAAATCAGCCAAATATCCCCAGTTAGCAGCTCACAATATTTCTTACAGGGGATATGTAATTCTTGCCACAAGCAGTATCATTAGAAAGAAACACAGGTTATAAATAAATTAACTTGCTACGGTGCTCTTCTCGAGACCTGATACATATCTGTCTTCTGTTCGTTACTAACTAAATGAGTTTTGGGGGTCTTAGATCCTAAGGAAAACCTAGACTAGAATACCAGAAATATTGCAAGTCAGGATTTAGCATCTGGTGCAGCAACTTTCTTATGTTGTGGCTGCCTCTTGCCACTGATTAATACTCTCATTTTCATAAACATTAAAACTCACTACCAATACAGTTTTCATAGGTTGTTTGAGTTTCCATTCTAATCCTCATTTTTCCAGTTGCCCAGACTTTTGGGGTCAAGTTTTCTATGTTTGCTTGAAGCCCAATGCTTAAAAAACTGAACTAGTCTGGCCATTTTTGAGATATAGAGCACGTTTCCCAAATGTTCTGGATGAGATGTATTCATAACTCAAAAATGTGAAGCTAGAAATTTCAAAGGTGTCTCATTTTAAATTCCTCATTATGGAAGTAAAAACAGCCTAGGTTTGAACGAGATCAGTTCAGTTGTTTAAATTAAAAATATTTTAAGTTAGAATATTTGCAGACATGTCTGAACTATTTTTCTGTTTGGTTTTCACTGTTTACTGAAGTAGGCTGGAGCATGGAGGACTAAATTCTGCTCAGTTGATGGGATGAAATAGTTAACTTTTAGTTGTAAGAGTCTTCAAATTACCCTTAGCATTGAGCCAACTTAAGCACTTTGGTCCAAATTAAACCCTGGAGTAATTCCATTGCTTTTTACCTATATAGACAATGATCAGCGTCTTTAGGGTGGGATTTTCAAAAGCTCCCCACTCAGAGATTCCAACGTTGGAAGGGACCATTGTGATCATCTAATCTGACCTCCTCTATAACACAGGCCAAAGAACTTTCCCGAAAGAATTCCTAGGCACATCTTAGAAAAACATCCCATCTTGATTTAAAAGTTGTCAGTAATGGAGAATCCACTACAACTCTTGACAAACTGTTCCAATGGTTAATTACTCTCACCATTACAAATTTATGCCTTATTTCCTGTCTCAATTTGTCTAGCTTTAAATTCCAGCCACTGGCTTGTGTTACACCTAGGGTGACCAGATGTCCCGATTTTATAGGGACAGTCCCAATTTTGGGGGCTTTTTCTTATATAGGCACCTATTACCCCCTACCCCCGTCCTGATTTTTTACACTTGCTGTCTGCTCACCCTAGTTACACCTTTCTCTGCTAGACTGAAGAGCCCATTATCGAATAGTTGTCCCCCATGTAGATACTTATAGACTGTAATCAAGTTACCCTCAACCATCTCTTTGTTAAACTAAGTAGCTCGAACGCCTTGAGTCTATCACTATACGGAAGTTTTCTAATTCTTTAATCAATCTCATGGCTCTTCTCTGAACTTGAGTCGGGGCAGAGTAAAGCCAAGACTGAGCACTTGTGGATCCTCCCCACTCAAGGTTATGCTTTTGTGTTGTTTGGTAAGGGTGAGAAATAAAACACACAAGAGCCAGGCCATTCAAAAGGTTTTCTAACAGATCAATAGCTTTGCCATACTGGGCACAAGAATGTTTTCAATTGACATTTTTCTTTGTTAAAGGTCAACATTTACATTGCATTGTATAAGCCTGACCTTGAATGCTTTGTGCACTAAAGGGCCCAATCCCTTCAGAAGTCAGTTCCCTGAATTCCCAGGGAAGTCAGTGGGAGTAGAGGATGCCCACTACTTTGTGGGATTAGCTCCTAAAACTCCTATTGCAGTTAACGAAGTTAAAGATAACGAACAAAGGTACAATGCTGCCCCTTCTGAAGTTAATGAAAGTTATTAAGAGTAAACATAAATCTATGATTACCACAGTGTAGAATCAGTGTTCCTAAAGTATAGGGGAAAATTCCTGATATCTCAGATACAACCGCATGATATGATTGGTCACCATTAAAAAGTCAACATTTATGCACAAGCGTAGAGAAATACACTAATTTTATATTCTTGAACTTTAACTAACATATGGCAAAGCCACTGCTCTATTTAAAAAAAAAAAAAAGGTAATTGTGATTTTTTTGCCGTCTTAACAGTGGAAAAAACTCCATAAATTAAAGTGACAGAGAGAGAGAGAGAGAGAGAGACAGACAGACAGTCATACAATTCACGAAACCCACTAAAAGAACAGCATTAACGTAAAAAACAACCAACCCTGTGATAAATGAAGGGGGTGGAGGGGTAGCTCCCTTTTATGGACACCCAGCCAGCTATAAAATCCCTGTTAGTAGCTGTTCTCTACTTGCTTTACCTGTAAAGGGTTAAGAAGTCCATAGGTAAAAGGGAGAGAGAGTGGGCACCTGACCAAAAGAGCCAATGGGAAGGCTAGAACTTTTTAAAACTGGGGAATAAAACTTCCACTTTGTGTTCTGTTTGTTCTCCTGGAGAGCAGGGACAGGGCTGGAACTACACTGTAAAAAGCTTTGGGCCAGCTATGAAAATCATCAGATCATACCTAGAAACTACTTATTTGAAACCCCAGATATGCAAGTAGATCAGGAAATGTCTAGGAAGACGTGATTAGGTTTCTCTCTTATTTCTTTATGGCTTGTGATTCCTCTGCGCTAACCCCGGGTGCTTTTGTTTTGCTTGTAACCTTTAAACTGGACCTCAAGAAGCTATCTTGATGCTTAATCCTTGTAATTGTTTTTTTTTTTAAACCTAGCAAAAAGCCTAACTTCCAGATGTATTTTCTTTTTGTTTATAATAAAATTTACCTTTTTTTAAAAAGAAGATTGGATTTTTGTATCCCTAAAACAGAGGTGGGCAAACTATGGCCCGCAGGCCACATCCGGCTTGCGGGACCATTCTGCCCAGCCCCTGAGCTCCTGCCCCGGGAGGCTAGCCCCCAGCCCCTCTCCTGCTGTTCCCCCTCCCCTGCAGCTACGCCACGGCGTAGGCAGCGGGGTTGCAAGCTCCTACCACTCCAAGCAGCATGGTAAGGGGGCAGCAGCGGTACATGCACGGCGGTGAAAAGATTGGGTAGGAGGTTCTGGGGGACAGTCAGGGGACAGGGAGCAGGGGGCAGTTGGATGGGGTGGAGGTTCTGGTGCTGTCAGGGGTCGGGGAACGGGGGGGTTGGATAGGGCGTGGGAGTCGCAGGGAGCCTGTCAGGGGGCGGGGGTGTGGATAGGTCAGAGCAGTCAGGAGACAGGGATTGGGGGGGTTGGATAGGGAGTGGGATCCCGAGGGGGGGCGGTTTGGGGCAGGGGGTCCCAGGAGGGGGCAGTCAGGGGTCTAGGAGCAGGGGGGGTGCAAAGGGCGGGCGGGGGCGAATAGCGGGCGGGGGCCAGGGCCAGGCTGTTTGGGGGGCACAGCCTTCCCTACCCGGCCCTCCATACAGTTTCGCACCCCGATGTGGCCCTCGGGCCAAAAAGTTTGCCCACCCCTGCCCTAAGAGGTTTGTGCTGGTAGCAACAGCTGATTTCCTTTGTTTTCTTTCTCAGCTCTTCCCTGGAGGGGGGGTGAAAGGGCTTGAGGGTACCCCACAGGAAGGAATTCCCAAGTGCACCTTCCCGGGTTCCCAGAGGAGTTTTTTTGCACTTGGGTGGTGGCAGCATCTACCCATCCAAGGTCAGAGAAAAGCTGTAACCTTGGGAGTTGAATACAAAGCCTGGAGTGGCCAGTATTCATTTTTAGAATCCTTGCGGCCCCCATCTTCTACACTCAAAGTGCCAGAGTGGGGAATTAGCCTTGACAAACCCCCACACACATTCCTATCTAGAAGTATTTTCCCTAATATAGTTAGTTTTAGTAATTTTAGTTATACTAATGAAATTTGGGAAAATAATACTTTTTTCCATTATTTTTAGTTTGCCAGGAGTATGTGTAGAGTCAGTTAAAGATTTTTTCCAGTCAGTCAGTTTCCTTTGTTGATGATGTGAATCTTTCAAAGCAACAAGAAAAAATATTTAAAAAAATATGAAAGCGTGCTTGCAAGTCCATAAAAACTGGCAGGAAGACTCAGAAGCAGGTGTAGAACTGTACTTGTAACTACTTTTAACTCACTGTTTAGATTGACTACATTATAAATTGCTAGCATCCCTTTAATAGTGGAGTATAAAAAGTTCAAGGACCCAAGGAGTTTTCAGATTATTCAAAAACCTATTTGCTTTTCACCTAATGTCATAGGGCACAATAAGGGGGAAAAGCAGTCATATTAGCCTGATTATAAACTGATACACGTTCATGAAATGAAAACAGTATAAGATATGGGGTGTTTATTTTTAGCTCGCTGAATTTCTAACTATATTGTGAGTTCATATTGAAATAATAGCTTGCTGGGCTAAGTGGCAAATCTAATTCCATTGTTACAGAGAACATAACCAATGTCACATTCACAGTATGAATTATATTCTACTTTACAGAGCGATAAAGAAAATAAGGAGAAGCTTAATGTTCCATAGCTAACCAGGGAGATAAAGGTAAACTAGATAATTATAGTGATTATGTATATCTGATCTGTGCTTTTATTTCACTTGAAAAAACTGAGAGGTAATTCAGTAACCATGTATTTTATCTTATGAAATTTTGTATTTAAAATTAAATGAGCACTATTGGAAATTTTTATATCTAAAAGTTATTCAATTTGTTAGATAATACACTGACTGACTGAAAAATATGACACAGTGAGAACAGATGCCCATTTCTGTTTTGTTTTTTATGGGTAGGCAGTTGCCAGGCTGTGACCATTCTTTATTACACCTACCACGTTGTCTCACAGTTACCTTGTGCTCCCCCATGTAGTAGCTGTATTCCTCTTTGACTGTCAGCACTTTAGAGCAAGGACCACCTTTTTATTATGAATGTGTACAGTGTGTGGCACAACAGGACCCTGGTCCTGACTGAGGCTCCAATGCAAAACTGCATTACAAATAATAAATTTTAAAGAAATTGGTACATGCACCCTGGGTCAAAGAATACCATGTAAGATGTTAAAGGAAAGGGAGTGTCACAATGGTTATGAATATCACTGTAAACAGTTATGTGTGTGTGTGTGTGTATATTATATATATTATAATATAATATAATATATATATTTCCTGTATATATATATATATATATAGGAAATATGTTCTTATAGTTTGTATCAAGGTGTTAAATCCAGCAGAGGTGAAAGACTGGTTTCCCGCAAGACCAAAGATGTTTATCCATCTATCTGTTGAGATGCAAATTGAGTATCATCTTGTTCACAGTCACCAGTCTGAGCTAAATGCAGATGAAGGACTGTGAGATTTAACAGGAAGAGAAGAACAGCAGGAGAAAATAACTTCATATGAGGGTGCACTTCAGAGGTGTACTGGACTAACTGGGGCAGGGGAACAAGGAAGCACCCTGTTATCCTGCACATAGGAACGAAATGGTCAGTGTGTTTACATTTATAAAAATGGGATCACAACCAGCCGTGGTTGGAAATGCTGCAAAAGACTTTGGGTGAGATAAATCTGATCTAGATAGGAGGTTAGTCTGTTAAATCTAGTCTCTAGGACTTGTGTTATGATTTTGGTTTGGATATAACCTGTTTCCATTATCCTTATTCACTCTTGCATCTTGATCTTTGATGATAAGCTTATGATTGTTTCCACTGTAACTATATTTCAGTACGGTGGTATTGTACAGGGAGCTAATCCTGAGTTGAATTATTCAAGATGGTACATACACTTTCCCTTGGGGACAACAGATCTGGTATTACTGTGAGCGTTGAGTGGATAAAGGGCTAGATACTACTGTAGTTGTAGGATTTTATGTTTCTATTTTATAGACTATAAAATGAAAAATAAAAAATAATAATGTAGCATGTATAAAATGTATTGGTGTATGATTTGATCATATCCTGCCAGCCCCCTTTTTGACTAGCAAATAGGAATGGCCTAATAGGTCATTTGGTAAAAATACATCAGCCGGAATCTGTGTCTGGGCTGATTTCAAGGCAGTAACAGACCTTTTAAGGTCACCACTTTGTTGTTGTAGGTTTAGCATTTTAAAATAAGAAAAAAGAATGCAATGATTGTTTTTCTTCTGCATTGCAACTTAATGTTTCTGTTCAAAATGTTCTGCGTAAATCAGTTCTGATTTGTGTGTAAATAAGGAATCTGTGTGTTAAAAAAATAAGTGTAAAGGCCATCACTGAACCAGATGTTCTAGGGAGGAACCGAAGACAGACGCAAGGGCACCAGGAGGCTGCAACATGCCCCTATTAAAATGTCAGAGAAGGACAAATTAAGGACTCTAAAAATAAGACAGGCACCTATCAATGGGGACAAAACAGATGTAATCAAAACCAGCATGGAATAACACACTGGAAAACTTAATAAAAAAACAAAATAAAAAATAAAAAAACAATGACTCAAACAACAACTTATTACAGCATGACGCTGCAAAACTCATTGGTCCCAATGAAGGAAAATCACTATATAAACAGGGTGCCTTGCCATAAAAACTTTGGGTTCTTCCTGCCAAGACTTCTCCGGAGCATCATGTCATGACCAACAGAACCTGGCTCCTCCCTACCCATGATCAACCTAGCTGGCCACTAGATTGATCTGGACTGGTAACTATAACATTGACCGGCGGGACTGTGTGTGTGTGCGTGCGCGCGCGCGCTAATTGTTGTATCTTCAATAACGCGGTGTGTTGCCTGTTCCCCTGAAAAAGATCCCAGGTGCTCCTTATAAGCATAACATTTTTTGGTGGAAAATTGTGAAAGGGGGAAGACATGCACTGTAATTGTTGAAAATACTGCTAAATACTAATAAAAGGTATACCATACGTATAAAGTGATCGATCATTCAGGTCTGCACACCCCCAGTCGTAGAAGTGCCGGGCAATATGGGGAGGATTAGAGTCCTCACTCTGACCCATCTGTCAGGAAAAACTGTAAAAATAAAATATATACAAACTGTCTAGGTATATACTCCCCCAGTCATAGAGGTGCTGGGCCATAAGGGGGAGAATTAGAGTCCTCTTTCCTACCCATCTGTCGGGGGAAAATTGCATAGGTGACTATACCCTGGGTTGTAACAGTATCGATCCCAAAAAGTAGGAGGCTTAGCGTTCCCTCCTCCTGTCAGGCAGAGTTTTAACTGGGTATAGACTTTTTGTGTTTTGTAAGTCGCAGCACAAGTGTGGGCAAATAAGGAATAGATTTCTGTATGACCTCACTCTGAAAGATTTAGGAGTGTGGGATATTGTTGTGATTTCACAATTTTAAAAAAAATGTTTAAAAAAAGGGACCAGGAGGTATGGGGGCTAGTTAAGAAGCTCACCCACCCTCCTTGCTAAATTGATATTGGAACGAAGCCTGTGTCCATGAAGGGAAGGGTTCAGCAAGGAAAGCAGGATCAGGCCCAGACAAGCAGGCAGGCAACAAATAGAGATTAAAAAACAGGTTGGGAGCCTCTGAGGACGTAGTAGCAAAAGTAAGGAAAGGAGTAAGTACAGGCACAGGGAATTCAAATCTCTGAAACAATACTTGGAATGGCAATATCTGAGTTAATGAAGGTGTCATTTTGGGAAATAAGCAAGTAACTAAAAAAAAATTAACTCTGCAAAGATTAAAAAAAGTAAGCAATTAAATGTTGTAAAATATTTTTTTAAAGTATTATAGAAAAAAAATTCTTGGTTTCTTTGCAGCCATTCTGAAGGGGAAATGGGCCCCTTTCCAAGAAAAAAAGTCTGTAAATAATCCAGGCAAAAAAACAATCTAATTTAAATCATTTGACTATAAACAATTTAGTCAAATAACGTCCCCCAAATGTATACAAATCTAATCTATGTACAGTTGTGTATAAATATATTGTGTAAGTATGTGAAGTGTTTAAAACCTAAAACCAACACTCCTGGCTTGTAAAACTCTGTTTTGTAGGTTTAAAATAAATTGGGTTTTTGTTTTGTTTTTAAATAATATCACTAACGAATTCACCCTTTAACTCCCCTGTGTGGCCAGTGCTAAAGGCAAACGGCCAATCCTGGTGTTTAACCATTAATTATAGAAGAATCAATAAGGGCACCATTCCTATGGCTCCTATTGTGGCTGATATGACACAGGTCATACAAAAAGTGCAAGCCACATCTAAATATTTCTCAGTTATTAATTTGGCGAACTGTTTCTTTGCCATACCCCTACATCCGGACTCAAAAGATCAGTTTGCCTTTACAATAAAGAAGCAACAATGGACCTGTCAAGGTTCCTTCCCCACTCTGAACTCTAGGGTACAGATGTGGGGACCTGCATGAAAACCCCCTAAGCTTATTTTTACCAGCTTAGGTTAAAACCTCCCCAGCCAACAAAAGGCCCTGAAATAATTGCCACCCCTCCCCCACCGCAGCAGCTCCCCACCCCAGCTCACCTCTGCTCTGCCTCCGCCTCCTCCCCTGAGCGCGCCGCCAGGTCCTGCTTCTCCCGGCTCCCTGCCAGTGCTTGTGCGTGAAACAGGTTCGCGAAGGAGGGGAGGAAGAGGGGGGAACGTGGTGTGCTCAGGAGAGGAGGTGGGGCCAGGGCAGGGATTTGGGGAAGGGGACCAATAGGGGCAGGGAAGGGGTGGAGTTGGAGCAGGGCCAGGAGCAGAGGGTGCAAACCGGCGCTGGGGGAAGCAGCCTCCAGGGGAGGGGGAGGGATAGCTCAGTGGTTTGAGCATTGGCCTGCTAAACCCAGGGTTGTGAGTTCAATCCTTGACGGGGCCATTTAGGGATCGGGACAAAAATTGGGGATTGGTCCTGTTTTGAGCAGGGGGTTGGACTAGATGACCTCCTGAGGTCCCTTCCAACCGTGAAATTCTATGATTCTATGATAAATTTGCCGAGGTTCCTTCCCCACTCTGAACTCCAGGGTACAGATGTGAGGACCTGCATGAAAACCCCCTAAGCTTATTTTTACCAGCTTAGGTTAAAACGTCCCCAAGGTACAAACTATTTTACCTTTTGCCCTTGGACTTTATTGCTGCCACCACCAAGCATCTAACAAATATATAACAGGGAAAGAGCCCGCTTGGAAACGTCTTTCCCCCTAAAATCCTCCCCAAACCCTATACCCCCTTTCCTGGGGAAGGCTTGATAAAAATCCTCACCTATTTGCACAGGTGAACACAGACCCAAACCCTTGGATCTTAAGAACAATAAAAAAGCAATCAGGTTCTTAAAAGAAGAATTTTAATTGAAGAAAAAAAGTAAAAGAATCACCTCTGTAAAATCAGGATGGTAAATACCTTAAACAGGGTAATCAGATTCAAAACATAGAGAATCCCTTTAGGCAAAACCTTAAGTTACAAAAAGACACAAAAACAGGAATATACATTCCGTTCAGCACAGCTTATTTTATCAGCCATTTAAATGAAACAGAATCTAACGCATATCTAGCTAGATTACTTACTAAGTTCTAAGACTCCATTCCTTTTCTGTTCCCGGCAAAAGCATCATACAGACAGAGAGACCCTTTGTTTCTCCCTCCCTCCAGCTTTGAAAGTATCTTGTCTCCTCATTGGTTATTTTGGTCAGGTGCCAGTGAGGTTATCCTAGCTTCTTAACCCTTTACAGGTGAAAGGGTTTTTCCTCTGGCCAGGAGGGATTTTAAAGGTGTTTACCCTTCCCTTTATATTTATGACAGGACCTTTTGTCAGTTGCCCCAAAAATATCACAACAGCCCAGCTATTGCCCACCAGCATGTTGTGGATATGCTAAACCAGTTGAGCCCAAAAAAAAGGCCTTTTCTGTTTTCATATGTAAACAACATTTTAATATTTGGGGAAACTAAAACACAGACACTAACGAAAAAAGTTTTGACATTAATTCAGGAAACTGGGTTCAAAGTAGCCTCAGACAAGGCTCACTTGGTGCTACCTCAGGTTACATATCTGAGCATAGTAATTGAACAAAAAAAAAAAACAACCAGGTAAATCAAAGAAAGGTAAGGGCACTGCTAGAAATGCCAGCCCCTACTGACACCCACTCTTTAAGAGTTCTGCTAGGAAAATTCAATTTTCTTAGACCACACATTTATAAATACGCTGCCATTAACTTAGAAGAGGACTTGAAGTCATTCAGGGACATTTAGACCATGGATTGGCTCAGCATGCTGAGCTCCACGCAGTTTATCAGGTTTTAAGGCAATATGAAAATTCCCCACGGCCCATGTATATTTATGCTAACAGTGATTTTTGTGTAAAGGGGATACAGTTTTGAATACATAATTGGTATAGAAACAGTAAAAAGCAGCAAATAAAAAAAAATTGCATATTCAAAGGAATGAAAATTAATTTACCAGTGGGTAACCAAAAACCCTAAACAGTTAAGGGTGCAAAATGTAAAGACACACAGTAAAGAAACAGCATGACATAGCAGTTGTAACCAAAAGTCAAAAAAGGAATGTTGGTGCTCACAGCCAACAAATGGCACTACAGACCGCCCTAACCAAATTCCAAAAAACATAAGAAGACAGGAGTTACTTAATGTAGTCCATCAGTTTATGCATAAAGAAATGGAAAAAACTTTAAAAAGGCTAAAGCAAGTAGCAAAATGGGAGTGTATGAAAAATGATGTTAAAACATGGGTACGAAATTGTGTACGGTGCACTCAGGACAAGGCTCGTCCTCCACACTGGCAACCCGTAATGCACCAACAAAGGCTTGCGCCGTGGCACAGGGTTAAAATTAATTTTATTAATAAATTGACAAGAAGACAGACAAAATTCCATTACTTATTGGTAATAATTCCTTTTCAGGATGGGTGAAGGCATTTCCTACTAAAAATAATAGCACCAGGGTAATGGCAAAAAAAGTTTTTTAATAAGGTAGTATGTAAATATGGCACCCCCAAAATAATAGATTTTAACAATGGGGGAGCCTTTGTAAAAAAAAAAAAAAAAAAAAATTACAACAATCCTAGCCTTGGGAATTAAACAAAAGCTCCATATACCATACTGGCCTCAGTCCTCAGGTCAAAGAGAGCCCATGAATCGCACTATTAAGGAAGCACTCCGAAAAGTAATAAATCACACACGCAAAAACTGGCCAAATAAACTGCCTCAAATTTTGGCTGCCATCCACAGCAGTAATAAACAAAAATTCAACCCTTTCAAATTCTGTTTGGACATCCAATGCGACTAATAATTAATCCTAGTTACCTGGTACAGGGTCAAAAAAAAGCTCTAATATAACCCAGCATAATTATTTTCAATAGCTCAAACAGTTAAAAGAAAATAAAAGCACCCTCCAGTATAGGGTTAATCAGGCCATCAAACACAAACAACAAAATTCAAAAACAAAGGCCCGCAAAAGCAGCCCTGTGGGAAACAAGCGACCAAGTCATACCTTAAAATGGGGAAAAGGAGGCACTCACTAAAATCAAAATAAATAGGCCCTTACTCCATAGTGAATCACCTTAGCTCAATTTCACAAATTAAATTGTTTACATTAAAAATAATGTTTAGATTCTTTGCAAAAAAGACCACCAAGAATATTCATGGTAAATAGGCCCAATGGCCTGTGATGGGGTGTTAGATGGGGTGGGATCTGAGTTACTACAGAAAATTCATTCCTGGGTACCTGGCTCGTGAATCTTGCCCATATGCTCAGGGTTTAGCTGATCGCCATATCTGGGGTCGGGAAGGAATTTTCCTCCAGGGCAGATTGGAAGAGGCCCTGGAGGTTTTTCGCCTTCCTCCGCAGCATGGGGCACGGGTCACTTGCTGGAGGATTCTCTGCTCCTTGAAGTCTTTAAACTACGATTTGAGGACTTCAATAGCTCAGACATAGGCAAGAGGTTTTTCGCAGGAGTGGGTGGGTGAGATTCTGTGGCCTGCGTTGTGCAGGAGGTCGGACTAGATGATCATAATGGTCCCTTCTGACCTTAGTATCTATGAATCTATCCCGGAATCTGAGCACAAGGCGCTGCTTAACCACCACAATTTTATTCCAGAAAAAAATAAAACTCCAGTGTAAGGTTTGGCTTTACCTGCTTCTGGAAACTTTTAGTGCCCAAATAATTAGAGCAATCATAAAAGAAAACCCCACAGCCCTCCTTGTAAGCCAATATTTAAAAAATAATTCACTCCCTGCCAACCAATCATGAATTCCTACCCGTGATCCGGTAATCCTCATAAAATGGTATAATAAAAATACTAGCCAAATCTTAAAACCCTTAAAAAGTACCAATATGTATGCCTAAAAAGGGAAAGTGGAACTTCACTTTATAAACACCACAAAATTACCAAACCACTAAAAAATAGGCGTTAAAATAGAAGATCCCTATAAAAATACCACCTAAAGTTCCAGCTACCCACTATTACTATATCAGTAAAATAAACCTGTTAAAACAAAAACAATACTAACAGTTATTGTGGAATACTGTCCAATACCCCGTAGTAAACTGAACCAAGGTTCCCGAACACATGCACCAAAACCTAAACCAAAAACTATGCATTCAAAAAAGGTACGCCAATTAAAATAAAAAAAACAAAATTGTTTGTAACTCAAAGTAATGGAGCAAAAATTTTGTTAAATCCATTATTAGTAAAAATAAAAATGGGTATAAATTGAACTCAGTTAAACGTGTCTAAATTGGAACCCAACTCACCCTACTCCCTTCCTACTATAACGGCCTAAATAAATACACATCAACACTTCAATGGCCAAGCAAAACAAAATGTAGTGAACACTATATTAAAAAAAATGGTTTTAAAGCAAAAATTATAAATACTACAAACCTAAAGGTAAATAAAAATAAGTTAAGTTCCTTATCACAACTTCAAAATAATCTCATTCACGAGCAGGCAAATACTACTATAAATTTGGTACAAATAAATCTAAAAAACCTAAAAGCAACATAAAATTGTTCTTGAGAGGTCAAAAGGGGGACATGTAGTAGCAGGATTTTATGTTTGTATTTTATATAATTGAAAATGAAAAATAAAGAATTATAATGTAGCATGCATTAAATATATTGGTGTATGATTTGATCATATCCTGCCAGCCACCCTTTTTGAATAGCAAAAAGGAATGGCCTAATAGGCCATTTGGTAAAAATACATCAGAAATACCGGAATCTGTGTCTGGCCTGATTTCAGGGCAGTAACAGACCTTTTAAGGTCACCACTTTGTTGTAGGCGTAGCATTTTAAAATAAGTAAAAGAATACCATGATTGTTTTTCTTTTGCATTGCAACTTAATGTTCCTGTTCAAAATATTCTGTGTAAATCAGTTCTGTTTTGTGTGTAAATAAAAAATGTGTGTGTTAAAAAATAAATGTAGAAGCCATCATTGAACCAAATGTTCTAAAAAATAAAATAAAACCCAAAACAAATGCAAGGGCGCCAGGAGGCTGCAACACGCCCATATTAAAATGTCAAAAAAGGGCAAATTAACAAGTCTAAAAATAAAACAGGCACCTATCAATGGAAACAAAATAGCTGTAATCAAAACCAGGATAAAATAACTCCCTGAAAAACATAATAAAAAACAAAAATAAAAAATAAAAAAACAATTAAAAAAAAAAACAAGCACTCAAACAACAATTAATTACAGCATGACAGTGCAAAACTCATTGGTCCCAATTAAAAAGAAAAATCATCACATAAACAGGGTGCCTTGCCATAAAACTTTGGGTTTGTCCTGCCAAGACTTCCCCAGACCATCACGTCATGATGAACGGAACCAGGTTCCTCGCTACCCGGGATCAACCTAGCTGGCCACTAGATAGATTTGGACTCTGGACTGGTAACTATAAAATCAACTAGCAGGAAAGTGTGTGTGTTTGTATGTGTGTGGTGTAATTGAATGCATATGCTAATTGTTGCATCTTCAATAAATGCAGCATATTGCCTTTTCCCCTGAAAAAAATCCCATGTGCTTCTTATAAGCATAACACTACAATGGAATACTTCAAAGGGGAGCGGGGATTGGTGTGCACTTATTGTTACCCTGCAAGGCAAAATAAGGGCTGACATTGCCCAGAGGAGATTGTTTGGGTGGTTCACAGGCTGGTGGTATCAGGGCGCTGACACACATTTAAGCACAAGCAAATGGAGAAGACTGGAGAAAAAGGCAGGTAATAAGTTGACTCTCAGTCCTGGTCACCCTTGCGACCCATTACAAGGGTGTACCAAGCTAATGTCTTTGGTTCAGTGCCAATCCTTGCACAGATCTCCACATTTCTGTAGAGAAGAAATGCCTTTGCAGCATTTCCTACCCTTGCCTCACTCCAATGCCTCTCTGCTGGCATTACAAATGAAGTCAGATCCATGGTGCTTTAGGATCAGAAGAGATGTGGTGCCACTCCCCACAGCACCATCCCCTACCTTGCACACAAATCTAAGCAGGAGGTAAAGCAACTCTAAGTTACCACTCCCTGCAGCCACACCACAAATGCTACCTACCTGGGGGAACCTCATGAACTTCTACTCATCTTAGTCCTCCGCTGTGGGCCCTTTGGTTTTGTTTTATGATAGTTTCTAGACAAGCAGAAAGAACATAAACCTGTTAAAGATTCCATGCTTTATCCTCAAGGTTCCAGTATCTGGGACTGTCTGAATCTAGTTTCCAAATACCACAATGTACTGATCTGGCTTATCATTTGTGAAACACGGGGTCAGCAAGATACCCAGAACTCCTAGCACAAATTACACCGACTCAAGGACTTCAACATCTCAAGTAGTTCTAATTTAATAACACAAACAAAAAGACAAACGAGACACAAATAGCAAAACTGGTTCTTCAACTGGACCCTAAGTGCCTTCATTTGCTTCAGGTCCTTCTTCTATAAGAGTCTTCATCAGTATAAGTTTCCTTCGAGAGTGCTCCAATTATGAATCACTCTTAAAGGGACATTCATTCCTCTGTGATGGAATTCACCCACACCATCAATAATGCAGTACCCCACTGAAGATGATGAAGACAGAAAATAACTGAAGCACTTTGGCCAATGTTTTTGGATGCCCTCATCTTCCACCTGCACATTATCACACCTGCTCCTACTGTGTTTGTCCTGGTCCCTCTCTTCTCTAAACCAAAAGTCTTCGTACTCCCAGCACTGTCAGGCCTCATCTTGCACTCTACCATTGAAACACACTGTGTCCTCTGCTCTCTTCCCACAGTGCAATGTAACGAGGGGGCATGGTCTCCCTCCCTGACTGACAGGGAGAAAGCTGCAACCGCCCTCTGCTGGGCACAGCCGGAACCCCGCCAGAAGCAGAGGGGCAGGACAGGAATTGGAAATATAAAAGGCAGCCCCACCAGATCAGTTGGAGGACAGCTGCCAGAGGAGCAGGATGTCTCCCCCTGCTGCTAGAGCTTGGACCTGACAGGGGCCGCTACAGTGCCACAGACCCAAAAGGGACTGCTGGAGCTGCCAGGCACCGGGAACACAGAGGAGCTGTTGGGGCAAAACCTTAGTGAAACAAATGATGACCCTGGAACCCAGGTACTCCCTGAATGGGAGTATAGGAAGGAGCCCAGGGAAGCCAAATAGGGTTCGGCTGTGTTACTGACTACAAGCTGGCCAGCATGTTGCGGCCAGATTTCCCCACTGACCCAGTGGGGGATCACTCCACCACTGTTAGGGCACTGAGCTGGGACACAGTGGAGTCAGGTGGGCCTGTGTCCCCCTACTCCCTGCCATCCCACCTTTAGGCCAAGAGGCCTGTATTGGTCTGTCGCCCACCTGAGCTAGGACGCCAGACGGTTTTGCTGTCTGTCCCACCAGAGAATCGATCCCCCTAGACTGCTGTGTTGGTCAGCCTGACTGCAGGCTGGAGCAGATAATTGTTTGCTGCCCCGCCCTGGCTGAGGGCCAGGGCTCACAGATCCAATTGCTGCCCGGCCTAGACTACAGGTTTGGGCCTATTAACTGTTGGCTAATTTCCCCCTGAACTGAGTCACTCCAGAAGCATTGTAGTGAGAGGGCATGGTCTCCCTCCCTGATGGACGGAGAGAGAGCCACAACCGCATTACATGCAGTTATGCGCTCAGAATGCAAGTTATGGGTGAACACACACTTGAATTCTGCCCCCTTGCATGTATATTTTACAGTACAGTGTTTATTTACATGGTTGTGTACTTCTTCTCAAATAATACATTATATTGTACTTGTCTTTCCCCAGGCACTATGAATCCACTTGGAGTAAAAGTTTGACAAACTTCTCTCAAATAGCCAAACTATACGTTTTCCTTTATAAGGAAACACTACCAGTGGCCTGTTCAACAAAATTTTTGCAAAGAAAAATGTTCTTCAACTGTTAAAGCCTTTTCTTTTCTTCAGTGTTCATTTGTCAGACTTTGAGAGCTCCATTTTCCTAGAGAATTTAGAAGTTAAAACTAGAGATGGGTCCAAGCCAAGGCCCAGATGTGAAGCAATGCTCTGAACTCAGATTCAGATTTTACCAGTGAACCAAAACCCTGGATCTGAACACCCTATTGATTTTGGGAGTGTTCAGAATACACATCCCGATGGTATCTGCCTCAGGCACATCACTAGTTTAACATGGTCATTAAGTCAACCCTGTAAGCATATAAGGTGATTTCTATCGTGAGTCAAGCATGGCACAAATCATCAGTTTGATTTTTTTTTTAAATAAATGCCTTGATCAACATCTTAGCGAGACACAAGGTGGCTGAGGTAATCTCTCTTATTACCTCTCTTCTTCTGTGTGGCTCGAAAGCTTGTCTCTCTCTCTCCCCAACAGAAGTTGCCCCAGTAAGAGATATTACCTCACCTACCTTGTGTCTCTAATATCCTGGGACTGACATGGCTACAACAACACTGCATTGATCAAAATCTAACAGGTAACTCAAAGCATCTGAAGCCTTGTAAAGTATCCACATATTACCAGGAAGATATGACATTTCACTTTTGCTTTGTTTTCACATACTTCAAGAGAATTATGGCTTTCTTGGACTTGTTTGCTTCTGCCACCCTTTATAACAAACCCCTCCTGCTACAGCCAGACTCTCAGGGATTTCAGACTTTATCCTTTTATATGACTCTTATATACTTTTAGAGGTAATTTAAAAGAGTAAGTCTCCACACTTTGTCTACTTTGGATAGACAGTTGGATTGGGAATTTTTAATCTTTAATTGTTTCTGTCCAATGCTTAATTACTTAATCCCACTCTCGAGAAAAATGAATAATAAACTGGACTAAACCTGCATTGCTCCCACAAGATACAGATAGCATCTTTGTTCCTCTATGTGCCTGGGACCAAATTCTACTCATAAACACCCATCTAAATCTGGAATAATCCCACTGAATTAATTGAACTACTTCAGATTTACATCAGTGTAAATCCACTGGTTTCTATACTTTAGCTATGCTACTTATGACTGAGAAAGTGACCTTGCACCAAATGTATCAATAGGCTGAAGCACCAACCAAAGATGAAGAGGCCTAGGTGCCAGGCATTCCATTCCTAGTGTTCCATTTTCTTGTGCAGCTTTCAGTGTACACTTTACAGAAAAAGAATAGAGGTACAAAGAAAAAGACGACAGGACAAACTGCACTCACTGTCCCCTACGTCATACTACTTATGTTCTACACAAAGACAAAAATACCTTATAAAATAAGCTAAAAAGCCTCAGCTATTTGGTAGCACCACTACAGAACATTAGTCATTCTAGATAGGTCTCCAGATTGCTGTAACTGAAGCACAGAAACAAAGTTTACAAATAGGAGGAAAAAAAATTCTGTGTAGATCTTCAGCAACACCAGTCCAAATTGATGGAGGCCATTTAGCAATCTGCAAAGTTATTAAAAATATTTAAGAACAATTTTCAGTGACTGCTCTGAGGACTTTGCCTCTATCACAACATCTATGCAAATGAAGACGTTCACCCCATGTTTTGCAGAAGTGCGAGCCAATTTCTAGGTGACAACTTACCAGATTTCTTTGCCTCTCTACCATATGAGAGTGAGTGCAGAGGCTTTAAGAGCCTATTTGGGACCTTTGAAAAATGGTGACTTTGCTCAGTAGCTCCAAGATTGTTGCTGGTGGGTAGTTCTAATGGTCTGTCTTCCTCTAGGCAATCCCAAAGACAGCATATGTCAATATACTTCTTGACTCAAATGGAAAGCAATAGTAACTCTGGGAGACAGCTGGAACTATTTGGTCACTTTAACCCTAAGAGAATTGGGGGATTGATAAGATATGATTGTCAACTTCTAACTATGTTTGTGGAGATAAATGCAGCAAGGTACACAATTTTCAGTGAGAGTATTCTTTAAAAAGTTTCATCTTGTGGTTTGGACATTATAATTTTCTGAAGAAGAAAAAAAAGATGGGTCCGATGTTCCAGTCCATTAGAGTAACTGTGTACCAGTATCCCTGAGCTGAGTTGCCCTAAAGCCATGGAACTGGCCAGTCAAGGATTCCAACTGTGTAGGAGAACCCTTACGTAGCATACAGCTGCTATATTATTTATTAGATGTTCTCGTACCTTCTGACACAAGGCAATCCAGTCTTTCCACTTCCATCTACCTAATGCCAGATTTCTTGCTCCACTGTAGTCTGTTTCCATGACAGCAGCACCTTTGTCAATGGTTTTCATATGTCATCTGTTGTTCTCCTCTTTTGCATCTTCCAGCAGGTGGTATCCATTCAAGGGCTTGTCTAGCAAACTTTTTTTAACATTGTATAGTGTGTCCAAACACTTTCAGCCTTCTATCTCAAATCACTGTCTCTCCAGCCTGATGGCCATATTTTTGTAACACATCAGCATTGCTTACTTTATCCCACCAATGGGCACCAAGTATTGTTGGCAAGCATCTGTGATGGAATGTGTTATGCTTTCTGTTGTGGGTTTCCAGCATTTGCGACATTTCAGAAGCATATAACAATGTGGGTATCATGATGGCATTGTATAACTATCTTGGTTCTTGCGTGAATCTTCTTATTTTTCCAGATCATTGCCAGAGTCTAAAAGGCTCCACCTGCCTTCCCAGTTCTTGCTCCCACCACCTCATGGAGTTCGCCATGGGCACTAATTGTGCTTTCAAGATATACAAACTCATTAACCATGCCACATTTTTCGCTATTGATCACATATGCATCATCATTGCTGACTCCTCTTTCAATAGTCATGAGTTGCTGTAGCATCCTAGTATAAGAGCATGGCAACAGAACAGGGAGCCTAGCCTACTCTGCCCTAGGCTGAAATAGCTCCTGTGGGCTGTTGGCAGCTACCACAGTTTGCAGCAGCCATCAGACTGCTCTAATCCATACTGTCAGATTGGTGCTGAACTGGCCAAGGATATAGAGGGTGCAAAGCTGGTTGAAAGCCACCTTTCCCTACTGCAATCTTGACATACTTAAAACATGGAGATTAAAATGGAGCTGGCATGTGGTAGGCTGTCAACACTAGGGCTCCCAACATCGCTAACACCAGGAGGAAATTTTTGAAAAATTCCCTCTGGTAGACAGGGCCACAGAAAAGAGGAACCTGGTCACCTAGATGTCATCTTATTGCTTCTTGTCCATCACTGTGAAGAAGAACATCTCTACAGTCTAGAATGATGGAGATGCAGCTGGAGAAAAGTGAGAGATGGGGAAGACTTGAAAGAACAGCAGTTTAGTCCCACACTGAGTGCCGACAACTTACTAAGATAAATAATTCAGGTGATTAAAAGGTAGAATGTGGGAATACCCAAGGTTCCAAAGCTAAAATATTAATCAATGAATTACTGAATCACAGAAAATGTGTGATTTAGGGGGCAAATCAAGCAGCAATCCCAAGTAGAAAAGTCTGGGTCCTGCAGAGCTAAAAGGAACAGAATGATCTTCACCTCCTCCAAGGCTACTGCCTCCAGACTACAGTAGGAGCTGAAGAACTTGTGTTCATTCTACATGGGGTTGGGGAGGGGTATGGACAGTAGATCATCTGTCAAACTGAGTCTGAAATTCAGGAATCCTTTCTGAGATGTCACAGTGAAGGTCTCTTAGAAGCCCTTTTTTCTTGTTTTATTTATTTTTCATTGTAGAAGCCAGAACGTCTGCTATATCAAGGAAAAAATAAACAAGATTTCTATATTTCATTGACACTGTATTTCTCATTTCTTCTTCCTCTGCAGCTGTGATATTTTCTTGCTATCACTGATGGATCTTCTTTCTGTTTTGGCAAGTTTCCTGTATTCATCTTTGAAAAAAAAAGACATTTTTCCACTAGAGAACAAAGGTGCCTTTAGACTTTCTGAGCAACGGTGTTCGATGTGCTACAATGCCATAGAGGCCTCATTATGTTCTGCAAAAGCTTTTGTCTGCCGAAAGCAGCATCAGACAACATCAAAGTCCTTGCAGAATTATGGGACAGTGCTGAAAAATAAAAGCAACATGCATCTGTTTTCTGTGCTTCTGTAGATAGCACATATTGTAAAGGATACTCTGCACTCATACTTCACTCACACCTGAGTCCGGTGGACCTTTGAATCTTACCCTCACTTTCTTCAGTGTACCCCTGCTTTTAGCAGTTAAGGAATGACTTATTGATCCATCATGACACTACATGGAAAACTGAGCAAAACATCTTAATTCATCTCACCCATATTGGTAGAGCCTTTATTAACTATATTCCAGTGTTAAAGTACCCCAGTAAGGGATGGAGTGCAGATCTCCTTACTCTGCTGAAAGCAAAATGAGAGCTCCCCTTGGGACCTCTCCCTCACTCCATGGGTCTGATCAGTGAGCATTAGGAGATCTTTCCCTCCTTGGCTGGTGCAGAGATAGAACCCCTGACTGTTTCAGTCTACTTTAACCACTGACCATATTTGAGTTCTATGAGTTAGACCACAGGAGAAACATGCCTATGGCTCGTTTATTATTTTGTAAATGCATACTGTGTGCACCCTGGCACACAGTATGAGGGAAGCAATGAGTGCTATAACTTCCTTTCTAACCCCCACCTTTTTCATTAGTTCCTATCTCTCTCAAACAAGTTCCTTTGGGGCTGAAATTTTCCATCCTTGGTCTCAATATAAAGATTACTTTTGTGTGGGGGTGGGGGTTGTTTTTTTTTGTTTGTTTTTTTGGTTGGTTGGTTTCTAACATCGAGCAAAATTGGATCAGCCATTTTTAGTATATGAGGAATTTAAAAAATTCTGCGTTCAGACAGAAAATTGCTAACTATGGAGATGTCAAACATGGATGGTTGTATAGCCAAGGGGAAAAAAAACAATTGGGTGAGATTCTGTGCTGTGCCTCTGAGACCACACAGCACAAAACGCATTGCCTAAGGGGAGAAATTTCCCAAAGTTAAGGTTCACCCACAATATTAACAGGGCCACGTTGAACATACATGCTCTAGTATTTTCTATGCCTGCTCTCCTTGTTAAATGCAAACTGTAACATATTACTGTTTGTGCTGTTAATGAACAGCAAAAAACATACAGAATGTTCAATGCATCTCTATTATTGCTGCAAGAGAAACTTTAACTTTTGGAATTTCTTGATTTCTCAGGGCTTAACTTCCTAACTTTAACACTGCATGAATACTAGTTTTTCCTGTTCACCTTGCTCGTGCTGCAGAATGCCCCATTAATAAAATAATAATTATTTATTTAGTCTTAAAAGAAAACTCAAGTGATTAGTTCAACAACTTATGGATCCATCCAGCAAGGCACCCAGCACTCACATCAGCTACTGAGTTCAATGACTGTTGTGGGCACCGAGCATCTGACAAGTTCGGGCCCATCAATAGCTAAAAAATAGGCACACATGGGTCAGAATGCTGGATGTGTAGTGCTCCACTGCACAGCCCAGCCAGACTACGTCACCATGGAGAGCAAATAGAATCCTAAAGGGATGGGAGGGAAAGTGTGACTGTGTTGCCATTGCACATCCCTTGAACTCCATGGCCATGCCTTCTTGGGGATGATCACAGGAATGCCCTGCAAATTCACAAACATTCCCACAGTCCATGGGCAGTTTCACAGGAGGCTGGAAGGGTTGTTTACCACAGCTCAGTTGCAGAGAAACTTGAAGAGGCCAAATGGCTTGAGCTTCCCATCAGTTACCGCTCCAAAATGGAACAGTCATTGGACAGGAGTGGCAACCATCAGAGGAAACATTTCCCCCTTAATAGAATATCCCATCATACTGCAGGCTACAAAAGCATCTTAGCCCACTACTCTCCCATGCAGTTGCTCTGCAGAAACCTTCTCTCTGCCCTGTAAGAGAATGGAGAGAGATCCAAATCCATGAAGGGCTACCAGGCCACACTGGGTGTACGGGTTGGGTGCTGCACAGTGGATAAGGCAGCTATTCAGTAGTTATTTTAGCCTCACTGCACAGTGAATGATCCAGTGCCTCATTGTGCATTAAATTCTACAGGGGTCTTTAAGACCTTTGCCTCAGTTAGTATTCACTGTCCAGTATAAGACTTAATTCTGGGCCAGATTCTACGAGGTAGTTCGCTCCCTTTGTAAGACTGTTAGCTCCTCTTGTGAGATGCTGAGTGCCGTAACCTTCCATTGAAGTCAATTAGAATTGTGGGTGCTTATCATATCACAGGATCAGGTCCTTCACTGGAACATACCATTCCAAAGGATTTTTTTCAAGACTTCTCTCTAGTGTAGGGTGCAGGAGTGAGCGAGCATTAATATTTCTCTATAATTTTTATCTGGAAGCCATTATAAAGGAGATGTATTAGTGAAGAGACTCTCATCCCTCAGGTTGTTTAGTAATATTTGCTTTTTTCCCTTATGAATGGCGCATGAAAAAAATTAATGAACCTAACACTCCTTCAGAAAAACCTTTAAATATTTAGGTCCACTGGTATTTTGATTTATGGCAGTATTAAAATGCTCACACTGTTATGGTTTATTCAAATTAATGACCACAATGAAAACAGCAACAGCAGTATATAAAACAGTGCTCAGAGAAATTTAGAAAACTGACTGCAGTGCAAAAATGTTAGCATTAACACCATCTACAAGAAAACAAACATAAAATAAATCCAACATTCAATCTGTCATAAAATTAATCCATCAGTCTAAACCCACCAAGAAATATATTGATCTCAGTCTTCACGGATGGATGGGGTTTTTTTTCCCCATTATAATATAAGACCTTTGAGCTCCCCAGTCCCTTGTGTGTTAAGGCATATCTCACCAGCAACCAGGAAACAAGATTCATGAGGATAAATTCTAACTTGTCTACTTGATTTTTTTCCCTTGATGTTTCTTTTAAGAATGATGTGTATTAAGAAAAATCAATTTTCACAGTGTAAGAAAAATCAATACATATAAAATAATGTAAATCAGTCTGAGCTACAGAATACACAAAAGGCCACTGTATTTTTGCAAGTTATGCTGTTGTCACAGTTAATATCGGAAGTGTATTATTATTTATCATGTTTATTACAGTAGTGTCTAGGGGCCAACTGAGAACGGGGGCCTGATTCCCAGAATAGAATACTCTCTGCTTTACCTGATTTTGAAGGCTCACTTTGGGTTTTTTATAAAGAGAGTACAGATATTCATCATCACTGAAAAATAACTAAAAGAGTATATTTTGATCTCCCTGGGTTGCATGGAAGTATCAAAGGCTTGCATTAGTCTCAGCAACACAAAGAGCCAAATCCTGTTTGTTGCATTCATACAAGCAAGTCCCACTGAATCTAATGGGACTACTCTCACAAAACCTCATAAAAGTCAATGGAAAGAGCCCCACTGAGCCACTGGGAGCTGGATGAGACCCAAGGTGACCAGGATTTGTCCTCTAGAGTACTGATGTTTACTAGCCTATGTTAGTAATGACCAGAAGTCCTTATCTTATGATAATTAAATGATCTAGCTGAAATGAGTCAGTGGCTGTCTGTGGACATGGTTCACTATACACAAATCTCCCATCGCAACTGGAACTAATGGTCATTTTTCCTGGCCATCCCAATAGAGAAGCCAAGGACTGAATGCCCAAGGAGACTGAATTACTCTCTTGTCCCTTAGAAGGGCCCCACTCTCTAGGACACTCAGGGCTGAGGCACACTGGCAGCAGTTTGGGGAGCCTGGCACTGTCAGTGCTGTATCATTTCTGTGAATAAATAAGCTCCACACTTCACAGGGATGTTAATGACCTTCCAGGAACATTAGCACTTCTGTATTTTTTTTATAAATGAGTTATTCAAGTAACATAAACAAACTATCAATTAAAAAACAATGTAGTCAATAAAATGATAATTAAAGCTGTGTTTAAGAGACTCTTACATTTAGAAACTCCTAAGTCCTGAAGGTCAGGACTTCATTGATAATTTACAAATAGTGGAATCTCATCTGTTTAACCTATTTTTTCTTTAAAACCACCATGTTGTGCGGCCCATATGGGGAATAAGCAGGTGATGACTGGTCAAAATGGGGAGGGTAAGGTAGGGAGACACTAACTTACAAGACTGTCGGAGACTAAAGCATGAAGAAAAATTAACTTTGGGAGATATCACTCACATTCACTCTGTCCTGGAGATAACTAATTTGATAATGTAAGCTGCTCCTCCTCCTACTTCCCATGTTCTTTACCCTTTTTTGCTTACTCTTCCTTCTGTGCTAACCACTGATCTCTGAAACCATTTGATCCCACAAGAAAGTACTGCAGAGATGTCACTCAAGCTGGCATAGAGAGGTGTCAATCACACAACCCTGAGACAGTAAAGCGCCAGGGTATCTCCAGGAGGGATTTGCTCCAGGGTACGGCAAACGGTTTGCATTTCCACCCTCCATAAATCTAGCTCACCCAAAACCATATCTTTCTCCCAGCACGTGTCACTCACTTTTGAGCTGAAACTGACTCTGGGTAATCCCATGGCACAAGGGATGTTTCAGCCATTTTATATCACAACACTGCTTCCCACCTCAGAGGCCTTCTGCCAGGATCTATTCTGACTTCTTCCAGTGTAGACCCAGGAGTGCATTGGACTCTACATGCATAAAAGTTTAGCAAAACAATCAATTGCATTTGCCTCAGATTAAAATCCTAGAGCAGACTCAAACCATTTCTATGATGCTAGAGGGAGTCAGCAATCATGCTATGTGATGGATTTGGGTGAATTTAAGTCAGCATGGTTTTGGGTGGGAGAGGGAGGGGAGGGAAGGGAGAGAGCGCACGCGCACACTAGCTCTCTCTACAGCCTTAGCTAACATGTAGTTGGCTTTTAGCTCATGCTGTAGAGGCTCATGCACTAAGCTCCACAGGTCCCCAGTTCGATCCTGCATGCCGACAACCAGGGTCTTGTTGGTGTTACCCTAGGGCAAGTGATTTTGATCACCAGAGCTCTTTAAGACAGTTATACATCAGTGTATGTATACAAATACTTCCACATATAAATCAAACATCAGTCATGCTCATGTTGACCGCATTGTCCACATCAAAACTAATATCACAATATTGCAACCTAAATGTAAATGACTTGCTTTCGGAGCAGAACTAGCAGTTAGTGGAATAAGATTAGACTTGAGGTAGCACCAACTTGCAAAGTTTGTACTGTGTTCCTGATAGCTTTCACTTGTCACTTTTTAGTCAGTTTGTCCTGTAGGACAAATTTGGTGACTGCAGCATGATGATGCTTGCATTATCTGGTGCAACATCACCCTTATGACACAATGGCAAGACACTGTGACACCTTATTATCATGTTGCAATGCCCCTCACGCCTGAGAGGAGCTCCCTATAAACCTCCAGAAAACCACTTCATTGTTCGCCTTCAAATGAATTTGTTAGTCTCTAAGGCACCACAAGTACTCCTTTTCTAATTACATTAATGCATGGTGAATTGCTTGGAGGGATGATAAAAGCTGAGATGGAACTTGATGTTGAAGAGATTTATAGTTTATGGCACCAATAATTAAAGTCTCTTCATACTGTACATTCTGCAGAAAAAAAGTGGTATTTACAACTTTCTTGAAACCCAAGGGATAAATGTCAGAGTGAAACCTGATAGAACAAGCTATGAAAAATGATTCAGTGACCCAAAATAGTATTCAAAGAATGACATGCCTCCTTAGCTATCTGAGTTAGCTACCAGAGGAAAGACTTTAAACAATAACTTCCATTGCTTCCTATCAGCTTCTCCCATCATCGTAATGCTGTCATTTTAATTTATGCTTAGTAAATATTCTTGCCTTTTACAGGCCAAATCACAGACTCCTTGCCAAGCCCAAATAAACAAACTTGACACAAGGGATCCTCTAATTACTGAAGGAGGGGAAAGGTGGGAACGCAACCTTTCTCCTCCAGCTGCAAAGCATCTCCTGAATCCTTCTCCCTCCCCACTACCACTTTTCTCCTGGGAGAGGTGAAGGGAATGGCCACTCAATCTGATTCACTAAAAAAAATTCAGTTTTGACTCAACCCACACTGATTTTTTTATTTCAGTATTTCAGAACTGCCACTGAACAAAAAAAAAAATTATTTGTCCAGTTTTAATACTGAACATTTACAACTCACTGACGTCATTAGGAGCTGTGATTGCTCAGATCCTCTGAAAGTCAAGCCCCTAAAACCACGAAGGTACTAAGATTATACATATTTGTCAAGATAAAGATAAACCTGAATCTCGGGAGACCCTAGCATGACATATCTGGAAGCAGCTCGTGGAAGGCCAGTTTAAAAACTGCATGTCTCAGTTGCACAGGGAGAAGCAGTGACAGAGACCCCACACAGCAGGACTCCCTCCCTCCAGGCTGCAGAGATGCTCTCCATACATTCCTACAGCCCTTCACAGAGGAGTTGGGGAATTGTGCAAGCCAAGGGTCTGTGAATGGATCCGCTGAATGTTCCTCCTCACAATGAAAATCAACATACTGCCTTGCAAATTGAGGGTTGGGTGCCTCCTGGGATTTGCCTTTTTTTTTTTAAAACACACTTCCAGTTGTCAGTCTTAGTAGCAAGCATCAGACTCTTTGTAGCAAACCATCTTGCAGCGATTAAAAGAATTACTTCAAAATCTTACTTACCATATGAAAAGTGAAATGCGCACGATGGCAGATGGGCATCATGAAAGAGTTTTTTGTTCTGAATAATTTTGATTTCAGTAGCACATAAGCTCTTGTGCAGTGTTCTAAAGCAAGGATTCAGACATCTGGAGAACTAATTAGTATAGCTTTAAGCTTACTTATTTTTATACTGGTTCTTTCATTTGTGCGTGTGTGTGTGTGTGAGAGAGAGGGAGGGAGAGGTAGATATTGACTGGCTAAATCATGATTTTACATTTCTTATAAAACAACAACAAAACCTGTTATCTGTGCTTTTTTATGGCCTGTATGACACTATCAGCTGATTCCTACTGTAACTCTATTATAGTGACTGGAGTTACACTGAGGATGCATTCGGCCTGTGGGTTAAAATGCTATCACATAAGAGGTGTGCATGCAGCTCCTATACTGTAAAGTTCAATAAATACTGTTCTAGGGAAATAAGGAAACAACTCTCTTCAATATTCATAGTCATTTTTTAATTTATAAGACAGCAGAAAACACTCACTCTAAAGATGGGGAAATGTGCAGGTGGTAGAAATGCATCTGAATTCTGTCTCAGCTCTTTCGGGGATACAGCTATGGGAATTTTATCTTTCAAAATAATTGAAATCTTCAGAACATTATTCTCTGTGGTGTTTCCTAGAAGCTATTCTCTACTAATTTAAGCAAGAACAAATAACACTGCATTTTAATTAACTGTCAGGTACAGCAGTGTACATTCCAACCCTCCTCCGGCAAATAACTATTTTAGAATCTATGATATAAGATGCAACAAAATAAATAAAATCCTCCTCGCGGTATCCCAGTAAGTGGCAGGAGATAAAGCTAGAAAGAAACTAAAAAAATATCATGGTCTGTAAGATTCTGATAGTTTAGGATTCATTTTTAATTCTTAAAAGGTAAAAAAAGAATGCTTTATATTTAAACACACACACACACACACACACACACACAAATGCCATTAACAGAAAACGCATGTATCCTTATTAAAATTACAAATTAATTAGATATGGGCTCAAGAGACAAAATCTGGATACAAATTTTGCACATTCTGAAAGTTTGGTGTTGGGATCAGGGGGTCCATTCAACCAATTGAAACAACAGGGGATATTTTAAAAAATCAGATATGTATCCAGGTTGAGATTATGAACACTCATAAACCTGGAAATATTCAGTTCCACAGTTTTAGTCTAGGTCCATCTCTAAAACAAATATAATTTTAAAGAAAACTGATTTTTTTTCCTCCCAAGACCCAAGTCCAAGGTTGACAGCTTTCTTGATCTGATTTTCATGGAAGACCTGATGACATTATCAAAACCTACTGCAGAACAGGGAGTTGCAATTCTTACACTCATGTAGATAGTTGTGAAATTGGGGCATGGAACGATGGAATGTTCCCACTCTGCCTCTCTCATTTATCCCTGTCTTCAGTTGGCTGCCTTGAGAACTGTGCGGGTGACATCACCAGCTACACCACCATCTGCTTTGGGCAGTGGCTTTAAGTGTTTACAAACTCATGAACAATTGCAGGAGAGAAACAGACCCCTATAGTCCTAGCAGGCAAATAAATAAAATAAAACAAACATTTTGCTTGAATTTGAGAGACATCAGTCTCATTTAGACTAAGGCTCCTTTGTATCACTTTTGCAGAATAAAGAGGCCTTAGTGTAAGTGAGAATTCTGCTGGTAATATCGTAGTAGTAGGATTTATGTTTGTATTTAAAATAAAGAATAAAAAATAATAATGTAGCATGTATTAATGTATGATTTGACCATATCCTGCCAGCCACCCTTTTTGAATAGCAGAAAGGTATGGCCTAATAAGCCATTGGTAGAAATGCATCAGCCAGAATCCATGTCTGGGCTAATTTCAAGGCAGTAACAGACCTTTTAGGGTCACCACTTTGTTGTAGGTTTAGCATTTTAAAATAAATAAAAGAATGCCATAATTGTTTTTATTTTGCATTGCAATTTGATGTTTCTGTTCAAACTGTTCTGTGTAAATCAGTTCTGTTTTGTGTGTGAATAAAGAATGAGTGTGTTAAAAAATAAGTGTGAAGGGCATCACCAAACCAGATGTTCTAGGAGGGAACTGAAAACAAATGCAAGGGCGCCAGGAGGCTGCAACAGGCCCCTGTTGAAATGTCAGAGGAGGGCAAATTAACGACTCTAAAAATAAGACAGGCACCTATCAATGGGGGCAAAATAGCTGTAATCAAAACCAGCATGGAATAACTCCCTGGAAAACGTAATAAAAAAATAAAATAAAAAATAAAAAAACCATTAAAAAAACAAGCACTCAAACAATTAATTGCAGCATAATGGTGCAAAACTCATTAGTCCCAATGAAAAAAAAAAATCACTGTATAAACAGGGTGCCTTGCCATAAAACTTTGGGTTTGTCCTGCCAAGACTGCCCTGAAGCATCGTGTCATGACCGACAGAACCCAGCTCCTACCTACCCATGATCATCCTAGCTGGTCACTAGATTGATTCGGACTCTGGACTGGTAACTATAACATCGACTGGTGGAACAGTGTGTGCGTGCGTGCAATTGAATGCATATGCGAATTGTTGTATCTTCAATAAATGCGGCATATTGCCTTTTCCCCTAAAAAAAATCCTGTGTGCTTCTTATAAGCATAACAATATTGAAATCCAATTCTTGTATTTTGCTAGGACCTTTTTATCATTCCTTACCCCAGGCAAAACTCCCACTGAGGGGTGGTTCTCTAGGTTTTCAGTTAGAAGTATTTATTTATTTAAACATCATCTCATTTCATCCTTCACTTTGACTTTAGTGTTTTTCTTGCTCCTGTTTCGATGCGATCAAACTCTTCTCCTTCATATTTTACTTTATAATAGAAAACATGACAAAGATAATTTTAAGTAAATTGTACCTGAAGCTGTAGTTAACATGATTATGTTCATAGAATCATAGTACATCAGGGTTGGAAGGGACCTCAGGAGGTCATCTATTCCAACCCCTGCTCAAAGCAGGATCAATCCCCAATTTTTTGCCCCGATCCCTAAGTGGCCCCCTCAGGGATTGAACTCTCAATCCTGGGTTTAACAGGCCAACGCTCAAACCACTGAGCTATTCCTCCCCTCTTGTATGTTCTTGTATTCAGAGTGAAGATGACTAAAGCAGCCCAAGGCAATTCTCACTAAATAATAAACAATGACTTTTTAGCATAGGTGCTAGAACTAGGGGTGCTGCTGCACCCCCGGAGTAAAGTGGTTTCCATCATATACAGGGTTTACAGTTGGGTCCAGTGGCTCTCAGCACCCCCACTATACAAATTGTTCCAGCACCACAGCTTTATAGTATAGGGGGGAAAAAGTCTATCATTAAAATAGAGAACAATAATAGGTCCAGTGCTGCTCTCAGTACACCAATGCAACCCCATTCATTTCCGTGTTAAGTATATTAACAGTTAAGCAAAACCATTAGTTAAATATTATAAATGCCCCTTTATTCTGCTATGGCAGTAAATTCTCACTGAGTGCTTCTCTGTCCTCCTTCAAATAGGCCTGCGGCACAACAAAGCATAATGATCTCTCTGAGACGCAGAAATCCACCAATAAAAATCAGAGTGCAAGCTTTGGTCTGGGATCTTGGAGATTAACTGAGCTGAGGCACTTCTGCCGTCCATCCCCGTTTCTTAGCTATGCACTCTTGAGGACAAGTGCACAGGACATTCTCAGGGAGGGGCCCCCTATTATGGAACAGGCTTCCACTAGAAGCTTTCCACACATAGTGCACAGTTCATTTTTTTGGGCAACCTCTTCCAGACGGATCTGAACTAAGGCATCCAGCCTTGCAAACACTAAGTGATGTATGCAGTGATTACTGCTGTGACTAGGTACAGACAAAAAAATTTCATCAAAACTCTTTTGACTGAACAAAATATTTTCATGAATACTGTTGGCTTGCCACAGAAAATTTCAAGTTTTCACTGAAATTTTTTTCAACCAAAAACACAAAATTCTTCTGGTTTGGGGGCAAAAAGTTGAAATATTCCACAGAAACAAAATAAAACATTTTCCAACCAGCTCCAGCTGTTATTAGTCTCACTGAAGCCAATCAGGGCACTAAAACACTACACCCAACAGTAAGTGTTTGCAGGATTTGGCCTTAGGCCTGTCATTTCATTTCCTATTCTTCTGATTGCTTTCCGGGGATCCAGTGGGTTACTATTGTGTCAAATTTTGACCACTTTTAAATTAAATGTATGATGTGACACGATGCCATCCATTTTAAAAATAATATAGACCAATAGAAAGCTGTTTATCAATAAAGTTCTTAAAACTTCGTTAAGTAATTAAAATTCTGCAAATGGCAAGTGAATATTATGCTACAAACCTTGCCAACAGCTGACTGTATTAATCTGATATCAAAGTTCTAGTGGTGCATGACCATGACACAGTATGACCTAAAATTAAATTTCTTTCTGGAGAAAAAAGGATCATTGGAACACACACTGCTTTGAATGTAGAAAACAAAAACAGTTTCAGACAGCCCTTGCACTACAAGAAAATGAATCAAGCACCCACTTATTTCACAAAAGTTCTATTTTCCCCTATAAGCATCCACTTCTAATAAGAGGTTTCAGAGTAACAGCCGTGTTAGTCTGTATTCGCAAAAAGAAAAGGAGTACTTGTGGCACCTTAGAGACTAACCAATTTATTTGAGCATGAGCTTTCGTGAGCTACAGCTCACTTCATCGGATGCATACTGTGGAAACTGCAGAAGACATTATATACACAGAGACCATGAAACAATACCTCCTCCCACCCCACTCTCCTGCTGGTAATAGCTTATCTAAAGTGATCATCAAGTTGGGCCATTTCCAGCACAAATCCAGGTTTTCTCACCCTCCGCCCCCCCCCCCCCACAAACTCACTCTCCTGCTGGTAATAGCCCATCCAAAGTGACCACTCTCTTTACAATGTGTATGATAATCAAGATGGGCCATTTCCAGCACAAATCCAGGTTCTCTCACCCCCCCACCCCCCTCTAAAAACCACACACACAAACTCACTCTCCTGCTGGTAATAGCTTATCCAAAGTGACCACCCTCCCTACAATGTGCATGATAATCAAGGTGGGCCATTTCCAGCACAAATCCAGGTTTTCTCAAAGGAGATATTGTTTCATGGTCTCTGTGTATATAATGTCTTCTGCAGTTTCCACAGTATGCATCCGATGAAGTGAGCTGTAGCTCACGAAAGCTCATGCTCAAATAAATTGGTTAGTCTCTAAGGTGCCACCAGTACTCCTTTTCTTTTTACTTCTAATAAGGTTTCTCAAGAAGTACCTTCCATGTTTCTTTTTCCCTGCACACCTTAAATTATACTTTCTCTGAATGATCCTCCTACTCTCCCTTCATCATTGATTGGAGAGACATAATATATATGTTTATTTTATTTTTTCTGCCCTTGAAACAGATCACAGCAAGTCATTTCACCATTTGTGGACTGTTGCAGTGATCCACTGAAAATGCACAACTTCTATTAGCTAACAGTCCGTCCGTACGTCTGCCATAAATAGTATTATTGTTAGGGTCAATCCACGTCAGCATCTACTAGCAATCTTTTAACCTTTAATCACCCTTCTGGTTCTCCTACAGTAAGTTAAAGCACTTCCTTCTGTGAAAAGACAATTCCAACCCACAGTGAAACAAAGTTAAGTATTAAAACAATAACAGAGGTAGACAGCATGCATAGAAATATTTTTATACACAATCAAACCAAAAAACTAGTTATATAAATCCCCAGCTCAAATTTACATGCTTAAAAATATAATCCTAGAGCATTCTATGGTAAACGTCCTCCGATAAATTCAGTCGGAAAGTTGTATGTTCTTTGGCAAATAAAAACAAGTTTCTTTCAACAGACTACAATTCATGGCGCCCACCAACATTTCAGAAATTTAGCAAAAAAATTCATATTTTTCCTAATTTGTTGTTAAATATCTTTCCTTTCTCCAATACCTACTCTAATACACAGTCCTGCAAAGACTTATGCAAGTGCTTAACTCTACACACATGCTTAACTTGCACATTAAGGGCGCACATAAATCTTTGAGGACTAGGGCCCTCAATACTAATCCTGCTTCCAGTGAAGTCAATAGGAGCTCTTGCATTACGGGAGCAAGATCAACCCCACTTTAGCTTTCCTACAATAGCACCCTCTACAAGGCCCACCTACACTCAGCAAAGCAGAGATATTGCTGCAGGCATCACCCCGAAGCACATATTTTACATCCAGCCACAGAGAACAAGCTCCTATAAATACAAAGTTGTGCTTTATCCATCTTCCTGATAGCTCTTTCCCCAACAGTCACTTATTCCAAAAAGAATATCTATCCCCTTTCCTTGCACCAAGAGATCAAGAAATTCATTGCCAACTTTTACACCTTAATCTGCAAATCTTGTAGCAGTGCAAGAATGAATGAGAAATTCTTCTAAGGCCCATTTTCCCAGCCCTTCCACAGCTACTAAAGAGGCAAAACTGAGCAAAAGCTACCATGGTTCAGCTGTGTGAAAGACATGGAAACAGAGAGGTCATACATGAGGAGTTCTCAGTCTCAGCAGTGGAAGTACAGGGAAGAGAGTTGTGGAGGACTGCAGGGCATCACAGGCAACAGACTTTGCACAAGAGAAAGCAGTAAGCTACAGGTATTTTAAAGATCAGTTTGCATGTGCTGTAGTAGCAACAGGCCCGTGACAGCGCAGGCGCCCTATATACCAGGCCTCTGGACTGGGAGGAGGATTGTGTCCCCAGTCCACTCCAACCACTCCTTTGCACATGCAGGGAATCAGAAAGTTAAAGCTGCTTTAGCTACAAATTCCGCTTTTGGTGATGGACAGTGAAATAAACACTGAAATAAAGCAGTTTTGTAATATATGCCCATCACACCAGATTGTTGTACAAAAGAAAAAAAAATGAAAATCAACAGTAGTACACACAGCTAGCTCAGCACAATTAGAAAAGGTCCTGAAAAGGCAAGGAGGTGTTTAATTCCACAACTCAGCATGGAGTAACATACTCTCCTAAGAGCCACCAAATAGTCCTTTACATTTTTCCAGTGCAGAGAATGGAAGGAGCAGAAATAGATCTCATTTGTCCCAAATTTTGTTGGAGGGGGTGAGTTGAGTCAATGAAACATCATTTCTTCCTCCCCCAAAGAACCGTAAAGCCTTAAGGCTTGTCCTCTGGTTATTTGGTAGCTAATGGTTTGGGAGTGATGAAGAAGGGCATGTCTGGGCAATACCAAGTGATTCCCCTACAAATCTGCAGGAGTTTGCCCACATTAGCTAATGCTGATAAAAACAGCATCAGCTTATGCAGGTTCTCACTCCCCTTGTTCAATGGGGGCCAGAAAATAAACAAAGTCAGAGAAGCAATTCGCGCCTGGCTCCTGAGAAAGCCATCCTGCTGTCGGAATGGGGGCCTGAGGAATAGTGGGACTCAGCACAAGATATTATCAGCTCTCTGCAGTTGACCAAAGATCTGCTGGATTTCCTCCAAAATCTGAGAACATCTCTGCGTTGGGCAGTCTACACTCCTTCACCCCCAAGGTGTAGAAGGAAGCTGGGGCCTTGTTCCACATTTCTGCTTATGGGGTGATTCAGATTCCAGATCCTCTTGTAGATTTTTCCCTTGAGTGTATAATTTGGCCCTTAAGTGCGAAGGTAACTAGAACTCTAGCTTTTTGAAGAAAGAGATATAAAGGAGTTCTATTACTATGTAATCAAGCAAAAGAATTTCCTGGAGATAACCTGATAGGTTGTATTTTATAGTGGACTGAACATTGTAGTATAAAAGGGAGGTCACTGAGTTATGGCAAGTAATTTGGGCCAACCAAACATTTCACCCTTGGGAGAACACTACATCCGATTCAGCAGGTTGGCTGCTGCAGTGAGCTAAGCCTTACGCTTATTTGTTTGTTTAATGAAGCAAGCTCCTGAACCAAGGGGTTTTGGCTACTTATTGGTTTCCCAAGAGAATGGTGAAGTGATTCAGTATGGAAGTTTAAAGCGGTTTCTCTTAACTCTGAAATAATTGTCAGAAATTCAAGAAGATAAACAGTGTACTACATTTTCGAATCCTACCCAGTAGAACTGCAGCATTACGAACACCAGAGTTATGAAATGATCGGTTAACCATGCACCGCATTTGGAACCAGAATTGTGCAATCATGCAGCAGCAGAGACAAACAAAAAAGCAAATACAGTACAGTATTGTGCAAAACTACTAAAAATAAATGGAATTTTAAAAAAGATTTGACAGGGTAAGGAAACTGTTTCTGTGCTTGTTTTATTTAAATTAAGATGGTTAAAAGCAGCATTCTTCTTCTGCATAGTAAAGTTTCAAAGCTGTATTAAGTCAATGTGCAGTTGTAAACTTTTGAAAGAACCACCATAATGTTTTCTCGAGAGTTATGAACATTTCAGGATTACGAACAATCTCCATTCCTGAGGTGTTCATAACTCTGAGGTTCTACTGTACTCTCTAACAAACTTTATATTATAAGAAATGAAAAATTACATTAATGGAGCATTAAGGTTATCAATTCAAATGCACAAAAGTGAGAAAATTAGAAAATTAAAGTGTGATTTTGGCAGAAGGGCCTTTTACGCACTAGAATGGTGTAAATTATAATCAAGTGCAGAATCTTAATTCTCAGCAGATTGGTTCCTATGTGTATTTACTATTACATATGCTCGCTTTCATAGCAACAATACATTTTTACTACTTTTACTGCTGTTTGCATTGCATTGCCAATACAGCTATAAGAGAGTGAACTATATTCCTTTCTGGCTCATACATAAGAATTATTATCTAAATTCTAATTGCTGAACCAAATTCTGTCTTTCCACCTATGCAACACCATTGAGAGGGCAACAGATGTAATTTCAGGGAAGAATATAAAGACATTGGGATTACACTGGTGCCATGTGGTTCTAGAATTGGAACTTAGTAACATCCTTTTACTTGTAAACTGCTTAGATTTGGTCTGGAATTTACTGAGAGACCATAAACATGGAACTCTCACAATGTTGTTTTTACAGAGTCACCTTTCAGGGTAGAATGGTAGTCTTAGGGTGAGCTTCTGTGCTGAGCCTCTAACGGAGCAGCCCTGAACTCGCCACCCAAGCTTAATCCACCTTTGCACCCTCCTGACCCTGGGCTGCTCTGGCCCCACTGTAAATTATTCAGGTCTGGGGGTCTGAACAACCTCCCGAGGCTCCTCTGTGGGCACACTGCTGCCCAGAATTTTTACCGTGCCGCATGCTGTGGATCTGACACCAACATACCACTTCAGCTCCTGCCCTGCTCCTGGCATACCTGCTACATCAGGGCTTGTGAATTGTCTTTGGGAGACAGCTTTATGACTGTCTTCTGCCATGCCTGCATTGGGAGGATCCTCCACCAGCTGGATATAGGGCTTTTAGTGTACTTGTATACTCCTCTTGCCCTTTTATGAATCATAAAGGAGCCAGAGTAGGGCAGAGAATCTCACCCTTAGATTTCTGTGGTATCATTGATTTGACCACATTGTACAGTATGTGCAGTGAGGGCAAGTTCATGTTTCTATGGTAACCATAAATTACATGGGTGAGAGATTGGAATTTCTGCCCAACATTTTGAAGAGCTAATACAAAGGCCCCAAAATAAACATTAACCAGATATGTGAAAATGCATATATCCAGCCACCAGCCTGGTAGCTCCACCTTTGAGGGAGCTGCGGCCATTATTTATTTCACTTAAACATGTGATTTATTTTTTGACCTGAACCAACCTTCATTTTTGTTTGTGTGAGAAGAGAAATTAATCTGATTTAGAGTGTGAATTTGTGCTAAAAAAGTCCCCTTTTTAATGGCTGCATTAATTATCTGCAATGTGGAAGAGGGGCTGCTTTCTGGAGCATGGATGTACCAAGCAAGCTAATGCATTATGTACACCACAGCAAATACTTTATAATTTCCTAGAAGCGACATGTTTTATGGTATACTGCCGCGGTTCTGGCACTGAGTTCAAGGGATTATATGGGTGCGAGTGAGAGGAGAGTGTGACTCTCAGCATGGATTAAGGATGCCTGCTGGGTGAAATTAATTCCATATAAAAATTATATTAGCTTGGGAAAGGCATGAATCCTGCTCCTCTATTTGTCGTGCTTTTCTAAGCGAAAGTACCCAGGCACCACAAACCAGGATGCTGACATTTCAAAAGCCAAGCGCTTTTGTGTTTGAGCAAACTCAGAAATATGTATTAAGAAATGCTACCCTTTGACATATGTTGCTCTGGGGAAGAACAAGATGGGAGCGGTTTTCTTTACATTCATTTTGATGTCCGGTATGAGGAGTCACCATAGAAAAGAACTAGTGTAAGGGGGTTGCAGTACTTTAATGGTACATGATTCAACATGTCGTGTGCCGGCTTTTCAGCTGTAGCATATCACCTAGGCTACACCAGGCCCAAAGCTAGTCACGGTGTGTAATGTCACAGCTGAAAAACATGTGAATCACGTCTATGATTTCACCAGTGCAGTACTCCTTCGATATTATGTGCCTCAAACTGCTACACCACCCAGTCACATTCTGAATAAGTAATGTACATTGTATTGTGTTCTTTCATAATGCTTTGAAAATCTAGGTGAATAAGGGCCAGATCCTTCAGCCTTTGCTCACGGGTAGTACCAGAAAAAAAGCCAAAAGGACTACTCGTTGGGAAAGGGCTGCAGGACTGAACCTTATCTTTGAACCGAGTATTACTGAAGTCTTGACACTCATTATCCCCTCCCCTCAACTATTTTTATATTTACTGTGCATTTTTATACTGACTATTCAGATTTTTATTTTGCTATTGGGATAAAAGAGTAATCAATGCAAATATATCCTGAGACATAACCTGAATGAGTTTGAAATCCAATTATTGGATCATTTTTTATTTGTCTTCATCAGCATGTAAAACACTTAAAACAGATTTTAGTACACCTGATGTCTTCTTTCATTAAAGATTTAATGTGCAGTGATCCCATTTATATCCTTCCAATTTTGCCTTAGATAACTACATAAGGTAACCACATTATTTTGAATATTCCCTCAGTATCCCTAAACGTACTAGAGGGAAGACTGGAAATAATGAAACTTAGTTATCTAGGGCACCTGGCAAGTTTTTAAGGGTGACCACTGTAAGACATTCAACTATTTACATTTCTTAAGGAATGTTATCATTGGAATAATTGGTATTTATTACCAAACTGGTTACTACTTTATTTTTCCCCAGCATCATAAAAAGGTAATCATGTCAAACCCTCCAAACTAATAACAGAAATGGCTATCCAGTGAAATGCCCACACTAACTACCTAATCCATGCGGCTCCACTCAAGGCAAGTTTACTTTGTCTTAAACTTAATCACACTGGACATGCTGTTACAGTGTGTACGTGGTAGTGTTTCCAGAAACCAATAATTTTCTTAATTTGCAGTAATAGAAATAGAATTACATTGGAATTAAAGGGGACAGAGGGAACCTCATACACTTGCAGATATATGTGTATCATCATTTATTATTTATTAAGCTCAGTGGTGTACAATATGAAGTAGAAGACAAGGTCCCTGCCCCCAGTGAGTTTTCATATGCTAAGTATCATTTCAAATATAAGTTAAAACCAACTGTGAGCATATGGTTTTCTGACAAGGAAGCAACAATAAACTAAAATCTCCAATATTTACATGATAATCAGCACGTCGGTCATTCTTCCCCAAGCATACAGGAGAAAATATCACGGTGCCTAGATTCAGTCACAACAATATTCCAAGACACTAAGAGCCTTGTTTCTGTATAGCTATTGATTTCTCTACATAGGCTGCATATTGAAGAGGAAAGTCTAAATCTTTAATGCATCACTCTGTGTCCAGAATGATATCTTGGCATATATGGGCTGAGATAACATAATTTACTTCACTATCATAATTGCCTTCAGTACCACATTTCTTGTCCTCAACTGAAGCCAGTTAGGATGGGAAAAAAGTCAAAAAGCACTGGTGATAGTTTATGTTTATATTCTTGTTTTTCTTCTTTACATCAACAATAAAAAAATTCAAATTAGATCAAAAAATCAAACCAGACCTAGTTTCTAATTTCTGGGGTTTCTGTGTAACACTTTTGAAAATTCTCTCAGATATTCTTTTAAATTGTCCTCTCTGATCTGAATAACAAAGAGAATAATTTTCCACCTATCAGCTAAGGGTCAAATAAGCATATTTTAGTGCTTTCCTCTCAAGGTTTATTTAGACGTGTTTTCTTTTCTCCCTGATGTTCTGTAATCTCATTATCAATTTATTCCTTTTCTCTGATATGCACTTAAATGAGTGGCTGAGTTCCCACACAGGAGATTGGGTTTGGTGCATATTTCTACAAGAAAGCTTTATCTTGACAATGATTATTATCTACAATGCATACAGTAAATGCTTGCAAGACATTCCTTCTTCTCCCCCACCCCTTGTAATTGTTTAAGTACCTAGTAATTTGTAAATAAAAACATTTAAATGAAATTTTCAACGATTTTTTAAAGTATTAAAAGGCATTGTTAGCGGTTTGTAATAATTATTGCAGATGTTTACATTTATGTATTTTATAGTCTACTTTGCTTTCTTTGATTAATTTAGAATACTTAATTTTTAAAGAGGATAAAAACTGACCAAAAAGTTTTTCACCATTATTTTTTTCCAGTCTAACACCTACAGTACAGAAGCATGCTGAACATAATTGGGCTACACAAATTCAAAAATCAGGAAAAAAAAAGTATATATGATTTTGAACTAGTAGAGGTCAATATACATGAATATAAGCATCTCTCTCTTTTTCACTAAAAACTGAGGGAAAACATGGATTCATGTATTGTATATATGATAAGTATACATTATTTATATTTGTACATTTAAAAATTTCAGTGGTTACACTAATACAAAATTATATTAAAAGATCATACACCTATCCTTCTGTATTGAAACCAGCAGCAGTCATTCTATATAAAATTTTAGTCAGTCGTATTCACCATTTTAAAAGATTTTATTTAAGCTACACAACATATTCAGTGCCAAAGATATTTGTCACCAACTTGCTTTGTTGATCTCTTCCAGCAAAATATTGATAGTGCCACTGTATCCTAGTCACTTGCTGTTTGGTTTTAACACTACTCTCTACTATTTTCACCATCAGCTTCTAAACATTCTTTTCAAAAGTAATAATCTAGATCTGGTGAAAACTGAAGAGCTTCTTACCATTCTGATCCAATTTTTTTTCCTCTGAAGTCCAGCAGCAAGGAGCTGTTGCTGATGCACTGCTTACTAGAGACACCGAGACTTTGGAGGCAGAGAATGTTTTATGTGGTAAAAATGTATCACCACCGATTATATTTCAGTCCCTCAATTGCTAGCCTTGATGCTTTGGAAATCAGCCAATCCAAGCAATAACAGGGAGGTTTGCAACAAGAAGTCTCAGAATTTTTCACATGGCATGGTTCAAAAACTATTTGTGCCTCTACTACATTGTTTTTATAGCTGCTAAATGATAATTAAATCTTGGGCTCCCTCTTTCTTCCTCTTCTCTTACAAAATGGGATTCATATATTGTTCACAAAAGGAACTTTAGCGCTAGCTAGAGCTAGGCATAATGCAGACAGGCACTATGCCAGATTACACACACAACTCTGCCAAGGTACCTGAATCCTGACTTGCAACACCCTGTTATTCCAAACATGGACCGCTCCTAAGCCAAGGCTCCTAACTGTGCCAAATAGCATGATTTTTTTTGATCTAGACAAATGCCCACTTAAGACAAGCATGAGACCATCATCTTTTACTACAGCATTAATTTAAATAGACATTTCTCTGAATGAAAAGGTCAGCTGCAGGAAGATAAAGCACCATAGAAACCTTAGGCAGCAATAAACTATTGGTAAAAAGGAAAACATCACAATTTCCAAAGAACTTTAGCCCCAAGTTCCCACTTCTGCCCTGAAGAATACTATGATGGGGAAAGCCCTGAACAGAGCTGACACGGGGCAGTGCCATCTCCATGGACTGTTTCTTCCTTGAAAGCCACAGAAGCCTCAGGAAAGATCTGTGCAGGGTTGTGACACTGTGGATCACTTAAGTGCCCGAATTCAGATAGAATGGTGTGGAGCTAAGCAGCTGCTCCGCACCAGAAAAATAGAAATCATGAGCTGTGTACTCCTCACAGAAGGGGAATATGACAAAGGTCTGGCAGAGGTATCCAGTGGCAGCATGGCTTCTTACAAAACCAGATGCCAGTGGGAGGTGCTGTCCAAGGAGCTGCATGGAGAGTCAGGCCTTCTAAACAAAGTAACCCAGAATTCATGGGCTTGGAACTTCTTTTCCCCATCCATTTCTGGGCTCTGTTGGTTCCCTCTGAGGGAGGTATTGAGTGGAAACTCTGTGAGGGGAACCTTACAGAGTTTTCCCAAGTCCTCTGATCTCAGCTAGTGGTGGTTAAACTCATGGTATCATATGGCCCTTTACATTTTATTTATTACATCTCTCTCTATAGCTCGAATTTTATCCATGGCACCTGAACACCTTAGGGGTCATATGCTCCTCTTTCTTTCAGATTCAGCACAAAAGCTAAGTAATAAGTTTCATCACATCATCCCCTTCAGTCATTAGATAGCTCCTAGTGCCAGATGGAGTGGCCAAAAACATGGCTTTGTGTAGCAGGGTGGGGATCGGATTTGCTGGTTCACAGGAAATTTTACTGAGTTATGGATCAAACACACATTTAAATGATTTGTATTTTGCTCTTTGGGGCAGAAATTGTGTTTTCCTCTGTGTTTATAAACAGCCTAACACATTTCTTTAACAATAAAATGATTAATGAAGAAAAAAAAGAATTATAACTTCTTGCTAAAAGATAACCAACCAAATTCAGACTTAGTGTATGTAGGTACAATTCCAGTGAAATCCTAGGTGCATGTACCTGCTTACATCACGGTCTGACTCTCACCCAGTAAGTATAGTGGTGAAATCCTGGCCCCACTAAAGTCAACAGGAATTTTGCCATTGACTTTATTGGGGCCAGAATTTTACCCATTGCTTTTTTCATTGCAGGGATGTTCCATCTCTTCAGGGATGAGTGAAGGTAAAGGAGAAAACAGGGCAAATGGAGGTAAGGGCCAGATTTTTAAAGGTACTTGCGTGCCTACAGGTGCAGATACACATTTTTGGAAGTCCTACTAAATGCCTAAGCATTTTATACACTTAGATGCTTTTGAAAATCCCACTAGACATTTATCTGCATCTGTAAATGCCCAAGCACCTTTACAAATTTGGCCCTAAATACTTACTAGCAGGAAGGGATGGAGTTGTGGCATGGTGCAATCAGGTTTCAGAGTAACAGCCGTGTTAGTCTGTAGTCGCAAAAAGAAAAGGAGGACTTGTGGCACCTTAGAGACTAACCAATTTATTTGAGCATGAGCTTTCGTGAGCTACATCGTGAGCATGAGCTACATTGTGAGCATCCGATGAAGTGAGCTGTAGCTCACGAAAGCTCATGCTCAAATAAATTGGTTAGTCTCTAAGGTGCCACAAGTACTCCTTTTCTTTATGGTGCAATCAGTGGCAAAATGACACCCTTAGGACTACAGCTAACCGTGCCTACAGATTTAAAGGGCCAGCTATCAGGACAGCATACTGGAAAATGGTCCTGTGAACTCCCAAAATGGGAAATGCAGTAATGCACAGAGAAATAGAAAGAAGCGAGTTTTTGTTTAATTCCCGCCTTCCTGAATGAAAGCCTGTCTGAGACTTCCAGAACTGGACCCAGTAAACTATGTACATTAAATAGCTATGCCTTACTTTTGTTTTGATGTGACATCATGCTGACATAATAAATGTCAAGATCCCTTTTGAACATCACTTTTCCTCTTTGCTTTAAATTTATCACCACACCCATTAGTTCAGTCAAACTATCCCACCCACCCAGGCTGCTTGCTGTATTCATTTGGCCCGTGTGATATAAGAAGATTCTGCAGAAAAGTCTCTATACCTTATGGTTGTGAGGAAATTTTTCTAAATGTGATATAAATGTAAATCTGGATAGCGCTGTCTTTCTGAGTATACAGACAAACAGCCTGAAACAATGCTCTGAGAACTCCTAATCCCCTCATAATCTCAGTGGTGTGTTGACTCTAAAGCCTACCAACACCACTTTAAATGTCAGCATTACTATTTTATTGCTCATCAGTTCAGCAGATGAGATGGAGAGAGACCAAAGCCTACAGAGGGAACTGGCTGCAGAGATGTAACTGCAGATGGAAGAAGCAGGGGGAGTCACAAAGACAGGGAAACAAAGTCAAAGTAAAGGAGACTGAGAAAGGAAGAGAAAGAAGGTGGCAAGGGTCCAAATTTGTGACTATATTATCCCACTGAGTGATGCTGAACATAACAATACAATATTTAGCAACTAATAAATCATGATAATAACTAAAGGCCAGATTCTGCCACCTTTATGTTGAGCAGCACTTTACTTTGCAAGCAGTCCCACTGAGATCTCACCTAAGAGCCACATTCTGATACTTACTCATGCAATTCATACATCGAAATCAATGAGACTCTTCAAGGAGTATGATACTACTCCATGTGAGTAAAAGTTCAGGAGTCTAGCCTTACATGTTTAAAGGGATGTTCTATTGTGAAAAGCAGCTGCACCCATGGAACCTCAAAAACTCCACCTGTTCTGTAAGAAAGGGAGTCATTTTTATAGGAAATCAGGATTAGATTCTGTTAGCCCCCCCTCATGTTGAGTAGAATATTCATTTGCAAGAATTCCAATTTAAATCAATGGGACTATGCTCTGATACTAAGAGGCACTCAGATACTACAGTGATGATCTAATGATGATGATGGTATAAGAACCTCTACAGAACCGATGACTTACAGAGTAAGATTACTCAACAGGAGTAAGAGGGGGCCCCTAAAAATTTAGTTACCACATAAAGATCGTACTTTACCTTTGAGCAAATCTCCCACTGACATATGTGAGCTGTGTGTTGTGGATTGAGGGTAGTATGCAGCCTTACATTTATATGCCAACTCATGGACCATAATTAAACATGGAATATGTCCCTCTGCACAGAAAGAGTTGATTCCACTAGTTTAAATCAAAACATAGGGAAGAAAGTGTTTTCTGTGGTCAGGGAGCTGTAGTCATCTCATTTCCCAAAAAACTCTGCAGAGAGTTTATCCCTTCAATTAGTTAAATACAAAATTGATTACAAAAGAAATGAAATCACATTGTAAAAGATAACTCCCTCACATCTACCTGATGTGGCTGAAATTACAGTAGCAGCACCACTATAGCCATGACTTCTGTTTAAAAGTCGACCTTAATAAGTCCTCTAAAATTGACATGCTCAGTCAGATTCCTTTGAAATTTGATGTGGCTTAGGAAGGTGCATGGTAGGGTTAGTGATCCAAATTTGGGGTCGAGTTACGGGTTGTGGAAAGATAAGCTCTTAAAATAGTTAGTTTAAAAAAAAAATGTTTCTAGATGGGGGTGGGGAGGGCTAGAGATCAAACTATTGATGTGATGTGGGTCAAAATGACTGAGTTTTACTCAGGTAGTATATGGCCCCACTAAATCATTGGGGCCCCAAATTCAGAAAGGTATTTAAGAAAACGTACAATTTTTTACAGAGTACATGCACTAGTACAGAAAAATGGCTAGAGGGGTTCCATTCTCACCAGTTTTTATGCTTAAAGATAGACTCTTCTATGTGCTCTAAAATTTGAACAATTACTTTTACTGCTTTGAAATATGGTGTGCCTCATGGGGGACCCCTCAAAAGACCCAAGGACCCCTCAAAAGACCAGTTTCCTTCTGTTGCCTTTTAGTGTTAAAATTGAGAGGTACTAATGACTGGATGAATCATAGATCTCATTGATATGGATTGCTGTGAACTCACGCTTCAATTTACATAATTTAGGATAAATTAATCACAAACCCCCACCTACAACAAAAGGAGTTTTGGCCTGAGTAGCCAGAGGTTGCTGCAATTTCAGAGTTTTGGGTGGAAATTTTATTTTGGGGGGACTGTAATCAAAGTCTTTAGGGAAAAAATTAGATGTGTTTCTTGTCAGGGAAGGATATTAGAGGGAGGAGCAGTGGGGCAGAGGGGTTTGAGGCTGCAGCAAGGGGTGGGAGTTATGGGGAGAGGAGAGAGGTTGGAGACTCAGGTGAGGGAGGCATGGGAATTAGGGGGAGTGGAGGGTTTCTGTCAACCCCACATTCTCCCCACCCATGCAGATCTAGGGGGCTCTTGCCCCCTAGGAGGATCTGAGTTCCCCTCCTATGAGCCCCTCTTGCTGCCCCCCACACACACCCTTCCTCATGTGAGCTGCGCTGTGGAGCAGGAGGACTTGTGCTTTACAGAGGGTCTGAAGACCCCTCCCTGTTGTGAGCCAGGATCTGGGAATGTCCTGTCCCTTTGGGTGGGCATATTTCATGCACATCACAGGTTTAGAGCACTCAGTAAGGGGATGGGGCCATTCAGTGAGATGAATGGAGCAGTTCACATGTCTAATCACCATTGCTTTAGATTGTATTCTTGTCCAAGGGGGTTCTCATTCAGCTGAGAACTTGGCATTAAGAAGAATGGACCACTTCTACTCCTGAGGGCATTCTGCGCCAAAAAAAAAAAAAAAATTCTGCACCCATTTTAAAATTCTGCAAGTTTTATTTGTCAATAAATAAATGCAGAGGCTCCAGCATGACAGTGAGGAGCACAGGCCACTGGCTGTACGAAGGTGGGAGATCACCCTGCAGCCTCCCCACCTCCCACCCTCCGGGACTCTGAGTCAATGGTGAGGCTGCCCCTGACCCTGACACAGCACAGGGCCTGGGTCTGCCCCAGAAACACTCTGGAGCCCGGGCCCTACCCTTCTGCACCAGGAAGGATCCAAGTATGGAGGGGCTCACTATGGGAGAGATCCCCAGGTGTGGGGGGGAGAGGATTCTGTTTGGGACAATCTGGGTGCAGGCAGCTCAGTGGGGGGAGGGGGTCTAGGTGTGGGGAGATCTGGATGCACAGAGGCTTGTTGGGGGGGGGTTCCAGGTATAGGGGCAATGGGACTCTGCAGGGGCTTACAGGTGAAAGTAGTTTGGGCTCAGCGGAGGGGTCTGGGTGCAGCTCATTGGGGGAAGTGGAATGGGGGTCTGGATGTGGGGGCTCAGGGTGGTGTAGGGTGTGGGGGGAGGGTCCTGAGGCAAGGGGTCCAGATGCAGAGGTCGAGGTTCAATGGGGTGGGGTTTGGGTCTGGAGGGCTAGGGGGGTTCTGGATGTATGGGGTGAGGCTTGGTCAGGGTGTGTGGGTATGGGAGATCTGGCTACACAAGGGTTGGGCCAATGGGGGAGCAGCTCCCCATACAGTGATCCCACCCCTGCAGCTGAAGAGCCATGGGGGCAGGAAGCAGAGAAGGTTTCTGGGGGTGGGTCTGACACAGCCCTAGCCATTTCTTGTAGAGGAAGAGGAAGTCCTGTCCTCTCCTGCTCCAGCCCAGCTGGGACTAGCAGCTGATCCCGGCTCAGGGTAGGAGCCACTGGCTGGGGTGTCCCCAGCCCTGAGGCAATTTACCTCTCCGCCAGCTGCTCCGAGTGCCTGAAGCAATGTACCTGTTCAGCTAGGGAGTGGTGCGTGACTGCTCTTGAAGCTTCCCTGTCAGAAAGTCATTTTTCTGTGGGGAAAGTAATCTGAGAGGGCCATGAATTCTGTGCGCATCAGCGGCACAGAATTCGCCCAGGAGTACACTTCACACCTTTCAGAGCCTGCTATACTGCAGCTGGATGTGAAGAGGAGCCCTTTGCTGCCGTCATCCCATTATCCTTCCTAAAAGGGCAACACTTCTAAGTGTTCTCTGAAACCTGCACACTGCAATGGATTTTCTTGAAATTTGCTATGCCTAGCAAGGGTGTTGAGTAGGTTTAGTGAGCCAAATTTGAGCCACATGTTCCAGAGTTATAAGCCCTGAAAAAATATCAAATTTTCAAGAAGTTTCTAGGTGAGTTTTTTTCCTTTTGCGCAAAACAGGAGATAAAACTATTGATGTGATGCGGATCAAAATAGTCTAAACCAGTCAAATTTTATCCAGAACAGTGCATGGCACCCACATAAGTCTTTTGGGGACCTAAGTTGTGAATGGTTTTTAAGCAAGTGTTTATTTCTTTGCTTGTGTAGATGTATAGTCTGGAAGGATTATAAACGCACATATGCCAATAAAGAAAAAAATCATGAGAGGGTTTCAGTGCAGCCCATTTAAACTTGCCTGGGTAGTTTGAGGGCATGTTCCAGCGCCATTGCCTCTCGTGAACAACCCACCACTGGTGTTTCAAGTCTGACCCTTTGTACACCTGTGCAATAAAGTAGTTTGAGTTTTGCTCAACCCAGCATTCTGTAGGAGGAATGACATACCGTCAGCCAAGCCTAATGCTATGTTAAATATTTAACATAGCAAAAAAAAAAAAATGCCTTAATTCTACCCCACTGAACTCTGCAGCTTGGAGAGAGCTTTTGTTCATCAGCTGCATAACACAGTTAAAAGTCCAGGAGTCTTCTCTTTGGGGGCTGGTAGAACAACTAGACTCCACCCACACGAACTTAACATAGGTAGAATCTCCCTAGCACCATGTGCACAGAGATCCTTAAATATCCGAGGCATCCCCAAATATCACAACCAGGTGAGAGCTCCAAAATGGAGACAGGATGAAACCCCTCCCTTCAGTGTAGGTAGTGTCTTCGCTGAAACACCACACCAGTATGGCTATGCCGCTGTAGCATTACAAGTGTAAACAAGCCCTGAGAGAAGCCACTCTACTCCCACTTCTGCTCCAGACAGATGAGGCTGACGAATGGTCAGGCCAGTGCAGAGCTTTCCCGAGTACAGAACCTGCATGCCCTTTATTGCTATGTACAAGGGCAGGATCTGGCCCTTCAAATTTCATCATTTTACAACGTCAAAATGTCTTTTCCATTAAAAAATAATTCAACATAAGTCTGTAAATAAGCCATACACAAAGAGCCCGATCCTGCAGAAATAGAAATAAATAGGCACATTACCACTGAAATCAGTGGGAGAAGGACTGAGAGCAAAAAATACATAGATGTAATCAAAGTATTACTACACCAGCTAAGAAGCCTTGTTTTGTTGCAAAGAAAAATGGCTATAGCAGACTTGTTCTTCCTCCAGTAGCTATTATTCCTAAAGGCTGTCAGTATATCTATATTCAGAATAGCAAAATAAGGGATAAAAATCAATATCATGTAGCACAACCTTTGTTGTATTCTCTCCCACCCTGCTTTCTTTCAGGTTGTTTTTGCCAGATTAAAAAAAACAAAACAAAACAGATGAAAGCTATTTTTCACCACTAGGGGGGGTTATATCATTGCAAGGGCCCGACTCTTAACTTTAGCAGCGCTGTAAATATAAAAAGTAGCAGTATATGATTAGCTGTAACAAATACTTGAAATAAGTTTATTCAGCCAAGGTAAAGCACAGGAAAGAACCACAAAACATGCTATTCTCTGCATGTTTTCCAAAGCAGTATTTGCTATAATAACCTGTTTTTTGTTTGATAATCTTCTTTATTAAGAAAACTTATAAAGCATTTAATATTGGGGAAGGCACCTCATTCCCCTGACTGGGCTCAGCATTTCTTCCTCTGGCAGTGTGGGCCTGGAGAAAATCAGTCCCATTCTGGAGAGTTTTTATTCCTCACTTGGGTTTTATTTTTCACTATTTTACAAGGTGGGCCTTAGGATAGGCACCAGGAGCACTCTTCAGCCAAACCAAATAAACAAATTATCATAACAGAAAAAGGGAATACCTTTCACTGTCCCCTCCCTGGGGTGTTGCCTTCTTATGGTGGCTCTGGGGTGCCAGTCCTTCCCCAAACAGCCAGCTGGCTTGGTTGCTTCCCCTGTAAGGAGGAGAGCAGCCTTCCAACCAGGCAACATCTTTTCTCCCTACTGCCACTAGCTCTGCTACAGCTTGTCTCTCTTCACCAGAAGGGTGGGGGGAAGGGGAGGGAGGGTTTAAAGGTCACCATCAATGCTTAATTGCACTCAGGTGTCCCTAGTTGACCTGAGGTAACCTCTTTTCAGCTCTTGGGGGAAAAGGGCTTTTACCATTCTCCACCAGCAGGAGAGTGAGTTTGTGTGTGTATGGGAGTAGGGGGGGGTGAGAAAACCTGGATTTGTGCTGGAAATGGCCCACCTTGATTATCATGCACATTGTAGGGAGAGTGGTCACTTTGGATAAGCTATTACCAGCAGGAGAGTGAGTTTGAGCTCATGCTCAAATAAACTGGTTAGTCTCTAAGGTGTCACAAGTACTCCTTTTCTTTTTTCTTTTTACGAATACAGACTAACACGGCTGTTACTCTGAAACCTGTTTGTGTGTGTGTGTGTGTTTGGGGGGGGTGGGGGTGAGAAAACCTGGATTTGTGCTGGAAATGGCCCACCTTGATTTTCATACACATTGTAAGGAGAGTGGTCACTTTGGATGGGCTATTACCAGCAGGAGAGTGGGGTGGGAGGAGGTATTGTTTCATGGTCTCTGTGTATATAATGTCTTCTGCAGTTTCCACAGTATGCATCCGATGAAGTAAGCTGCAGCTCACGAAAGCTTATGCTCAAATAAATTGGTTAGTCTCTAAGGTGCCACAAGTACTCCTTTTCTTTTTGCGAATACAGACTAACACGGCTGTTACTCTGAAACCTGAACCTAACAGGACCACTCTTTTACAGCTGTCCTGTCTGGCTTGTCACAATATGTACAAATACAGTAAAAAGGGGAAAAAAAATTCCCAGCACCTATTACTACTAAATTCTTTGGTCCTCCATCTAATAACATCAGCCGTGTGGAACTAACTCAGTTTTGTCTTCACGTGCAGCATGTATGGCATAATTGCACTGGACTACCATAGTCATTTACCGTACCATGTTAATAGCCACATTCATTGCAGTGTTGCTGAAAGCTACTGTTGAGGTGTTTAATATTGGATAGGATAACAAGTAGCTTAATGAACTAATCACTGGTTCAGCACCACTGAGAATATAGCTCAAGTTCATTAATGATTTAATCATCCAGTGATTTAGAGGTGTCTCAAATAAGTCCCAGGAGATGGTCCAAACTGTAGGTACCCTTTCTGATCTAAATTCTCTGCTCGTGGTAATGGGATCAGCTCCATTGGCTTCAAAGGAGTTTCACCCATTTACATAGCAGAGGATTTGGCCCTTGGCCTGCAGAGAAGCATATGCCTGACTAGGTAAATGGATTCACTTCATAAAAAGGATTAAATTATGAATAAAGAGTAAAATTCAGCATCCAACCATTGTGGAGGGAAGCATTATGCCTGTGCGAAACATAATGCCTCTTGGGCACTGGGGGAAGGACTCCAGATAATGGTGCTTTTTACACCTCTAACAAATACATAGCCAATTCTCCCCATGTTAGTGAGGCCCTGTTGGTTTCTGTCTGTACACAAAGCATCAAGGTCACACCTGCCATGGTGATGTATGGAGCTCTGCCAGTAGAACCTCTAACCTGGAAGCAGTAGCAGGCTCAAAAACTGCTAACTATGGTTTAACCACAAATGGGAGACAGACCCACATTTGTGATAAGTCTGGTCTACACTACAGAGTTAGGTCAACGCAAGGCAGCTTACATCAATTTAACTATGGAAGTGGCTACACTTACATTTCTCTCCCGCCGCTGTACACTGACTTAATAACTCCATCTCCATGAGTGGCATAGAGCCAATGCCAATGTATTTAGCTTAACACAGTGTCAGTGTAGACACTGCGTTGCTGACATTGATTGTTACTGGCTTTCATGAGCTGTCCCACAATGCCCCACACTGACAGCACAATCGATACAAGCGTTCCTGGTGAAAGTGTAGATACGCACAAATGATGTAATTACTGCAATGGCTGTATGCTGGTGTAAGTTAGGTCGACTTAATTTTGTAGTGTAGACATGGCCTTAGTAGGAGTTACACAAACCTGTAGAAAATGGATTTGTTTTTTCAGTTTAGTCAGGGACATGAATTTTGTTGTATCGCTCTAAATCCTTTAACAGTTCTGTGACAAAATAATTGTTTCTAGATTCAACCTTTGCAATATTTTTGGTGTGTTTGAAGAAATCCAATATAGAAGAATTTGGAGGTAGAGCCTGACAGTAGTGCCAACAGCTACGTTTCCCTCAAACTTTAGTGCAATTGGTCACAGTTGTTTGTGACCAATTGTGACCTTCTATATTCCACAAGTTTGATGCTCTCTCAGACAGTGGGGTGCAACCCACGGAGGTCCCTCTTATACCCTTCTCCTTGGTCATGTCCCACAGATTGACCACTACTGTTCAAAGGGACTCAAACCTTTGAATAAGTAAACTTCTCCTTCTTGAGGCCAGTAACTGCTAGTCAGGCCCTTTACTGCCTGACACTAAACTTGTCACCACCGTTGCAGTGAGAAATGCCTGAAAGCAAATATAAAGGAGACAACATTGTTTTCTTCATGACAAGCAGAGCATCAGAAGAGGAAGGTACTGATTGTAAGGTAATGAGACACTCCTGTGCTAATCTCCAGGTAACCCATAAGCCAGGGACTGTACTGGTCGCTCTCAGGGCAGGTATATAAACCTCACAGAAGGAACAGCAGCACAGCCTGCTCAATGTCACTTCAGGGCTTGGAACTCTCTCCTTCCTGATAGTGCCAACAGATTCCCCAAACCTTAGCCTGCTCCAGCCTTGCTCTTGTTCCCACCCTGTTCCTAGTCCTGCTCCAACCTTGCTCTAACTCCAACCACGCTCCAACTCCACTCTGGACTCCTGAGTCCAGTTCTGACCACTAGGCCTGACCATCCCCATCATGGTTTCTGACACCAGTGTCATATGACATCTCCCCACATGAGTCTCCTCAGCCTGTTGGCATTAGCCAACTTAAAAAGCTTTACTGGACTCTCTGCACACCATATTGGACAAGCTGCAGCTGACTCGGTCCTCTTTTGAGAATACATTTTAATCTATTTTGTAAAATGGGATGGTCTGGACAGAGAGGAGGCTTTTGAAAAACAAAACCAGAGAAAACTGAACTGAAGGTGAATCTGGGGGAGGAAACGAAAAGAGAAACACTAGCCTTCTCTGTATGTGTGATTAAATATTTTACGGCTATCACTAAAAGCTTGAAATGACAAAAAATTAAATTATGACCAAGACATTTTCATTTATGGATTTTCAGCAGGTGTAGAAGGAATAGATCTGATTGGATTCAACACAAAATCCTTATTAAACAGCAACATGAATGAGGAACATATATGTGAATCAGACATGGCCACAGGATCCCAGTGCAAATGAATAATTAGCAAAAACAGAAAGCACATTTGTTGCTGCTTTAGGGGACACTCAAATATACAGTAAAAGGAAAGGAAATGTTTTTATTCCTGGTCTGGAATCTTATTTCTCACAAAGGTAAGAAAATGATTTGCTAAAAAGAATGTTGCAGCTGTCATTGTCTCTTGCCAATTTAAGAGAACATCATCAGCTGAGATCATGTATCTTCTGGGAACAAATTCCTGCTAGAAAATTTCTAGACAAGATTAAGGCAGAACGCATTGGTGAAAATTCTCACTGTGAGAAAAAAAGATTAAAAGCTACAACCATGGTGCCGTGAACTGAGGGGACATTGCCAAAATGATTATATATACTGTAAATACCCTTTCTGGATTAACTCCATGAAATACAATGGTGGGATTAAGCATACCAGACTTTAGACCTATTTAGTTACTCTGATGAGCATCATTCTTTGTTTAAACTACAAGAGTATTTTCAGTTCTATGGTGGTGTCAAGCTGTTCTCCTCTCACAGACACTCAGCATATCAGAAGACAGGCCAAAAATGGAAATACAGTGGCTTAATGCACTGGCTTGGGAGTCAGCAGAGCTGTTTCAGTTCTCAGCTAAGCTACTGACCTACTGCGTAACCTTGAGCAAGATGTTTCACCATTCTGTGCCTCTGTTTCCCCTCCTGCCCTTCATCTGTCTTGTCTATTTAGACTGTGAACTCTTCAGGGCAGGAACTGTCTCTGCATTTGTACAGTGCCTAGCATCAAGGGACCCTGATCTGAGTAGGGGACTCTAGCGCACTCCCTAAATACACACAAATAAACCACCAAAACATGCTGGGATATAGCATGGTCTAGTTCCCCAGGAACCAGAGCTAGAGAACCCTGAATTCTAATCTCAGCTCTCCCTCTAACTTGCTCTATATTCTTGCTCTTAGTTTCCTAATCTGTTTAAAATAATCAACAACAAAGGAATATACAAATACTTACTTATTTCATAAGGGTATTGTGGGGATTACAGCAGATAATCTCCAGTATTGTGCTTTACATCTTCAAAGTACAGTACAGATGCCAAATATTAAATGTTAAGATATAGAGTGGCTATTTTAATTTCCTGACCCAAAGGGATTTTTTAGCTAGTATTCCACTGTGGAGCTGAAATGGTTATTTGAAATTGCAGTTTCACCCTCTCTCTCTCTCTCTTTGTATTAATGATACAGTTTCCCTGGTTTTCTCCACATTCATGTAACACTGTCCTTTGGGCATCTGTCATATTAAGCCAAAATGTATAACTATGGGGGATAATCTACTATGTCTGTATGGCAAACACACTGTCCAAAATGAACAGCTTACAATTCTGTAAGTAGAATGCAAGAACACGGTAACTGAGTCCCCAGTCTACTAACCAGTTAGACCTGCCATTCTTTTATATCTGCCCTTAGGTAAAAATCCATTTTTACCAACCTAGTGGCTTTTTCAGCACATAGCTTATTGGAAAATGTTGACCAAGCTACTCTGAATGGGCTAAAAACATGCTCAACTGATACAGTTAATACCTAGGGGCCAACCAAGAACCGGTTCGCATGGCACTAGGTGCTGTACAGAGACACAGTCCCTACCCCAAAGAGTTTACGGCCAAACAGTGTGACGGCAGGAAACCTCATGTTAGTACCATATTTATATAGATTTTTTTCGGGGGTAGGTTTAGTTATGAGGGGATCAGCTAAATGGGGAAAAAGAAAGAGGAAAGGACGGGGGAAAAGGTAAGAGGGGCAGGTGTGGAGTGAAGCTAAAATGAAGAGACTGGGGGCAGGGGTGCAAGGAAACAGCCAATCAGCACAGGGCAGAGACAGTCCAGCCAGAACTGTAGACAGTTCTGAATGCCCAGAGGTCCCTGCTTTGGCTGCTTCTGCCTCTACAGGCTGAAGTCTCAGCCTGGCTCTTCTCTGTAGTGTAACCCTTCTGCATCGGGGCCAATAGAACCTACTACGAATAAGTTCCAGGGTCCTCTCCATCCCTAAATGCCCAAAGTCATCATGCAGGGCCCTCATGGCCAGGGCTCTGTACTTTTTTGGCAGCACTAGTTGTGCTCGTTGTTTTTTGTAAAGAGTCGGTGGTCATTCGGTGTAACACTCCCTGAATCAGTTGTAGTTTGGTCCATTCTCTCAATAGTAGTTTACCCTCTGGGTTAGGTGGGACAACCGCAGCTGGGCTTCGCCCCTCCCTTTTGGCAAGTAGTGTATCACGAATGTCAATATCTTGCCGCTGGGCTTCTTGCCAGTCAGCCGCATTGAGCATGGGCAAAGGAGATTGGTCCAATGCAATATAGTTCACTGAAGCAGAAGGCATGCATTCAGGGGGCAGGCCCAAAGCTTCTGCAACACATCCTTGAAGGCTCTCAGGGTCCTCTGGCTCTCGGCGACTCACACTGCAAATAGCTCTCACTCCATCTGTGGGTATCACAGCAACTTCTGGAGCCTGCGGACGCCTGGACAATGCATCTGCATCTACATTGCTTCTCCCTGATCGGTACTGAATGCTGAACTCATAGCTAGCCAAGGCAGCCACCCATCTCTGCCCTGTAGCATCCAGCTTAGCACTTGTTAACACATAAGTCAGTGGATTGTTGTCTGTCCACACCTGGAACTGAGTACCATACAAGTAGTCTCGAAATTTCTCAGTGACGGCCCATTTCAGGGCCAAAAATTCCAGCTTGTGGGTGGGATAGCGAGTTTCACTATCAGACAATCCTCGGCTGGCAAAGGCTACAGGTTTACGTTTGCCTTCCACTTCCTGGTACAGGACTGCTCCCAGACCCTCCAAACTGGCATCAGTATGCAGGATAAATGGTTTGCTTGGGTCAGCAAAAACTAGGACTGGAGCATGAGTTAGACAAATAATGATTTCTCGAAAAGCCCTTTCACATCTCTCATCCCACCGTGGCCCAAATGGTTCAAATGGGCCATAGTGTCTCTGCACGGGGGGCTTTGGGGACCTCCCCTTATTCTTGGACTTAGATTTGTTCTTGCTGGACTGATGTCCCCTGGTAAGATCATTCAGAGGCTTTACAATTGTAGCATAGTTTTTCACAAATCTGCGGTAGTAGCCACTAAATCCGAGAAAGGTCTTGAGTTCTCTGTAGTTACTTGGACGTGGCCATGTAGTGAGTGCTTCTATTTTATCAGGATCAGTACTCACACCCTCTTGGGACACGATGTGACCCACATACTTCACTGAGGTTCTGCAGAACTGGCATTTGTCAATTGAAAGCTTCAGACCATAATCCTCCAACCTATCAAGCACTTTAAGAAGTCTTTCTTCATGTTCCTCTAAGGTTCTTCCAAACACAATCAGGTCATCCAAATAAACTAGCACTTGCAGTAAATTCATGTCTCCCACAACTCTCTCCATGAGACGTTGAAAGGTGGCAGGTGCTCCAGAAATCCCTTGGGGCATGCGTTCGAACTGATAAAACCCTAATGGGCAGATGAAGGCTGTCTTCTCCTTATCTTCTTCTCCCAGAGGGATCTGGTAGTACCCACTTCGAAGATCCAACACAGAGAACCACTGGCTTCCCAGCAAACAGTCTAAGGCATCTTGCACTCGAGGCATAGTGTACTGGTCGACCACAGTACGGCTGTTTAGGGTGCGGTAGTCAATACACATCCGGATTTTCCCATTCTTTTTACGGACTACCACAATGGGTGAGGCGTATGGGCTGCGGGACTCTGTAATGATGCCATTCGCAGCCAGCTCCTGAAGATGATGTCGCACATCTTCCATCTCAGAGAGTGCAATCTTCCTAGATCTCTCCCTGAAAGGTCGAGAGTCATGTAGTCTGATATTGTGTTCTACTCCTTTTGCACATCCCACATCCCACTCATGCAGTGAGAACACCTTGGATCTTTCACAAAGTTTCTTCCTCAGGCGATCTTTCCACTCCTCGGACACTGGTGAATCTCCAAAGTCAAACTTTGCTGGGTCTATCGTTGGAACTTGAGTTTCCCACTGGGGGGTTACAATTGACTCGGGCTCAAAGAGGTCTGCTATCTTTTGTCCTTGCTTCACAAAAATATCACGACTCGTTTCATTAGCAATCAGTATAGTCACCTCTTCCTGGGCTTCAGCAGGTAGGGTTATGACTCCACTAAGAACCAGCACTCCTTCAGGGAGCCCTCCCTCGGTCGGCTGCTCTACCACTGCTAATGTTCTCTTACTGCCTTTCAGGCAGGTACTCATGACAATCACCTCCTTTTCTGTCATTGCAGGCACCACTAAGGGGATCGGGCCTGCGTACCTCAGTGCTCCCACCGGCAAATCAGGCATCACTCTTTTTGCGTCCTCAATTTTTCTGTAGGCTGCGGCACAATGTGTGTGTATCACCAAGGTATTCAGGTATTGGTCCCCTGCTCGTTGTCTGCAGTAATCTGCAAGTACCTTAAAGAGGCTGGAGTTGGTCCCTATTAGCACGGACACATCAGAGACACCTTTAGGGTCGGGGCATATTAAAGCTGCAGTGTCCACCTCCTGTCTTACCCCAGCGATCTCTTCTGGGAATTCCAGGTGTACAATGACATACCCCTGATACGGGTATTCATCCATGCTGAGACCACATAGGCCAAGCCCTGTCAAGGGCTGTATAGGCAGATGCATAAGTATCTGCTGGTAGAAAGACTGGAATATGATAGTCACTTGGGATCCCGTGTCAAGCACTGCTCTACATTCTGTCCCTTCAACCTTTACAGTGACCTCTGCTCGAGGTCCTATCAATCCTGGGGGGATTCGGGTGGCATGGTTCTTCGCAGGGGAGCCTCCAAACCCTGCAGGCCTAGGCGGCTCCCTTCCCAGGCCCTGGGGCCGTTTCCCGACTTTCCCCAGGTGGTCCTCAGCTTTTGGTATACTAGCGGGGGATTCTCTGCATTCTGACACCTGGCAGCAATGTGCCCATCCTGGCCACACCGGTAGCAGAAGAAGGATTGCCCTTTCCCGTGTTGCCGGGGTGGGGCAGAGGTTCTAAATGTAGTCTTCTGGACCGTAGTAACGGGGGGTTCCTTGTACCCCGAAGTCTTTGCTGAATCGATAGTATTCTCTAGTTCAGCCACTTTCTGTGTCAGGACCTGCACTCGTTGGGTAAGTTCCTCTTGAGGATTCACCATCAGCGCCTTGGGCATTCGTATGGATGTTGTGGCAGTTGCCTGGGGTGGCTGAACCTCCCAAACCTCACCAGCTGCCTGCCTCTCTTCCTCCTCTCGGACCTCTTTTATCAGTCGAGAGTAACCTGGTGGATTGTCCTGGCGCTCCCTTAATCGAAAGTGGAGAAGGATTGGGTTCTGATATTGAATTCCTCTCACAATCTGAGCCAATCTAGTCCGGTCCATTTGCTCAACCGCTACTGCTCCCCTCATGATGGCTCTCTGTAATAATTTCTCCAACCTCTGTATATAGGCAGAAACTTTCTCTCCCTTTTGTTGCCTGGCATTGAGGAACTTGCAATAAACATCCTCTGAGCCCTCGGTTCTCCCAAAGGCATGATCAAGGGCCTCTAGGCAGTCCTTTACCTTGACCCCAGGGTTACTGAGCTTCAGGGTGCGAATCACATCTAGGGCTGGCCCCCTGAGACACTCTACTAGTCGCCTTCTCTTTTCAGCATCAGGTACTGCCCACTCCTGCAGCATTTCAGTGGTGTGTTCCAGCCAGGGTTCAAATGCTTCCTCCCCAGGTATTGGGGTGGGACCCCCAGAAAACAACCTTAGTTTACGATAGGGGTTTGCCTCAGGGTGGGGTGGCACAACCTTCTCTAATGCTTGCCCCAAAGCCTTCACCCACTCATCAGGTGATGGAGCAGCCTCCCGGGGTGGGACTCCTGGGTCAAGGCCCAACAGACCCGGCATATCAGCCAGGGTCTTCCCCTCTTTCCCCAAAAAGGCTGACATTTTCTTTAAAAACTCCACGTCAGAGGCAGGGGCTGGTGAGGGCTGGCTCCCAGTAGTTATTACCTTCCACTCACCATCTTCAACTGCGATCATGCCTGGAACCTGTAGAGGGTCCACAGCCGACGGCAGCTCACACAGTACCGCAAAATCTCCGTCCTCCCTCACAAACATGCGCCCACGCATTTTACACTTACTCAGGTACTCAGTGGATGCCCTTAAGGTAGGCTCTATCGAGCCTTCATCGAAGGCCTCCGGCACCCCAGTCACCAGGACACAGTTCCTAGGGTTAATATTCATCCCCCTGCACCAATCCTCTAGCAAATGTAGAGCCATTATACAAACTGTAATTTCTTTCCCAAATATAACAGATCAATACAACAACAACCAGATGCTGGGTTTTCCCAATTTAATGACTCACCTAAGATGTGCTTGCGAGGGGTACTGACCCAGTCTTATCCCGGACGAGCCCCCAAAAATGTAACCCTTCTGCCAGGCCAAGTTGATAGCAGCAAGGGCCGGGTTCAGTACACAGGGGTTCCCTCTCATCAAAGCAAATACAAAACTGGCTCGAGCCCCCACCCAGTGACCTGGGAAAATCTTACACACCCCCTGGGCGCCTCGAAGAGGCAATACTTCCCCTCTCGCAAGCACGGAGTCTCGGTGTAGTAGAGAATCTTTAATAACATGAGGTAAACGACATCAGCATTAAATTGGGAAAACACCACAACTAGTGTTCATTAACCAAACCATGAGCAAAGACCCACCCCAGAAAATTGGGCCACATCCTTTCCCTCGGGTTCTTGAGTCCCAGAACCCAAATGTCTCTTGAGTCCAGCAATCCTCAAATCACCCAAAATCCAAAAAGTCCAGCCCCAGAGTTCAAAAGTTCATCTGCAGAGTGTTACTCCCCAGTCTGGCTAAAATGTGCCTGTGTGTGGGGGAAAGAGGTAAGGGGTACCTTACGTGTCCTGAAGCTGACTGCCCCACAGGGCTCTGCTCTGCTACGCTGTCTCACGAACGGCTCCGCTCCACCACGACTGGCTCCACTCTGCACAGCTCGCCGTCTCACGAACAGCTCTGCTCAGCTTGCCGTCTCACGAACGGCTCCGCTCCACCACGACCGCTCCGCTCCACCACGACCGGCTCCGCTCTGCACAGCTCGCCGTCTCACGAACAGCTCGGCTCAGCTCGCCGTCTCACGAACACACCGCTGTCTCACGAACGGCTCCGCTCCACCACGACCAGCTCCCTCTGCACAGCTCGCCGTCTCACGAACAGCTCTGCTCAGCTCGCCGTCTCACGAACGGCTCCGCTCCACCACGACCGCTCCGCTCGGCACAGCTCGCCGTCTCACGAACAGCTCGGCTCAGCTCGCCGTCTCACGATCACACCGCTGTCTCACGAACGGCTCCACTCTGCACAGCTCGCCGTCTCACGAACGGCTCCACTCTGCACAGCTCGCCGTCTCACGAACAGCTCCACTCTGCACAGCTCGCCGTCCCACGAACAGCTCCACTCTGCACAGCTCGCCGTCCCACGAACAGCTCTGCTCAGCTAGCCGTCTCGCGAACAGCTCCGCTCTGCACAGCTCGCCGTCTCACGAACAGCACCACTGCACTCTAGATCTTCCGGCTCCCCACTACTTGACACAGTGCTCAGTGATTTCAGCTCTTAGTGATTTCAGATCTCAGTGATTTCAGCTCATAGTAGTGGGGGCCTTAGTGCTGGTGCACCATAAGGCCAAAGTGAATGCAGCACAGTACCTGTAGCAAGACTCTTAATAGACCCAAAATTAGCTCTGACATTCCACAGTGGAGAGAGACAGAGGTGCAATTGGTGCTTCAGGCCCTCACAAAGGGGCCCACACCACCAGGTACTAATACCTGTCTCAAGTCTCTCTCCCTTCACAGAGTTTTGGAACCCATGTCCCTTGCCTAGCGAGTGCTACTCAGTTGATGGTGAGTCCCTCCATCATAACAAAAGGCCAAGTACAGTTCCAAGCACAGTTCCCATAATCAGGGTAATAACAATTTACTCTTCCCGCCCCAATAACAAAGACACTGGGGATCCCACAACAGCCAAAGTGACCATTTGGGCAGTTATGGCCTCATTCTAGGCGGGGTGGGTGTGCCTATGCAAATTGAGATCAGCCCCTGAAGTTCTTTTCCACTACTTGCCACACCTCACCACCAGATGTCAGGGTGGAGCCCATCCTGACTCTGCTTACAGTAGTTTTTCCCCAAGGCCACATTGGCAGGGGGAGGGGAGGCACCATCTGGGTCCTAGCGCCCCCAGAGGGGTGGGGGTGTTTCTCCTCTGAACAGTTCTGGCTCCTGGGGTGTTGGGGAAACGAGTGGCCTCAGCTGGGCCCCATTTTACATCCCCCAGTGCAGCAGTCCCTGCTTTACCTGCTTCTGCAATTGCTCCTACTGGGAGGAGTTTCTGACTGGATACAGAACTAGCTGTCTGAAAAAGAAGTGCACCCATCAAAAGCATTCTTGGATGTTCTGATGTGAACTTTCCCTCACATACAAGGGCTACGGTTGCGTACTCTGCAGCACTCCAAAACCCTGCAGACGCAGAGAGCAAGACAATACTGAACCCTAGCACTAGGTCACCAGGTCAGCTCAAAGCAGGTGGGACTTGAAAAGCCAGCAGGGTGTGGGGGGAGCAGTTATTCATCTTTTCCAAGCTATAGTTCCTGGTCATTTTTATATGAAGCCTTAATCTACAAACTCAAAAATGAACAACAAAGCTCCTTAAGATTTTTAAAACTGCATATCCCACTCAGTTTCAAACACAGCATCTGAAATTTGGTGTACAAGTTACAAAGAAGGATAACTTTTTTTTTTTTGGTACAAACATTGTTTAAATGTGTGATGTTGCTTGTGGTTTACAGAATGTGTCAAACAGGGTTTTATGCTGTTACAGAATACTTTTTGCCACGGAACAGCACACCCCCACTTTTATGGGGGAGGAAGGGTCAGAAAATTAGTTCATACCAAAGGACTACATTTACCAAACACTGTAAGCATATAATTGGATATAAATGCTTACTTGAAAATATACTACAGTAGTTGTATCAGAGTATTACAACCTATTAATAAAGAACCACTTATACTATTTAAAAGCATGTAGAATCAAGAGACTTGAGAACAAAGGAATATATGTGCTGCAATACATTATTATCTATATTGCGGTAAAGCCTAAGGACCCCAAACAAGGACTAAAGTCCCACAGTACGAGACACTGTATAAACAAACACAAAGACAATCCCTACCCAGAAAGCTGACAATTGAGGATTTTGACAACAGTGTAAGTACATCTTGTGACACTACTGTAAAGTTCGGTATCTCTGCTTGTAACCTGCAGAAAATATTTAGAAGTTATGGAGAAATGTGCTATAGGTTGTAAGTAACCACATTTGCCAAAGACTGTTGGTTGTTTCAAATATTTTCCTTAATTTGAGCTACTAGTGTCATCAGGTGTGGGGGGTTTTTTTGTTTTTGTTTTTTTTTTTTTTACTGCTTTTGGTCAGCTATATGCACTGGTTTGGTAAATGCTATTTTTAATGTGCTACAACATAATGTTCAGCATTTTCACTGAATAAGTGATTTAATATGAAGAAAATAAAAGTCTCAGACATCCAGTTGCAACTTATGCTGAAGTTGCATCTAAAGTCCAGCAGATGGCAAAAGTGATTGACTCACACTAGAGCTGAGTAGTTATTCTTTCTTATATTCACTCTCTCTAATGACTCAGAAAACATCCTTTTCAAACTCTAGACTAGGGTGACCAGACAGCAAATGTGAAAAATTGAGACAGGAGGTGGGGCGTAACAGGAGCCTATATAAGAAAAAGACCCAAAAATCAGGACTGTCCCTATAAAATTGGGACATCTGGTCACCCTACTCTGGACCTATTGCTCCCCTCTTCTGTATATTGACTAAAGCAGAGGGACCCTGAACAGCAGGGTCTGGGACAGCTCTGGGACCCACAGGAGCCTCTCATCTTGTGGTAAGGGGCATGGCATTGTGAGACTCCCAATGTAAGTTAACACCAACTTGTTAACATGACCTTTGGAAGATTTCGCCACTGCTAAGTAAGCACCCCACTGGGTGGTGGGTGATCCCAGGGCAAAAGCATATTAGAGGCATTGGCAGCATGGCTCCTTATAAGTGGATCTTGTGACACTGCCCTACTGAATGTACAAAGCTTTGGAGGAGTTCGGAGTTCCAGATGTGGGCTGAAGGATAGTAGCTTAGATGAGGCAGAACTCCAGGGTGAAAGGCGTGAAAGCATAGCAGTCAGTTTAATCTTCTAAAGAGAGTTCCATTTCAGAATGTGGTCATTTTCCTTTTTCTCCTTATCAGTAAACTTCTTCTGAAGTTTCTATGCAGGGGACACCTCCCAAAACAGATCAGCTTTATTGTACCATATACTGTCCAGAGCCTCACTGAAAACAGGATCAATTCATTCCATATTTTCCTTTCTTGATGAATTGCAGAACTCAAATCAGGAAAAAATTAAGTGTGGTCATCTAGTTTAATACTATATTTTAAATAAGGTGCATGTAGGAGTCTCTCCATTCCCAAGAGACAATAGGAATGAAAATTACAGTACTTCCAGCAGCAGAGTAGGCCTTGTCTACACTGCCACTTTACAACACTGAAACTTTCTTGCTCAGGGGAGTGAAAAACACCCCCCTGAAAGCTGCAAGTTTCAGTGCTGTGAAGTGGCAGTGTAGACCGCGCACCAGCACTGGGAGCTGTGCTCCCAGCGTTGGTAGCTATTCCTCTCGTGGAGGTGGGCTTTTTTCTTGTGGTGCCATGACTACACAACCACTAGAGTGCTAGTGAAGATATACCCTATGAGAGAGACAAACTGGGTGAGGTAATATCTTTTATTGGAGCAACTTACAAGCTTTTGAGCTACACAGAGCTTTTCTTCTTCAGGTCTGGGAAAGGTAATCAGAGGCACAGAGCATAACTCAATACAAGGTGGAACAGATTGTTAAGCATAAGAGTTAACGTATGTTGCCAGCGATCATTCAAAATGAAGTGGGCCATTAACACTTCTGCAGTCATAGGACAAAGGAGGGTTAGTGGGTTAGAGATTGTTGTAAAGAGACATGAAACCAGTATCTCTATTCAGTCCATTATTTTTAGTGCCTGGACTAGACACTGAAAACCATGGACTCAGTAGGGATACTGGTCTTATGTCTCTCTGTCCTAACAGCAGTGTTGAAGGACCATTCAAAATGAAGTGGGCCATTGCAACGTGTGTTAACTCCTATGCTTAATAATCTATTCTACCTCATATTTAGCTGTGACACTCTGTGTACTTTTCCCAGAACTAAAGAAGAAGAGCTCTATGTAGCTCAGAAGCTTGTCTCTGGACATATATACAATACAAACTTTGGTCAACACAAGTTACATCAGTCAAAAGCCGACACAGTTAGCATATCACTTGTGCAGGAATGTTTGTGTTGATGTACAGTGTGGTGCACCATAGGTAGGTATCCCAGTGTGCCACTCACCATTCTCCAGTGCACTATCTTTTGGGAAATTTTGGCCATGCATTGTGGGGCAGAAACGAGTCACACAGAGGAAACTGGGAGCAAGGGGTTAAATTCCCAGTGTGCAACTGTTTCCATCCCATAATTTCATCTATAACCGATAATTTTCATGCCTTTTTTAAGAATCCTACAAGCATGCAAGGCCCTCCTCACTCTCTGCCATCTCTGACAGAAGCATGGAGCCTACAAAGCTCTGCACTAATGTCATAAGTGTTGCAATTACGGGATGCACAATCCTTCAATATTTTCAGAGCTATAAGAACCGCCAAATCAGCAGGGAACATGATTATTTCCTGGATTGCTGTGGAGAACCAATTCAAGGTTGTTGTTGGCATTCATGGAGCAGCTACAGATGGCGGAGCACACCTTCTAGGCACAAGAAATGAGCACTGACTGTTGTAATGTAAGCTTGGGATAACGAGCAGTTGTAGAACTTTTGGATGAGAAAGGCCACATTCCTGGATCTGTGTGCTGAGCTTATCCCAGCACTCCAGTGCAGGGACACCTGAATGAGAGCTCCATGGACAGCTGAGAATTGAGTGCCAGTCAGACTGTGGAAACTTGCAATGCTGGATTGCTACCCGTCAGTGGGAAAACACTTTGGAGTTGGAAAATTCATCATAGGGGCCATTGCCATGGAAGCATGAAGGACCATTAATCATTAATCACAGTATTCTTGCCAGTAAGTTAAAGAAGTATGGGCTGGATGAATGGACGATAAGGTGGATAGAAAGCTGGCTAGATTGTCGGGCTCAACGGGTAATGATCAATGGCTCCATATCTAGTTGGCAGCCGGTATCAAGCAGAGTGGCCCAAGGGTCGGCCCTCGGGCCGGTTTTGTTCAATATCTTCATTAATGATCTGGAGGATGGTGTGGATTGCACCCTCAGCAAGTTTGCAGATGACACTAAACTGGGAGGAGAGGTAGATATCCTGGAGGGTAGGGATAGCATACAGAGGGCCCTAGACAAATTAGAGGATTGGGCCAAAAGAAATCTGACGAGGTTTAACAAGGACAAGGACAAGTGCAGAGTCCTGCACTTAGGACGGAAGAATCTCATGCACCGCTACAGACTAGGGACCGAATGGTTCGACAGCAGTTCGGCAGAAAAGGACCTAGGGGTTACAGTGAACGAGAAGCTGGATATAAGTCAACAGTGTGCCCTTGTTGCCAAGAAGGCCAATGGCATTTTGGGATGTATAAGTAGGGGCATTGCCAGCAGATCGAGGGACGTGATCATTCCCTTCTATTCGACATTGGTGAGGCCTCATCTGGAGTACTGTGTCCACTTTTGGGCCCCACACTACAAAAAGGATGTGGAAAAATTGGAAAACGTCCAGCGGAGGGCAACAAAAATGATTAGGGGACTGGAACACATGACTTACGAGGAGAGGCTGAGGGAACTGGGATTGTTTAGTCTGCGGAAGAGAAGAATGAGGGGGGATTTGATAGCTGCTTTCAACTACCTGAAGGGGGGTTCCAAAGAGGATGGATCTAGACTGTTCTCAGTGGTAGCAGATGACAGAACGAGGAGTAATGGTCTCAAGTTGCAGTGGGGGAGGTTTAGGCTGGATATTAGGAAAAACTTTTTCACTAGGAGGGTGGTGAAACATTGGAATGTGTTACCTAGGGAGGTGGTGGAATCTCCTTCCTTAGAAGTTTTTAAGGTCAGGCTTGACAAAGCCCTGGCTGGGATGATTTAGTTGGGGATTGGTCCTGCTTTGAGCAGGGCGTTGGACTAGATAACCTCCTGAGGTCCCTTCCAACCCTGATATTCTATGATTCTATGATTTCTTCCATGCAGGGCTGTGACTCTTGGCAATCTGCAAGATGTAGCATATGGATTTTCAGCAATGAAATTCTCAAACTGCAGTGAATCAATAGATGGCACGCAAATACCTATTTTGGCATCACAACACCTTGCCACAGAATAAATCAACAAAAGGGCTACTTTACTATGGTTATGCAAGAGTTGGTGGATCACTGGGGATGCTTCACTGACATCAATGTTGGCTGGTCAGGGAAGGTGCACAATGCTTGCATCTTTAAGAACAGTGTTCAGAGAGCTACAAGCGAGGACTTTCTTTCCTGACCAGCGGATTACCATTGGGAATATTGGAATGTCAGCAGTGATCTTGCGGGACTCAGCCTAGCCCATGCACCCCTGTTTCATGAAGCTTGGCAATGACCATCTTGACATCACCAAGAAAAGATTCAACTATTGGCTCAGCAGGTTCAGAATGACAATTGAATGCATTTTTGGTAGATTGAAAGGATGCTGGTGTTGTTTACTCACAAAATTGGACTTCAGTGAAAAAAACCATCCCAACAACCATAGCTGCCTGCAGTGTCCTGCACAATATCTGTGAAGCAAATGGGGGAGAGTTGATGCTGGGGTGGAGGGCAGAGCTGGAGCAGCTGTCTTCTGACTTTGACCAGCCAGACATAAGGCTATTCGAAGAGCTCAACATGGAGCTTTCCGGATCATGGAGGCTTTGAAAGAGCACTTTAACACTGAGCCAGTGTTATCGTGTACTATGCTCTAACTGGCCCTGCAGTTTGTGGGCCAGTTAGCAATTGTGTAGTGCTTGGAGTACTTCCATGAATATAACACTATTAATGCACCTATTAATTTGTGGTACTTGTATATTTATGATTATTACACTTTGTGTGTCACAATGTGCAGTAACAAGTTGTTTTCAAAACCACTAGGCACTCTGCAGCATATGTTGTGAACTGATAAAGATGAATTATTTTCAAAATAGAATTTTATTCAGTAATAAAATCAGGGCAAAGAAAAATCTGTGCAATTTAAAAGCAAATATATTTAAAAAATAATAAATTAATGGAATAGAACTTAACAAGGGGACAGAACATTCATGTCCATTTTAACCTACACATACCTACACATAGCAACCATGGCTTTCACACTTCAGGGAATGTGACACTGTGGTTGTCCATGTCTCCTGGGATGGAGTGCTAGGGGTAGAGAAGCAGCCCCTGATACCACGTGGCATGCTGAGGGGGTTTGTACAGAAGTGTTGTAATGGCATTCTTCATTGACTGCAAAGAGAGGTGAGCCTGTTATTGTTGAACCTGTAAGTCTCCAGGAGCCTGCAGTATCTGTGTTTGCTGCCGGAGAAGCCCCATTATGTTCTGGTGCATCTCCCTTTCTTTTTCTTGCTAGCTTCGCAAGTCCTTTCTCCTGTCTTCTCTTTCCTTCCCCAGGCTGTCTGCAATGTTCAACCTCCAGGACCTTTCCTCACAGTCTGATGCAGCACTGGCTTGCATGATCTTATTGAATGCGTCATCCCAAGTCCTCTTCTTTCTCCTCCTTATCTGGCTCAAGCATTTCATGGGTGTGAAGGGGAAGTCCCCTCAAGGCTGCAACAGCAGCAGCTGGAGGTAAAACACACAGACGCCACTGTCAATATAGGCACAAGAGAAAGTTAAGATTCAGAACTCCCCCCTTCATTGCTCCCCATAAGTTTTAAACACAACATGTTTATTGACACATCTGTGTCACAGTGCTTTTGCACAGTGCCATTCACAGCACCAGCCATGGTGCGTATGGCCCGCTGGGGTGAGGGAAATGAGGATGGAATTGCTCAGTTGCAGGAAACTATGAGTATTGGGCAATTGCACTAAATACTGGCACCCCCTTCCACAGGCAGTGGTGATTTTAGCAGATATCTCACTCCTGAGGTTAACAATGGCACAGAGAGCACAGCTGCTGCTGGCATCGCAAAGCTGCCTGGCCCCATAAGCTGCTAGCTTGTGTACTGCAATGGGTCTGCTCAAGTTATCACTGATTGGTGTGGGAAAGTGTCCTACTGCAGAGAAAGAAATAAGGGAGAGGAGTGCAGAGTGCTTGCATGAAAGTTTCATCGAGATCTCCCAGAAGGATTCAAGGGACATCCCTGTGTACATAAACAAATTGCTCTGCATGCCCCTCCCCTTGCCTAACTCTGCAAGGGAATGAAAAAACAGATAACGCTACCTCTCTTTGTTTTTACCACTACCTCTTCTAGAATGAGTAAATTAATGAAAAGTTGATATCTGCATCCTGTTAAGTTGGGGGATGCCACCAGTACATCATTACAATGGAAAATCCAATTACACACCTATCCGAGGTTCCTTCCCCTGCATCGGGCTCACCCGTGCTCGACTGCCAGGACTGCGGTGGAGTCTCTAACAGGTCCTGACCATCAGCATAGCTCGACCCCCTCCAGTTGCATGTCCTTCTCCACACTGTTCACACCAGGGGGCTGTGACTTGGGCTTCTCAGAAGTATCCACAGTAGTCTGTGGAGTGGTAGTGGGGTCTCCACCAAGTATGGTATGCAGCTCTTTGTAAAGGTGCAGGTCAGCGGCTTGGTACTGGGTCGACTTTTCATCTCCATGGCTTTCTGATATGCCTGACTCAGTTCCTTCCTTTTAACATGGCGCTGCTGCTGGTCCCTGTCGTATCCCTTCTCTTGCATCCCCCCCACAATTTGTTCATAGAGGTTCATGTTTCTACAGCCGGTCCATAGCTGTGCTTGAAAAGCCTCTTCTCCCCACAGGCCCAGGAGATCCAATATCTCCTGTCTACTCCAAGCTGGAGTGTGTCTGGAGCATATCACCAGCATGGTCAGCTGTGCAGCTGCACACAACAGAGGAGAGCTGCTAGGTATCCTCACCAAGCTGGAAAGTCAGGAAAAGGCATTTCAAAAATTTACAGGGCTTTAAAGGGGAGTGGGACCTTCAGTCTCTGTGAACCCTGAGCAGTGGAGTTCAAAATTGTGACCAGAGTGCTCAGTGTTGCGCATTGTGGGACAGCTGCTGGAGGACAGTTAGGGTCAATAAAGGTAAGAGAGTGTCTACGCTCACCCTGCATAAACCTCAGTACATCAACCTTGGCTTTACGCTGTTCAGGGAGGTAGTATTATGGCATTGCTGTAATGGAGCACTTACATCAGTGGGAGAGAAATTTAAGTGTAGACACATGCCCAGCTAGGCAATGCAAGGCAACTTACATTGATGCTACTTTGTAGTGTAGACCAGGCCTCTGTCTCTTCTATCAACAGAAGTTGGTCCAATAAAAGATATTATCTCACCAACCCTGTGAATATTCCTGATATTTAGATCCAGCAAGGAAGATTTTTATTATCTACGTGATTATTCTCATCGGATACCCTGAAGATTCTGCAATGTTTAAACATTCTCAAGCTGAGTCTAAGTCCCAGGCTAGCACCCTACCATTGGCCCTTCCTTCCTCTCATGACAGATTGTTTGGCCACATGGAGGATCCACCAGACCTCCCTTGCACAACAAATGAAAAAGAAAATAGATTTAAAAACAAACCAGCCAAACTGTAGTAAGTTTGTTTGTTCTGAACCATTCCTTTCTGCAGGATAGGCAGAGGTGGTTTCTGACAGGAGCTTTGTCCCTGCTTTATTGTTTACTGGCTCTGTGCTCAAACTCCAGCATCTCCACACAGTCAGGGCAGCCCAGAGCTCAGGAGCCAAGCAGCCAATAAGGGGGCAGAAGGCCCACACTTTTCATTCTCTGCTCCCCCCCACCTCCTCCCACCAGGGATGTGGACAAGCAGGTATACACTCTAGTACCCCACTGCCACAGCCTACTGACGGGGCTACCCAGCCTCTGCTTATGCCACGTGATGCATTGCACCCCTTACTGGGCTGGAAGGGGGCCGGGTCGACAGCTCTCCTCACAGCTTTCTCGCCCTCCTTTGAGCAGCCAACCCTGGACGGATGAGAGAGAAAACAACCCAGGCAGGGAGGAACAAGTAAGGTGGTAAAGGGCCTCTTGGCCCCCATCACCTCTCTTCATTCCCCCAGCTCCTGTTATCCAAGTGTGTGTCAGCCCATGTGTAATCAGCTTTGCTCTCTGTGGGATTCAGGCAGACCAAGTGACTGAGGTTATAACTTTGCCTTGTGGCTATTTGGTTCATTTCCCCAGAGATGAATCTAGGAATTGTTCTGTGCATACTGAGGTCACCCTGTGAAAAAGCTTATGTTTCACTGTGATTGACACTCAGACATCTCATACTTTTATCTTTAATCTCTACAGCGCTGCCTTTCTATCACTTGTTTCCTTTAAGCTGAATATTGCATTGATTCACATACCAGGGGCTGCTACAGAAAAGAGCATGTTATTTATATATTTGGTCAAGTCATCGAAAGCAGGTTCTCCTGTGCTCTCCACCTGTCTTTTGCAAACCAATTCCCCTAATTCAAACTATCCCTGTGCCAAACGGCATTAAACAGAAGAAAGACCATTAGGATCACAGTCGTCCCCATTACAGGGTGAGCAACGGTTCTCAAAGTCTTTGTGCTTTAGAGGGCCCCCTAACCCCTGTGCCAGACTGCCACACTCTTATACTGAATAAGTAATTTATTCCTCACATAGTTCCACAGAAATTGAACAAACTGTTCTTTTTGTTTGTATCCATCTTTGAGAAGCATCTTGCAGCACTAAAGAGGGCTCCCCTACACAGGAGAATACTCCCTGCTGCTCCAACACCAGGGAGTTTGTTTTAATCAGTGCTCAGCTCCCCATTCCTCCTATGACTCATACAGAATGTTTCACAGGCAGCTGAGCACTGGTTCAAACTATCACTTTAGGGTCAGAAGAGCAGGAAAGGTTCTCCATGCAGGTGGGCTTTCGTTTTTGACACAAGACTTCTTATAGATTCCCTTCTATAGAGCTGTGGAGAGCTTGGCAGGGAAGTGGGGGTGACAGATCAGAGAAGGAGAGAGGAACAGAAAGGGGCAGAGCTAGGGAGAAGAGGATAGTGGGCTACAGGAGCAAGGAAAGGGAGATGAAGTGATCTAGGCAGAGGCTTGAAAGGGGGAGATAGAAAGGAAACAATGAAAAGGGAAGGGAGACTGAATGAAAAGTAATAGCAGAAGGATGGAGGGAACAAAGGGGAGAGGGAGGCAGGATAGGTGGAAATGGAATGGGGGGCTGGAAATAGTGAGACAGTAGGGGAAATAGAGAGAAAGGAAAACCAAATGGCATGGAAGAGAATCAAGATACTGAACTGTTCTGTGGGCCATTAAATTCTCTGATGAAGCTCTCTCACTGTACAGTAGTATTATTTGGTTGAGGGACTGTCATGTTTGCAGCCTCTATTACAGTGTAGACAACACTTATGATTTTATTGCAAGTTTTGCGATATTTGGTTTTTTTCTTAAAGTTCCATCTCCTGGAGGTGCATTGTTAGGTGAGAATTCTCAGCATTTGTTTAAAGAGGAGAATTACATTTCCAGCTCTCATGGTTGCAATGAAAAACTTAAAAATGTGACCTAACTTTACCCTAGAGACTCAAAAACCAGAAGGCAAATAAACAGAACACCAAATTTATTATTGTTATTTTTAAATCTCATTATTTTCATGACCAGGTCTTGACTTTTGAATGCCTGGGGTGGGAAACACTCAGTAAGTATATCACAAGTTCCCCTTAGGGGTGCCAGTGCAACTGGAGAAAAAAAAAAATCACAGAATAAATTAATTTCCATCCCTGAAAATGGCTCTCTTGTCACATTAGAACAATTCTGTATTACTGTTCAACAAAGAATACTGAGGCAAGAAATTGTGCCTCTCCTCCTCCTCCAAGTGCAGATAGTCCATGCTGCTTGGAAGTTCCAGTTAAGACTCCCTATTTCATCTACTTGATTTAGAGGTAGGATATTATGCATTACCTAGTGCATGTCATAGCAGGGATGAAAATCATGTCATACTTTAGGTTGCCCAGTAATAACCCACAGTTTAATAAATATGCCACTGGACTAGTGGCTATTCTGGAATGAGTTTCCCATTTTTTCATGGAAAATTTCAAACTATCTTTGTTTGATTATGTATCATAACAGAACCAATTTGAAACTTCGAAATTGCTCATGAAACAAAGTTCTTGTTTTCTGGCCAGCCCTAATGCACACCATTTTCTAGGTATAGATTTACTTGATCTCCAATTAGCAGACATGCAGCATTTCTATTTACATGTCTATGTTGGGATTTCAGTGTGTAACTTTAGGTAACAATGGTTTGAAAAATTTGGCTACAATTTCTAGCCCTGGTGGTTCAGAAGATTCTAGACCTTAACTCTCTTCAAGTCTGAAAACAGCAAATGTTATTCACTTTTGGGGACAAGGAAGAAAATATTTTTGTGACAAAGATTTTTTCTTTAAAAAAGAAAGAAGTGGCTACTTGAAACTGCTCACAGGTTTGGAATGTTAGCAACAGTCCCATCTGAGAAGGGATTAGTGGACAAAAAGGTACAAATATGTTATCTCCTAGTTGTAAGTAAAGCTGATTAAAACTGCAGTTTTGTCAAAGTCAAAACATTTCATGAGAATGTTTCAGTTTCAATTAAATTGCCAATGGGAAAAAGTTGAAACAATTCATTGAGACTCATTTCATTTCGATAATGTCAACAAGATTAATTTCTATAAAGTAAAATATTTCATTTTCACTTTATCATTTTGATTAATTTCCTTAGACTTTTCGTTTACAGATTTTATAAACAAAGAAAATGCAGTAGATCTAAAATCAAGATTTGTGGACTTCAGTAACCCAGCTAGAGGTTACGGGTCTATTACAGGAGTGGTGGGCAAGGCTCTGTGGCCTGCAATGTGCAAGAGGTCAGTCTACATGATCACGATGGCTCCTTCTGGCCTTAAAGTCTATGAGACTTCTATGTTATAATATACTAGCAGGTCATACACTTCACTGCACATGTAGGCCAAGCTGGCAGGTGGTGGGAGGGACAGGAAAACAATCTCTACCCCTGAATCTGTAGTAATTTTACAGAATACTGCCACTAAGCCTAATTTTATTGTTAAGTTATCTAAGCTGCTCCTCTTCTCTTTGTTTTATCAGTTTCATATCAACAATTTCCCTCTGACAGTAGCCATGACAGTACTCTTAGAGGAGAGGAAAGTGATCAGGAACAGTCAGCATGGATTCACCAAGGGCAAGTCATGCCTGACTAATCTAATTGCCTTCTATGACGAGATAACTGGCTCTGTGGATGAGGGGAAAGTGGTGGACGTGTTGTTCCTTGACTTTAGCAAAGCTTTTGACATGGTCTCCCACAGTATTCTTGCCAGCAAGTTAAAGAAGTATGGGCTGGATGAATGGACTATAAGTTGGATAGAAAGTTGGCTAGATTGTCAGGCTCAGTGGGTAGTGATCAATGGCTCCATGTCTAGCTGGCAGCTGGTATCAAGTGGAGTGCCCCAAGGGTCGGTCGTGGGGCCGGTTTTGTTCAATATCTTCATAAATGATCTGGAGGATGGTGTGGATTGCACCCTCAGCAAGTTTGCAGATGACACTAAACTGGGAGGAGAGGTAGATACGCTGGAGGGTAGGGATAGGATACAGAGGGCCCTAAACAAATTAGAGGATTGGGCCAAAAGAAATCTGATGAGGTTCAACAAGGACAAGTGCAGAGTCCTGCACTTAGGACGGAAGAATCCCATGCACCGCTACAGACTAGGGACCGAATGGCTCGGCAGCAGTTCTGCAGAAAAGGACCTAGGGGTTACAGTGGACGAGAAGCTGGATATGAGTCAACAGTGTGCCCTTGTTGCCAAGAAGGCCAATGGCATTTTGAGATGTATATGTAGGAGCGTTGCCAGCAGATCGAGGGATGTGATCGTTGGAAAACGTCCAGCAAAGAGCAACAAAAATGATTAGGGGGTTTGTGCACATGACTTATGAGGAGAGGCTGAGGGAACTGGGATTGTTTAGTCTGCAGAAGAGAAGAATGAGGGGGATTTGATAGCTGCTTTCAACTACCTGAAAGGGGATTCCAAAGAGGATGGTTCTAGACTATTCTCAGTGGTAGCAGATGACAGAACGAGGAGTAATGGTCTCAAGTTGCAGTGGGGGAGGTTTAGGTTGGATATTAGGAAAAACTTTTTCACTAGGAGGGTGGTGAAACACTGGAATGCATTACCTAGGGAGGCGGTGGAATCTCCTTCCTCAGAAGTTTTTAAGGTCAGACTTGACAAAGCCCTGGCTGGGATGATTTAGTTGGGGATTGGTCCCGCTTTGAGCAGGGGGTTGGACTAGATGACCTCCTGAGGTCCCTTCCAACCCTGATATTCTATGATTCGGTGCTTCAGGCAGAGGAGACTAAGCAGTAGCATTATGATATCAGAGGGAACTCAGCCAGTCATCACTCCCTCCTTCCAATAACCCTAACCTTAAGCCCAAACCTTACCCCTGCTGCCTGCTTTGGCCATCTCGTTCTTTGACAGTGTTCATTTAGCGCTGCAGGCAAAGGAATCGCTCTGCCTTCAACCCCAAATGGACATTGTTTAGATGAACTAAGGGAGTTTTGACTTGGCAAAGGTAAATGATCTTGCTTCAGACAGGCATTGTGTGGAGGGAGCCACAGTGGAAATCTCCAGCCTCATGCCTACTCAGTCAGTATAGCTTCTGATCTGAAGCAGCGCCCCCAGTACAGTCCTGAACACCTGCATACTCTCAGCTTCCTCAAAGCACTCCAGAAATGACCTGCGGATTCATTTTCTGATTCATTTCAACCAATGGGATTGATGTAAATGAACTGGAGGGAAGAAGTGATGACTGCCTGAGGCCTAGTCCACACTGTACAATTATGGCAACCCAGCTACGTCATTCCAGGATGTGAAAAATCCACACACCTGAGTGGTGTAGTTAAACTGAGCTAGCCCCTGGTGTATTCCGTGCTAGGTTGAGGGAAGAATTCTTCCATCAACCTAGCTACTGCCTCCTGGGGAGGTGGATTACCTACATACTTCCATTGGCATAGGTAGCATCTACACTCAAGCACCACAGCAGCACAGCTGTAGTTTCAAGTGTAGACAAGAGTTGCCTCTGCCCGGGCTTCTATGCATACAGCATCAAATGGGCACTGTTTGGAAACCAGGCTTTTCCAAGTGTTCTGTATTTTCAACTGTCACCAAAATCAATTGGTTCTTCCCACTGACACCTAGAAATTTTTGAATTGATCAGGTGTGCTCTTCAAAAGTAGCTGTGTTACAGACAGAGAAATGCCATCAAGCTGAGTGTTAGGACTCACTCCTCACTTTGCTCAGCCAATCATATTTAATATTTTAATATAAAGGTCAAAAACAAAATTAATGAAAAATGATAAATGATAAATCACCACATTTTTACATTCTCGAAACAACATTTCAACATTACTGAAACAATTTGATGTTATTGGATCCCTTTGTTTCAATGTTCCTAAATCAAGTTCTTCTGAATTTTCATTTTGCAGGAAATGTCAAAACTCAGCTTTTTAGTCCATTCAGAACAAGTCCGAATTTCCCAAAGGAAGGACATTTTGGTTCCAATTGCTAAAGTATTACATGCTCTAGAAACAAAGGAAGTTAATTCTGTAGGTTTCAAAACCACATGTCACATAAATAGAAAATCCATGATAGCATGACATGGTATAACTAAGAGTGAATTACACAGTGTGTGTGACACAGTAAAACTGCCAGGAAAGAATTAAGGGCTCTGTGTGTGCCACATGGTTCAGCAGGGAACTTACGGAGAGCATGCAGCCTCTTTCCTGGGGTTGAGGCAAGGGAAATGTCTCTGGGGGCTGCAGCTCACATTGGTTAGGGGAATTGCTTTGTTTTATGGTGCTCACAGGTTTGTGTTCAAACAATAAATTGTACCCTGAGGCAATGGCCTGAAAAGACATGGGTGTGGCACTGGTTCGTTCCTGGACTGGTGCAATAAGCTAATTTACGAAGTCATGCCAAAGAAGCACCAATAAAACTATACCTTATGACAGATTCTGTATACACTATATTCTACAGGAAGATTACTTTAGAATTTTATAACTGCAGATTTTTAGATCACTCCGTCTGTAAACCATGCTCCCTTAGTACCATCACTCCAACTTGTAGTCTGTCATAAACAGATATAGGTAAGATAAGTACTGATTAATACTGCAATGCAAATAAACAGGCCCATGGCCTGTAAGGTAATGTGCTTAGTTAATCAAGACATAAGTATCTTGACATAAGTATAACATGGCAACAATGATGTAGGTAATTGCTGGGTAAGTTCTATTTAACTGATGCTTTAACCTTGGATAACACAGGGAAGTAATACCACATTATTGATATTTTAGGATAAGTTTAAGGAATAAGTATGATTAAACACAGAAATACCATGGCAACTAATTGATGCACATGCTAGTGAGGTAAATATGCAAGTAACCAATTAACAGTGTGTACCCCTAAAAGATAGAGTGCAGAAGCTTAAATAAGGAAGATGGGAAGAGACACATAGGAATATGCATAAAATACAGGAGGCATCCTATATGCTGTGGCATACACTGGAACACGAAAGACTGGTGACCCACCATCACTCATACCACTTATTTCAGGATCCAGGGCTGGACATTCTGTATTATATTTCTTTTCCTTATCATATTGCAGTATTCATGGGTTCATCAGATTATTAAAGTAAATGTGATTAGCCTAAACTGGTTCTCATGTGCTCATCAGGTCTCTCATCCTGAGAAGACTCATACTATAGTAACTAATCTGGAGGCTGAACCCTTTCAGTCTCCTGCATGCTAAATTGTTAAATTATAATTCCCAAACTACAGATTTTGGCTACAAACTGCACCAGACATGGTAGCCAGGAACATCTTATTTAAGGGACATGCCTTATCTAGTACCTAATAACTTGCATCCTGTAACAAAGCAGCACAGGACACACTTTGTCCCATACTTCAGCAAAAATCATACACAGGATGGTACACTCTGATCCGGATGATTTTGTATCACAGACAAAAAATGGCAGGGTTTAAAGAAACTTTGTCCCATGATATTTATACAATTGTCCTTTATTTCTTTGAAAATGTATGCAGTCAGTCAATCTAGACCTATGTAGAGAAAGGAAAAATAATACATTTTAACACTCTCTAAAACTTTTGGTTACATCTCTTACAGTGTTGTGAATATTAGCTTCATGAACTCATGACTTACCAGATCTTTTCCCCTTGGAAAGACTTTCCATAGAATTTCCAGCACCATATGGGTCAGAAGATATTGTACCTCAAATCCATCACTGGTCTGGGACTGACCATTGTCTATCATGAGCCAAGTGGTGACGCAGTCAGAGGTGCACATGATAAATGCAATTTAGCAAATGAATACCAACAACATACCCTATATGGAGTGTATTTCTTAATGTTTTAGGGGATGCTATAGCATTGCCCTTTTTGGAATTACAGAATTTGGCAATACCATTAGCTTTGTCTTATACATCACTCACATTCAAACCCATATATCCATGTTTATTCCTTAATTTGATCACATAATTGATTCACCCCCAGAGACAATAGTTCATCTGTTATTTGTTTTTGACTACTGGCTTAAGCAATATTTAAGCAGGTGCACATTTACACTTAAAAGAGCATAAAACATTAAAATGGAGGAATTCAGCTATTAGAGAAAGAAAGAATCCTCGTTTAATTTTTTGGTGGGTGAGGTTTTTCTCCAAACACACTTTCTAATAGGAAATTAAATTTTGTCAATGGGGGGAGGGAGTGAAAAAATGGTCAAGTCAGGTTTTATTTCTCAGCTTTGTTTGGCTACAAATTTAATTACCAGTGATAACTAATTGCAATGGCAGCTGAAAGAAATGAAAATGTACCCATCTGAAAATATAGCAAGTTCTCCCTACCACCTTCTTCTCTGTCCCCCATCCTGACATTTTTGAGTCCCAGTCCTTCTCCTTCTGAAGTTGTTTGGGTTCCCATCCCATTTGCTATGTTGCCCCTGCCCTGCCAGTCTTACACCTGTTGCTCCTCACATTAGGGTCCTTCCTATCCCTTACAATAATTTGCTGGAGAGGCTCTAATGCTGCAGCGGTGGAGGGGGGGCACAGAAAAAGTGTTCAAGCCACTGATTCCAGTTGTTGACTTGATGGTCCAGAAAGCTAGAACTGAACAGGGCCAGAGATGAGGGCTTTAGTCAGCTGGATTCTTCCCCCATCCCTCTTACAGTGGTGCAAGGCAGTTGGACTCTGCAGCCACATCCTTTACCCCAGTTCAGTAGTAGCTGAACTCCTAAGACCCTCACTGAGCACACATGACTACGCCTCTTCTCCTGTGGAGCTGTTCTGAAAATGTAATCTTGCACCACTTGACCTCAATGGGTATAGGATCAAGAAATGAGTGACTGGGCAGCTGAGGAAGGTTGCTCTCAAATTGCTCCCTTCTATAGTGCTCTATCAGGTCAGCAACTGGCCAGAGTGCTGACTGTAGGCAGTGCCAAAGGATATGGCTCACGAGAGACCCCAATGACTCATTCTCCCCAAGCAAAATAATACTGCTTGGGGAGAAGCAGACCATTAGAAAGCTGCATGATTCCTGTGATTGTGCAATGAATTTAAAGTGCTACAAAGATATGTTGTGTTTACCATGATTATAAAGGTTGACAACGGTGACGTCTAACTCATTCACTGTATTCGCTGTCTGTCACATATTAAAAACAGAAATGCACATTCGTTCATTATTAGCAGCTTGTACTATCATAGCACCTCTGGACCCAAACCAAGATCAGGCCCCCACTGTCCACTTACTATTTAAGGATACATAAAATATGTCAGAAATCAAATCAGTGCAGGAAACGAGTGACTGATCGACTTATTACCAGCTAATGTTGCAATCCTCTTCCCAGCACTATATGTTAATATTTCTACTCTGAATAGGGTTTAAAGCCCCTTTGAGAAATTCGAAATGTCCAATTTATCAGAATGGCAGGAAGTTATTGAATTGCCATCACTTTATTAGAAACAAGTCTTTGTTTTTTATTATTCTATTAAATGTTTTAATTATAAATGGAAAGAAAAATAGTGAAATGCATAAAGCTACAGAAACTAGAATAGCATCATTGCTATTTATGATCTACAATAACTACATAAATAAGGAAATAAGCTGTTGATTACATTGTCTTAGCTCAATCAGAAACCAGAAATAAGGCCTTCCGTAACATATTTGCAGCTCATGCTTTTTAGCAAGGAAATTGCACAGCTGATTTAAGTGTCCATTTATATTCAACTTTACAGACATAATATTATTAGAGAGACAAGGTTCAATTCTATTGAACCAACTTCTGTTGGTGAAACAGACAAGCTTTTTAGCTTTACACAGAGTTCTTCTTCAGGTCTAGGAAAAGTCCTCAATGTAACAGCTAAATACAAGGTGGAAGAGATTGTTTAGCATAAGTAATTAACACATGTTGCAAAAGACCATTCAAGGTGAAGTGGGCAGCTAACATCTCTGCAGTCGCAGGACTGTTTTTATTAAGTTCAGGATTTTTGGTGTCTATCAGAATTATGAATTTAAACTCCTAGGCTCATTTTTAGAAGATGCGTGGGTTTTCTTTGTGGATGAGGTCTCAGAGGTCAGATATGGAGTGATTGTTTTGTGAAAAGTGTTCGCCCCTAGGTGATATTGTGTTTTTCTCTTGGGTAATTTTTCTGTGTGAATTCACTTGAGGATGTAATGATTGTCTCATTTCACTCACATCATTATTGGAATATTTAGTGCACTGGATGAGGTACACCCCATGTTGCGACAGGCACATGTAGGATCCATGGATCTCTGAAGATAGGTGCGATGATCTGTGGGTTTCTTGTATATAGTTGTCTGTAGGTTTCCAGTGCTGAAGCTGATGGTGGTGTACAGGAAATTGATGCTGGCATGGGAGTGTTCTAGAAACTGTTTGATGGATGGGCGGTGATGGTTGAAGTTGTGGTGGAAATCAGGTCATTGGTCCAGAAGATGAAAACATAACCGATGTATCTCAGGTATATCATTGGTTTTGTGATGCACTTGCCCAGAAATTCTTCCTCGAGGTGGCCCATGAAGAGATTGGCATATTGGGGAGCCATCCTAGTGCCCACTGTAAAATTGTTATGGGTGAGGATGAAATGGATGAGTTTGATGATGACTGGGGGCGTGGGGGATATCTGCATATTGTCCAGTAACCATCCCAAACACATCAGTTATCTACAGCCAGGCACTCAAATACCACACACTATTTTCCAAGTAGGAAGTCTGCAATACACACCTTAACACACTTAAAACTGCCTTCACTAGACAAAAAGACACCCCAACAGAGAAGTAGATTGCATCATGGAACAGTCACCTAAATACACCGAGAGAACCTGCTTCAATACGGGGAAAAAACCCTCTGACTGTACACCCCTAGTTGTCACCTACCTCCACACACTAGAACTCATATGGGATACCATTAAACAATTTACAACCCATGCTCAACGGGGACCACATACTAAAGGAAATCTTTCCTAAACCCCCTCTTCTGGCCTTCAAACAACCCCCTAACCTCTCCAAGTTCATCTTCAAAAACAAGCTCCCCACTAGGGTTGCCAATCCTTCAGGAATTAAAGATTATATCATGTAATGAAACCTCCAAGAATACGTCCAACCAAAATTGGCAACCCTGCTCCCCACAGACCAGAACACACCAATTCAAAGAGGCACCAAAACAAAGGTGCAAAACTTGCAGACATATCTCCACTGCTACCCACCTTGTCTTTAATATCTTGGGACTGACACGGCTACAACAGCACTGCAAATAATATCATTACACTTTCACATGTGTGTACTAATCACACACATATATTTTACACATACAGGATTTAAATTTTTAGCATGTTGTACAAAAAACAAGAGTATAAAACTATATTTATTGTGACCTTTAAGAGATTAAATAAGTGTTAAAGTTTTAGAAGACAAAAATCCATACATTCTCTACACAGGTGTAATATTTTGATTAAAGACTCAGGTGCTAACCACTATGTTTTTGCACAGCAATATAAAATTACACTTTGCCAGAGGGGAATTAACGAATCAATCAATCTACATACAGTAAAAATACTGAAATCTTATTAAAATACTTCTTCAAAATGAGGAGTGTATAGTCAAAACTAGATTAGATACTGTAAATTGCATAAACGACATTTCATCAAAACACAAAAGCAGTAAAGTCTCTGAAAAGTTCAGATAGCTATTGCATCACTACGTTAACATTCCCAAATCCTGCATTATATTTGGAAACCTTCCTAATAGTCACAATAAAGTACTGAGGGCCAAATGCCAAAAGATTCACAGTTTTGGTTTACGTAGATAAGCATCCAGATGTTCCGGGATTAAATCCTAGCCCCTCCAAAGTCAATGGGAGTTTTGCCACTGACTTCAGTGAGGCCAGGATTTCACCCCAGATGTTTTTTTTTCCTGAACCTCTGAGGCTCTCCAATTGGCAGCATAACCCTCCTTACCTTACCTGCAGAGTTACTTTCCCAGTGGGCAAGGCACAGCCATCAGCCAGCCAACCAAATCCAGCAACAGGGTCACTTTTTCAAGGAGCAACAGGCTGACTCACTCCTCACATGGCCTCCATTGACTCTCCCACTCAACTCCCTCAATCCAATCTCAAATTATTTGGATTGCCCAGTCTAAGGGTACACAATGGGTTGAAAACTCCACTGTTTTTCCAATTTCAAAAAGGCAGTGCAGCACGACTCCAGTGAATCTCACTGCTCCAAAACATGGGAACATTATGCCCAGCAACTTTCAAAAGAGGTTACCTGAAGTATAGAATTTTCAAAGTACGTAAATCCCTTTTCCAAAAGTGACTGATCTAGGAGCCCTAAATCCCTAAGTGACTTTTGAAAACATGATTTAGACTCTTAAGTCACTTAGGTAACATTTTCAGAAGTGCCCAAATGAACTGTCTCCCAGGCCAAACCACTGAAGATGCCAGATAAGGGTTGCAGGCATCTGGACCCACCATCCCAGACACTAGTATATCAGCCAACATGGGTAAGAAGAATGGTGAGGAAAGTGGAATGGCCCTGCTGGGTCTATGTATCTTATGCACTAATATGACCCCTATCACTGCAGTATCTGACTGCCTCACGATCTTTAATATACTTATTCATATATCTATGTAACACAGAGGGAACTAGGGGAGATATTCCTTATATGAACTTTCCTAGACCTCAAAATTACTTACTTTTGATTGAGTTCACCCATCCCAATGTTAGATACATTAGCCCACACATAGAATTGTAGGATGGGAAGGGACCTCAAGAGATCATCTAGTCCAGTCCCGCTGCACTCATGGCAGGACTAAGTATTATCTAGACAAGTATTACAATTGTATACATGACATATATATTCTTTTGAAATTAGTTTAATTATCCCCAGAACTAAGTTATGATACTACACTGTACTGTATCAAAAGATTAGAACTTCAAAGCATTACTAACTCACAAAATGTTCTATACAGTGTTATGTAAATAATTTAGCATGCCTGCAGTGATTCCACCTTGTGATATCATCCTATCTGCTCAACATAAACAGGGTTTAGCCTGCATCTGTACTTTGATGTAATCTCTCTTGATAAATTCTCTTGGTGCCCCTATCTGTGCCTCTCTATTAAAAGGTATCTGTAGCAGTACACAGTGGAGACCAGTTAAGGGAACAGAGTTTTCATATAAAACTTCTGACCATAAGACATTGTGAAACCATCAGCAGTATGCACATTGTTTACCTAAACTTCAATGGGATTACTTATTCACAGGATCAAAGCACATGCTAAAGTCCCTTGCAGGATCAGTGCCTTAATGTCCACTATGCCAGAGATGTTAATACTCATCTCAATTTACTGCTTAAGAACATGTTTCTGCCCTGGAGTTAATACCTGGTATGCTGACTGAAGGGTGTCAGATAAAAAGCAGAAGGGAGCAGAAGCAGAGAGTCAAGGTTTGGTCACCTGCAGAGTTTATAAACTCTATTATAGGGCCAACGTTGCGGTCAGAACTTCTGCTTAGTGGTGCTTCTAAGCTTTGCAACCATGACATATTTTGTATATGCTCCGCAGTGGCTCATCTTTACACCCTGGTGTTTGGGCTCCAGTTTGCTACAGCCATGTATGTTCATGTGTAAGTCTATTCTACTTAAATTTTTATTGGCTATTGAATACATTCAGGTTGAGTTGGGGGTTAACTGAGACACACTATTGTCAATTATTTTTTTTTTAAATCAGCATTGTTCAAAACAGTGGGATATGAGATCCCACAGTTTCCCCCCTTATTTAATATAGGAAATAATTTCACTGTGTCAGATACCACTGCATGTTAACAGTAGCTAAATATCAACTGTTTAATGGCAACAATTCTATATAAAGGCATTAAGATTTTTCTTTATACTGATGATTTTTCCAAGAAAGTTGATACTGAAAATTAATTTTAAAAAAAGTTAGAAAAAAACTTTAGTATTAGGTAAAAAATTGAACCACCACTTTAGAAATTGTAGTTTTCTTCTCTTCAGAATTAGAGAATTTTAATTCAAAGAACTTTGTTATAACTGAGTTAAGGTTATGCATTGATATCTTTTTAAGATAACAATTACAATTTAGGAACTTAAGTTTCTTCTATATGGCAACTTGTAGGGTTCTACCATTAGCAAGTGCAGGATAAGCCACAGAAAGGGGAAAACAATAAAGGCTGGTGTTGAAAACAGTTTGATGTGTAGGTTTCTTTAAATACAACTACAATCACTTGACTTTCAAACAGTTAACTTTTGCTTTGAATTTTCTGTCTTGCATCATCTGTTTTTATAACTACAATATTTTAACAATGTTATTTTACATCCACAGATCTCAATGTAGTACCTTAATTGTATGTTAAAGGCTTTTTACTGTGATTTGAAGATCACAAAGTACTTTTTGTAAGACTAGGAGAAGACAGCCGGGGTAACTATATTCTGACTACTTGAAACAGTGGGACTACTTGCATGAATAACAACTATTCCAGTGAGTAAGTTTTTTCCCCCCAAGGACATCACTTTAAATTCCCTCTGCAATTTTAACTGAATAAAGAATTTTTCCACTTCCCATCTTGAAAGGTTATGCAGTAATTTCCTTGCACTGTTAAACAGCTACCATACTTCTGTGTTCTTTGGCTTTTTCCCTGCATCATTACTTTCCTTGGTTACCTCTGTTTTGTGGTCTCCAAAGAGAGTGATATCTTGAGGCAAAATAGCATTCAACAATTTAAAAACAGACTTTTTGCAGCATGAAAGCTGAACAAATGTGCTTTGCTTCAGGAAGAGCATCAAGGGGAAGCATCTTGCTCTGGTATCACTGCTGTAGGGAGGAGCATCCCAATTACCCTTTTTCAAATCACTAGTCTTCTAGGGCAGATCTGAAGCCCACTGAAATCAACAGAATTCATTCAACTGAATTCAATGGACATTTGATCAGGCTCCTATGCCAAATGGAAATTTGTTATAAGAGCTGCAGTTGTTTCATGAATAAGCTCCAAATGCTGGGAGCAAAACTGTCTACCAGCTTCCTGAATTCTCTCCCCTAGTTTACCTTTTATAGTACCATTTATTCAACTAAGTCAGTTCTTCCTTGGAACCTGGTAATATTACACCTAACCTTAAACAAGTGTTAATAGTTCCTTTGTTGCAACTTTTTCAACTAATATTTGCCTGATTTCCACTTCATTTTTTTTAATCTAAAGTGCTTGAAAAAGTAATTTACATTCCGATACAAACTCATCTTGTTCCATTTAACTCATGTAAAATACTAGTCACGTTGTAGAGCTCACCACAGCACAGAAGCTCCTTTGGGAAGGAGTGTAATGATTTACTGGAATCTGCTGATTCAGGATCTTTACCACTCTTACTTTTGTTATACCTTCCAGCCACTGATACTACCAACCATGGAATTCTTTTGACATATTTACACTCTATTGTTGGGTACTGAATTGACCTTGTTTGAGTCCTAGTCATGATATCGGTCAGCAACAGTTATTGTGGATTGCTGTAGTTCTGAATTTCCTGCTTTGTGATGTGATATATCTCAGCAATCAGAGTCAGGACCTTCATTCCCCTTATGTGTTAACATGTAATGTGTTATTGTTATGCATATATCATCAGTCCCTTAGATGAAGAATGCTATTATTCATTTAAATGTGTTTTAACAAGTGTTGTTGAGAGATCATTAAGATAACATCAAAGTAGTTTGCTTATGAATTGCCTAGTTTTCGATTGCATGTACTTAGCTATGTAATGACAGATGTTAGACACAAACAGTTGCTTAAAAGAAAATTTCAAATAGTTTTACAATCATTAAAATTTAATTTGTCAAGGTCAAATTTCAGCTAATACAGAGGTGAAATGTAGGCTAATGTAAAGTATTTAAATTTTGTTATGGCCGTGAAACTTAAGAGAAATATTAGTTTCCTAGCTCTGTGTGTATGCGTCAGCCACAGTGTTGTAAAACTCTAAAGGCTTAATGTTAGCGAGTTGGAACTCTGAGTCCATCGCTTACCACACAATTCCCTCCCTGCAGCCAGTAAAACTGCAGCATGCAAATTAACTGAATAGTGATGATTGGGTAAGTATGTCACAATTACATAACTTAAGAATGACGTGAGCTACTGATCTAGCTCTGAGTAAAACTGTAGAAAGATGATACAGCCATTGTTATTAACTTTGCTTGATAACAACCTAATGTTTTGCTGTCATTTTTTGTTTGGTTGTTTGTGTTCTTTGTTTTTAAATATAGCTTAATCGAGAGCAGTAGTGTTAATGCATATATGCGTGTGCAAGAGAGTATTTTTGATTCTCTGGGACTATGGCTCTTTAGCTACCAGGCTCCCCAAAAAAGTTATAATCTGAAGACAAACATTGTTGAGGCCCATTTTTAATTACATTTTAACCCAAAAATTATTAACAAGTTTGTTTCTAAATCATTAGAAAATGCAGTCTTTGTTCACCATTACATGTGTATATTTAAAAAAGGAAACTGTATTAATCATACAAAACAATGAGGTTGAACCCCTGTTTTAAATGCAAACCTTGACGCACCCTTAATTAGGGTGACTCGATAATACTTCACAACTGTAGAATTATGTTGTTTCTAGTCTCAGTTTCTAAATTGTTACACATTTAAAAAAAACATTCAAGAAACATTTCCTTTGAATTGCTCTTGTCTGATTTAAAAATTGATCATTTTAAACAGGTTTTATTGTAAAGCACCTTGCAATGCCCATATGGAGGGAGCTGCATAAATATATTCTGTTGTTGTTACCGAGGGAACCAGGTTGCTGAGAGAGTATGAAGAACTGCCATGACTTAACCCAACTGCAGATAGTTATCAGCACAACTAAGTACTTTCAGAGGTCACCCACAATATTTCTCTCCCTCCCCTCTCCACTCCAGCTCAAATCTCACTGAAAAGATAAAGTAGGGGATGGAGCCAAAGGGGACCCTTGTCCATTAAAAAAAACACTTCTAAAAGGAGGCGATCTAAGGGTTTCAGGCAAGTCTTCAATCAGTTGTGTCACTTACCAGGCCAATAATCTCACAGGAGGTATTAGAAAATGACTAAACTAGATTCGTAGAATGTGAGGGATTTCACTTACACAGTGATTCTGAATTGCAATATCTCTAATACGGATTTAAGAATCTTGTCCCAGAAGACAAGGTTCTTTGATTATAGTCTTCATATGGAAAAATCCCCCCTTTTAAACTATAAACTAACCTAATGTCATTTTCACCCATTAACTGCAGTGTATTTATGCATTTAGGCCGCAGTTCAGCAAGGTACTTCAGCATGAGCCTAACTTTAAGCTTTAATAGGACAGATCATATGCTTAAATTTAGGCATGTGCTGAGATACTTGCTGCACTTGGTCCTTAGCCAAGAAACAGAATATGAGTGACTTGTTTTAAAATCTGATGTGGTTTGAAAAGTTGTTTGTCAAACTAATGGTAACATAATCTATGTTTAAACTATACCATTACAGCTTGGAAGAAGGAAATCCAGACTAATGTAAAAGAAGTCAAGTCAGCAATATGTTTCTAGAGCTTTACCTCCTCAGGGATCAGACAATAGTAGTAAGATATGGAACAAGAAATCACTTAAGAAATCAGATGAATTGTAAATGAGTACATTCTGACTGGTTGCAGAGAGTTCCATATAAAGCTTGGGATATTTATAGTATTTTGTTTTCTGTACCTCTAACTTTGTCTCCTCTTTACATTTTAGTGTAAAAGAAAAAACTTGTTACAGTTTTGAAATTCATAACCATAAGAGATTTATAAGTATTTCTGAGAGATACATATATTTACTTCATAATTCGATTAAGTTGTTTTTCTGACTCAAGATAAATATTGACTTCAATGAAACTTCTCTCGTCAATAAATCTTGCTGATAACCTAGAGAAGTGAATATCATTTAAATCAGTTTAAATAATGCTTCCAATAGACTTATAACATTTAAATAAATGTTATGTCTCCAAAGTGTGTGCGTGCATATCTGTGTTTATAGAATATTCCTTTACCTGCATCTGCCATTACTATATGTATCAATTTTATTTATATCTATTTACCTTTAAGCCATAGATGGTATACATAAGTATGTTCACTCCTAAGTGGAATGATTTTCTTAGCACAGAAGAAATAGCATGATTGTATCAGAAGAGAGCAGCAAACTAAAATATTATATCTCTCCTCCATCTACATCATGTAGCATGTATATCTGTAGTATCATATCTCAGTCAGAAACATCACTACATGAGTGAATAGGCCGTTAAAAATGATGCACCTCAAAGTATTACACCCTTTGTAAAAAAAAAAAAAAAAAAAAAAAGGCAGAAATGGCTAAGTTACCACCTCTTTAAAAACAGAAAATAATTACATGGCGCCAAGTATTTTATAAACAAAAACACATGATTCTGGGATTAAATACTCATTGAGGTGAGGTATGTAGTAAGTGATGAAGTGAGCTGTAGCTCATGAAAGCTTATGCTCTAATAAATTTGTTAGTCTCTAAGGTGCCACAAGTACTCCTGTTCTTTTTTTGTAGTAATTTGTGTCTCTAGTCCACCACTCATGAGTGTTAAAATGATCCTAAATCATAAAAATAAAGTATGTACTTGTATACATGTATACACTTGGTAAATACAGTATACTGCAATGTATTCATAATAAACATAGCCCTTAAATGTGTATTCAAATATTTCATTGTGTGCAAGGAATATCCATGTTCCAATTATTTTTTCTTAACAGTGTTCAAATGTGCTATGGGAATGAAATAGCTGGCTCAAATGAGAATCATAGAATATCAGGGTTGGAAGGGACCTCAGGAGATCATTTAGTCCAACTCCCTGCTCAAAGCAGGACGAATCCCCAATTTTTTTTGCCCCAGACCCCTTAAATGGCCCCCTCAAGGATTGAACTCATAACCCTGGGTTTAGCAGGCCAATGCTCAAACCACTTAGCTATCCCTCCCCCTGGGGAAACATTAATATGAAACGGATTACAGGAAACCTTTTCACATTGATGTTGCAACTCTGTTTCTGATTGCTATGCCAAGTTCAGACTTTATAATAAATAAGCACACAAAAAATAGGTGGGGGTTCTCCACTTGTTCTCTTCGAACAAGTGAAGTCTATTTAGCCCATCCTAGGCAATATTATGGGACAGGTTTTTTTATTATGTATTTTATATACTGTATATTTGGGCATGCTAATGTTCAGATACCAGAACAGTGGCTCATTATCTGTTGATTTGATTATAGATGGGGTAGTCGTGTTACGTCTTGGCAAATGATAATCAACACGTAGATGTTACAAGCAAAAACCAGTTACAAACCCAATAGTTAGATTTCTGTGCTTTTTATGTATTAACACACAGCCCTCCTGAGATAAAGCAGTGACCTTTCTTTCTGACTCACAATGGGAAAACACTCTTCTTATGAGCTTACTACTGTGAAGCCTTGTTGTTAGTGTGAAGAATCAGGGAGATGTGTAGTAAGGTAGACAGAACATTTCAAATATTTGAGAAGTATTGAATTCTATTTCCAACAGTTCATCAGTTCTTGTGATTTTATTAGAACTGTAAACAATCTATATTTAATATTTCATTAACAGGTACAAGTACTTCAAAAGGAATATTTTTATCATATACAATTTGGTGGAGATGAAATTTAACACCTTATCAACCAGTTGTTTTTAGGTTTAATCTTAAACAGGTCTTAATGTAATATCTATAATTTTCATACAACAGTAGGACCGTTATGCTTTTAATAGGTGGGTTTCTACCTGAAAAAAACCCTAACATGGCTTACATAAAAAATATTACATTTGGTGTATCTCAGTCATTTTTAATTCTGTCACTGTCTCCCATTCTTTCCATTAGTGAATAATTTGCAGACTGTTAAAATATGTAATCCCATCCAGCCTCTTTTGTTTCCCTATCCATATGCATCTATCTCCTTATTTTGATTACACTACACACTAACTATGGGCTTCATCTAAAAAGCTATTCAGAAAACTCTAACACACCATGCAATTTATCTCAACTCAGTTCCTTGCTTTTAAAAGTTACATAAAGCAAAACAACAACATTGCTTTAAAGCAGATGAACCACAGCACTACTCACAAGCACCTCACAACCACATAAGATATTCACTACAGCCATCCACAGCATCAGTTCTGCTGTGGCCCCAAAGACACATGGTTAAGTCATAGAATACCGCTGCAGGAATTGATCCTTCAGGGAAACCTCCAGGACTCTACACAGAGTTAACATTTTAAAGTCCCACATAGGAAGAGAAAAAAAATCAAATCTAGACTCATGTTTTCTTTTAAACAATCCTAGGCCTACATGAAATAAATTACAAGCCAACACAGCAGTCAGCCCCAGTGCCACCTTCCCAATACATCTCCACTCTCCTCAGTGCTCAGTCTGTAGGAGGCTGGGAAATATTGCAGGGATGTTCAGTAACTTCCCAGGCTCCACATAACTTTCCCACTCACATTTTACACAGCGGTTTGGGGACTACATTCCGGCAGGCTATTTACCTCGGTGGGCCGCTTCAGGACCTTTGGCTTGTTTCTTTCCTCCTCTACCCTTTGGGAATTTCGCCAACAGATCACAGAAGCTCACCCCTCCCTAGCCTTTGCTGGAGGAGCCCCAGTGGGGAAAGGAAAGAAGGGGAATCAGAAGCTGGCTTACATGCTCCAGTTGGTCTTTCCTCCTCAGCCAGACGCTGGCACTGAAGTCCTGCTGCTTGACAGTGCTGTAGAAGTTGGCGCCTACTCTGGGGAGGCTCGGGGACGGCTCTTTGGGGCGGCTCTTCAGCCTCAGCTGCTCGAAGCCCTCGTGGGGGGAAGAGGCGAGCCAGTCATGCCTGACTTCCATCTTGACATGACAAGGCAGAGTCCAAGGAAAACCAGAGGAAATCAAGGAACTAGGAGGCACCAGGTTGGATGGGGGAGGGGAGGAAAAGAGGGAGGCGGAGAAATAATTCAGGAGGGCGGGGGAGGCGAGGGGGAAGAAGAGCTGCAGGTGTGGAGGTGGGAGGGGAGCAGGGGGACTCCGGACAGCAGATGCTCCAAGATGCCGCTGCTGCTCGCTGCCCCCGCCGGCCGGCGGCTGCAGTCCGAAGCGGGCGCAGCGCAAGGCGGCTGCTTGCGGCACTGGCTGGGACCCTGAGCCGGAGGCAGACGCGCGGGGTGGCGGCGGCGGCGGCGGCTGAAGAGGGAGGGGCTGGGCTCCCTCTCCAGCCAGCCCGCAGGTTGGTGCAGTGAAGGGGCTGGAGCTGCTGCTGCCGCCTCGGCCCCTGGCATTCGTTCAGCTCCTCCTCCTCTCCAGCAGCCACCTTTGGGGAGCACTCAACAAGCCCCACGGTGGCTTCGAGGAAAGGAGCCGCCCCGCCTCCTCCCTGGGGTGCAGGCGGCTTCCCCGGGGGAGCTGAGGGGACTGTCGCTGAATCCAGGCGCGCTTGTCTAACTGGGGGAGGCCAAACTTCAGCGGCTCCCCAAGCAGGGAACGCGCGTCCCCCTTCTCCAGCCACTTCCCGAGCCGCGCCAGCCCCGTTTGCCGCACCTGGGAGTCAGCGGCACCGGCACGAGCAATCCCTGAGCATCCACCTGTGGGGAGCAAGCGCCCCAGGCGCGCGCGGCATCGCCCCGGCGTGTTGCACGGCCCCCTTGGGACCACTCTGCGTGGGGGGGGGGGTGGGAAGGAGCGTGGCTGGCCACTCCCTTAGGGTGGGCTCAGCTCTTTCTCCCATCCCTCACGCCTGTATGCAGGGCGAGGTGCAGTCATCACACGTCACTCGCTTTCTCTCCCTCTGCTTTCCTTGCAGCATGCAGGTTACACTGCCAGAGGACTCAGGTCCGGTTCACTCCGAAGTCCCGTCCCCCCCGAACTTCCACAGACGGGATTCTTGGTCATGCTGGCAGAATCAGGACCTGTGACGGGTTGGATCACAGAAACCCCCTGGGGCTGCCAACTGATTTGCCACGACTACCTCTGCCCCTGCCTTCCCAGCTTGGGATTTCAGTGCCCTGCCTGGTTGGAGCCAGACCTGCTAGCCTGCTGCAAACCCAGACCCAGGTCTGAACCACATCCCTTAACAGCTGTAGGCTTAAACTGAAAGCAGCTTAAGAAGCGTTCCCGTCTTTAACACTCAGACGCTCAACTCCTAATGGGGTCCAAACCCCAAATAAATCCGTTTTACCCTGTATAAAGCATCTAGAGAGTAAACTCATAAATTGTTCATATTCTATAATAGCGATAGAGAGATATGCACAGCTGCTTGCTCCCCCCAGGTATTAATACATACTCTGGGTTAATTAATAAGTAAAAAGTAATTTTATTAAATACAGAAAGTGGGATTTAAGTGGTTCCAAGTAATAGCAGACAGAACAAAGTGAATTACCAAGCAAAATAAAATAAAACATGCAAGTCTAAGCCTAGTACAATAATAAAAGTGAATACAGATAAAATTTCACCCTCAGAGATGTTTCAATAAGTTTCTTTCACAGACTGGATGCCTTCCTAGTCTGGGCACAATCCTTTTCCCTGGTACAGCCCTTGTTCCAGCTCAGGGGGTAGCTAGGGGATTTCTCATGATGGCCCTCTCATATGTTCTGTTCCACCCACTTACATATCTTTTGCATAAGGTGGGAATCCTTTGTCCCTCTGGGTTCCCACCCCTCCTTCTCAATGGAAAAACACCAGGTTAAAGATGGATTCCAGTTCAGGTGACATGATCACATGTCACGGTAAGACTTCATTACCCACTTGCCAGCACACAGGTATACAGGAAGACTTACAAGTAAAACAGAGCCATCTACAGTCAATTGTCCTGGTTAATGGGAGCCATTAAGATTCCAAACCACCATTAATGGTCCACACGTTGCATAACTACAGTAGGCCCTCAGAGTTATATTTCATAGTTCTAGTTTCAGATACAAGAGTGATACATTTATACAAATAGGATGACCACACTCAGTAGATTATAAGCTTTGTAATGATACCTTACAAGAGACGTTTTGCATGAAGCATATTCCAATTACCTTATACTCACACTCATTAGCACATTTTTATAAAATCATATAGAGTGCAATGTCCCAGCACCTAAACCGTTTTGTCTGAATATGTGAAACAAGGCTTTGTGGGAGCTAAAGCTTCCTAATGTAGCCAAGAGGATGACAAACGAGTCACCAGGGGAATGATCTTTGTTAGACACTACCCCAAGGAATTCATGCTGGCAGCACTGGTTCAAGACAAAATGAACAAACACAAAGGCTGATAAAGAATCTCAAGGAAAAAGGAAAATTGTTGGCTTGTTCTGCATGATGTTTTTTCATAGCTGTTTCAACAACTCTAATAATATATTTGCATACAATACAATAATGCATGCAAACAACAGACTAATGCATTTATAGAGCAACTTCCATTCAAAGAGTTCTAAACACTTTACAGACATTAATGGATTAAGCCTCACAGTGCTCCTTGAGTGAAATCACTATTATTACCCCTGTTTGACAAATGGGGAAACTGAGACAAAGACTAAGTGACTAAGGAAGGTTGTGCAGGAAATCAACGGCAGGGTCAGGAACAGAACCCAGATTTTCAGACTCAAGGTCTTATGCCTTCATCACGAAATCATTGTTACTTTATAAGGTCCTACACTGATTTAGTACATGCCAGAATTCTACGATAATGGCTCGAACACTACAGCTTACAACAGCGTTACTGAAGTGTTCTGGGCCATGGTATGTAGCATACTCAGTACTGTAGTTCTTTTATGAGGAAATGAGTCATTTGTTTTGATTGTGATCTCTTTGCTGTAGTCCACTGTCCTCTCTTTTAGTAGAGGTTGAAATATGTCAGTATTTAACAGAAATAAACTAACAGGAATTTCCTTTTTCACAGTGTGCAGAACCAGTTCACTAATTCCCCACACTCCTCAGTACTATATTAAGCACAGACAAAAAATTCCAACTCCCTCATACAGCACTAAGAAATAATTATTGTAGCTCAGAATGGCATGTCAGTTTCTGATGAATGTTTGCAGGCAGATCATTTGTGAAGAGAATTAGAAAGTTGTTTTGGTAAAGAATTAAAACTGATGTTCTACAAATAAGGTGGTATTAAACTAAAATGCTATATTGTGCAGTTAACTGAGGCTACCCTTTTAAATAGTAAAAGTAGTAAGACTAGACAATGAGATCTAGTCATTGGTGCATTTAAATCATGATGATGCCAGTCTGAAAGAGAACTTTGAAAGAAAGACTTCAAAGAGTAAAACCAACTATGGAAGTAGCTATGAGGCAATGACCCAATTTTCTTAGTGTTTATGAAATACAGAGAGAAATAAAAATGTACTCAGCGGAACAAAAGAGCTTTATTTATATCAAGGGGTTTTGGTGACAATATAAAAATGTAGTGTTTTGTTCTAGTAGTAACACAAATACAGTTACATAATATGTACTGTTTGGTTGTGTTTTATTTTTTTGACGACACTTGGGTAACAACCAAAAATACAGATGCTGAATGTGAACAGTTTTCACTCAAAAGTTTATAGGATTCCTACTTTCCCCAACAGTTTGAACTTCCCTGTATCTTTCTCTGTCTGTTCTCCTGACAATACAGTAAAAGTGGGTATTTTCAAGATGCAGCAGCAGACGGCCATCACACTCTCCCACGCCCCATGGAATCGTAATGAGTGGAACATATTGGTTCAGAACCACACAGCACCATTGCATGGAAGGCAGCCCAGGAGCAGCAGAAATCCATGAAAAAGTATGTAAATACATGGAGTATCAAGGGTATGGCACAGCACATCCTTTGACCAGCACACACATGGCACAACACAGTTGGTGTGGCTAAGCTCAAACTTGCAGATACCCTATTATGAAAAGCAAAATAGGCCAGCATGTGTGCCTGCAGCTGGAGAACAGGCACACATGTTGGTCCATGCTGCTGTTCAATCAATCAAACAATCAATCCAACCCCCTTTTTATCCATGTAAATGCCACACTCCTACATGAGGTACGGGTAGAGCTGCTTCAGTTGTTGATATGATTATATTGCTACCTACAGCAATCCTGTCCTGTGATGTGCTTTCTATAGGAAGTTTCATGGTGTTTCCCAGGCATCATATCAAGTACTTCAGCTTTTCCCTATCTTCTAATCTTTGCATGGTATTGTTTGTTACCAATGCAACGTTGTGATTTGATGGGGGTCATACAACATAGTTACTTTTTAAACCCTTTAGTGGCATGCCAGGAACAGCTTGCTACTGTACTTCAATGGAATACATCACTCAGACCTCTCTCTTTATAGAGCCAACTTCTGTACAGTGGTTTGCCTTTCCTTCCTTCCCTCTCCCATCAATAGCCTCCTCTCACCAGCCAGCTACAGTTCCTTCCTCCAGCCAGTTCAAACAGCTGCTGAAAATTGGATTGTTGGCAGCCACTTTGGGACCCCATTCTACAGGATCTGTCTGTTCCTGCTTTCCTCCCTGCCTGACAGTCTCACCTCCCCTGGCTATGTCTTCTACTCCATTCTCCCCTGCTCCAACTGTCACACCCCTGTCCTCCAGATACCCCCCACTTCAGCTTCTGTGTCTTCCCCTCATTTGATGTTAATATCAGCCCTTCCTGATTTTTAATATCTGAAAGGGGTGGGGGGGTGTTAATAGCACTAAGCCTTTAGCTGCATTTGTAATTTAGGTGTCTGTGCTGCTTTTAGCACTTCTACAGGGTGGCACGTAGCTCCTATGTCTCACACACATTAATAGAAGTTTTATCATTTCATACATGCTGGCCTTACAAAGTGTTACTGCTTCCTAATCCAATGCAGGACAGGCTTTCAGTGGGAGTGTCTAGTCCTTTTACTCAGCCAACTAACTTGTGTGAAAACTACAAGCTGCCTGTCTTCACTAGTCTTTTACCTCATTAGCTAACTCAAGCTAAGAACACACCTTTTTTCCTATTAAGACAAGGCCATCAAAGCACCACCAGTCCAACCTGAAGGGACCTGCTAAGATATGACACAGGCCCTCCACTTCATTTTACTCCCAGTCTCCTGTATGCAGAAAACTAACTTGTCCAAGCCACCACCACCATCTAACACAGCCTAATTTAGAACTGAGACAAATTCCTACTAAATCAATCAGTTCTGCAGTAGGTCACTATTTCCAGTTCACTGTATGAGCCAAATTAAACTGCTGCCTCTCCTTTTCAAACAATTTTCAAAATTACCCATACACCTGCTCCTGCCAAGACCCCTTGCATCTGTGTCCATCTGACTGCTACAGCAAAAATGACTGACATTACAAGCATTGTACGAATGTCATGAACACTGAATTCATGCCACACCTCATAGAATAATTTAGTTGACTGTCACATGCACTTGCCTACAATTTTCTCCTAATCACTGGCTCATCCCATGACCCGGACATACTGAGATATCTTTTGTGACTACAATGTATCCAACAAAACTCTCCTTTTCCCTGCACCATGAATCCATGCAACCCCTAACTCTGGTAGCATACAAGGGAAAGAGGCAGTACATTAGCCCCTTTTCCATGCACTTTTAGATGTGCTATATATTTCACCCAGCCCACTGTCCCTTCCTCCCATCAGCAGCACTTGGGCATGCCATACAGAATGGGGACCAAAAGAACCAGTTCTTCCACCTGAATGGAAGTTGCTATGTGTTGTATTAGAACTGTAATACAACTTGGGGAAGAAAGTGGAAGGAAGTAGACTCAAGGAGCTTGGCTTGTTTAGCCTAACTAAAAGAAGGTTGAGGGGAGATATGATTGCTCTCTATAAATACATCGGAGAGGTAAATACTGGAGAGGGAGAGGCATTATTTAAGCTCAGTTCCAATGCGGACACAAGAACAAATGGATATAAACTGGTCATTGGGAAGTTTAGACTTGAAATTAGACGAAGGTTTCTAACCATCAGAGGAGTGAACTTTTGGAATAGCCTTCCAAGGGAAGCAGTGGGGGCAAAAGACCTATCCGGCTTTAAGATTAAACTCAATAACGTTATGGAGGAGATGGTATGATGGGATAACATGATTTTGGTAATTAATTGATCTTCAAATATTCATGGTAAATAGGCCCAGTGGCCTGAGATGGGATGTTAGATGGGGTGAGATCTGAGTTACTACAGAAAATTCTTACCTGGGTATCTGGCTGGTGAATCTTGCCCGGGTATCTGGCTGGTGAATCTTGCCCATGTGCTCAGGGTTTAGGTGATCGCCATATTTGGGGTCGGGAAGGAATTTTCCTCCAGGGCAGATTAGAAGAGGCCCTGGAGGTTTTTCGCCTTCCTCTGTAGCATGGGGCACGGGTCACTTGCTGGAGGATTCTCTGCTCCTTGAAGTTTTTAAACCACGATTTGAGGACTTCAATAGCTCAGACATAGGTGAGAGGTTTTTCGTAGGAGCGGGTGGGTGAGATTCTGTGGCCTGTGTTGTGCAGGAGGTCAGACTGGATCATCATAATGGTCCCTTCTGACCTTAGTATCTATGAATCTATGAAGTCTAAGAGAAAAGCTGAAGTGACACATAGAAGGTTGCAGATATATTCTATGTGGTTCAGGTCCAGGGCCAATATGTAGCATAACTAGCATTATGCAAGAATTGCCCATCAGACAGAATATCAGTACCAACAAATTAGACAAGCTAATCAGGAAACAGAGGCAGCAGCTTCACACATTTCAGAAAACAAACTATCTTCACTGTAAGGCAGGAGATGTCAGAACTCAGCTGGGGTACTTGCACTGACTGCCATTTGGATATAAATAATTTAGCATTTTTTACATAATTTAGAATCTTTAGGTGTTGCAAAATGAGCATAGAGTCGTAGACAGATTTTTTTAAAAAAGAGTAAAAATTAATCTAATGAATCTCATAATCTGAACTCAGATATTACCCTGCCATTATGATGAAGAGTTCAGATGACTGTAGAGCTATCAGTCAAGATTTTGGCCTTTCATGCTACAACCCCCACCTTTCCAGCTACTGGCATGGGAGAGTACCTGGGTTAAATCTGCACTCCAACTATTCTAAGATGCTGTGGCAGCCTTTTGGATCTCTGAGAAACTGAGCATATGTTAGAGCAGAGTGAGATACACTAACCTTTGCCAGGGCCTGGACCAGGTCTCAGAAGCCTGAGCAGAAAAAGTGGCATATCTTGCTCCCTCCTCAAAATCATCTTTAATTTTTCCCTTCCTCCCCACACAATATGCCCAAGTACAGTTTCAAATCTGGACTTTATTAATTTCCATCTTGCATCTTCAAATAACATTCATTAGGAGCAAAGACTATTGGGGTCAAATTCTGTCCTGCATTATATCTCTATACCCCCAATGGGCCAATGAAATGATAATTGTGTAGCAAGGGTGTAACTGTGGGCAAAATCTGGCCTATATTTTTTGAAATGAATCTGCAGCAAGCTGCCTCTCAGAGACATTCAAACTCTTTAGGCTTACATGAACAGCACTGGCTCACTTTTCTAATCAGCAGTTCGGGCTGTCTATCTCAGCCTTGCTTCTTTATGCTGAGTTTATCCAATTGGTTCAGCTCAGTGTAATAGACAGACTGCTGACAAAATCTGAGCACCCTGGTATGCTCCTGCTCTGAAGGGAGCAGCTAAAATTGTTTCAGAGGAGTGAAAGAAAAAAACACTGTAAGAGACAAGAGTTTTTTCATTGAAGTATCTTTACTGGAGCTGAAACCAGGGAGGGCAAGAGGGAGCTATGTCAGTGCAGTGGGGAATTTCAGGGATAGAGAGAGATTTTAAATACATGTATAAATTATGACCCATAATACAGGCCCTGTTCCCTACTGTCATCTGATGTGAAGTGTAAAAAGGGAGGAGAGAGACAAAAAACAAACGGCCTTGACTGGGTGATGTTCAGTAAACAAAGGAGATAAATAAAAACTTGTAACCAATCCAAGAAAAATAAAAAGGGTTCAGGAATCATTATTTGTAGCTGGTAGGGTCAAATAGGAAATCATTTGTTTTAGGGTTCTCATTCTAAAAAGCCAGGCGAAGCAAGATTCTCATTGTGCTTTGGTGCACTGAGATGGGCTAACGCATATTTCAAAGAGCAAACAGCAGCTTAAAGAGCAATTTTTTCTTTTGTTTAAATAACCAACACTCTCTCTCTCTATTATAAATTGGTCATTATTATTATTGTGCTGTAACTTATTTTAGCAAAATTAAAAATATTTGACCAAAAAGGTTTTGAAAGAGTTTGCTCACCAAGTAGGTTTTTCTAAACAAGTTCTTACTTCTGTAATGTAAAAAGTACATATTTTGAAATATCTGTAAGAGAATTTGGTCCAGAAACATATGCACCACCAAACTATCCAGCAGCAGAGCCTACCTAATTTTATAGGTTATTATTATAGTGTAGAATACATTGAAAAACAAACACAATAGCCCAAACTGACCTTCAGAAGTTGCTTCAGAACTACTAACTCAACAACACTTATCTGTAGGCTTAGTCATGCTTTTAGAAGTTAGAGTATCTGGCACTTTAACACAAACTGCTTTCTAATTAAAATAAAGCTTATACGAACAAAAAGAAAAGGAGGACTTGTGGCACCTTAGAGACTAACCAATTTATTTGAGCACAAGCTTTTGTGAGCTACGGCTCACTTCACGAAAGCTTATGCTCAAATAAGTTGGTTAGTCTCTAAGGTGCCACAAGTCCTCCTTTTCTTTTTGCGGATACAGACTAACACGGCTGCTACTTTGAAACTTATAAGGACAAGTCATTCATCTTGATTTGTGCAATGTGCTATATATCAAGATGACTTCAAATACTTTGCACCTAAATATTTGCACAAGTCAAGCCACCAGCTTCCAAAGAAGTGCTGGCAAAAATGACACTGTTCGTTTACTAGAATATTTCCATGCAGAAAAAGTAAGCAAGCAACAATTTCCATCACAAACTGTATCAGTTTTGTCCACCAGTAGAGATGCTTCATGCTTTACAATAGGTGTCAGATTACTAATGTGAGTGAGAACTACCCAAATAAAGAAGTTTATTGGTATGACAGTATCTAAAGGAAGATGAAATGAGATTTAGTTTAACTGCTTTAACTTCATTATCACCTTTACTCTCTTAGGCCTTGATACAGAAAACATTTAAGAAAACAAGTAACTGAGACTACTGATGAGAGAGTAGCCTAACTAACTTATATGGCCGTAAACACATGCTTAATTATGTAGCTGATTAGACTCTTACTCTTAAAATTAGATAGCCCTCACTACGATGCTCAGGGCTGTGAAAAATTTTCCCCCGAGTGCCATAGTTAGATCAGCCTAACCCCAGTGTAGAAATGTCTAGGTCAACGGAAAATATCTTCCATCAATTTCTATCTTCCATTAAGGATGTGGATTAACTACATTGAGAGAAAAATCCTTCATCAATGTAGGAAGTATACACACTATGGTGCCACTGAAGCACAGCTGCAGCACCATAGTTATGCTGCTGTAGACCCCATAACGTAGACATTGCCTTAGATGGTAGCACACACCAGAGAATAGTGAGAGATGTAGCATGAGTACAATATAAGTATTCCAAAGAGGCATTATTATTTATTTGCATTAGGATACAACTGAGGTCAGGACGCACTGTGTTAGATGCTGTATCCAAGAGATAATCCCAATCCTGGAGAGTTTACACTCTAAATAAACAAGACAGATAAAGGGAGGAAGAACCAGAGCATTATCATTTCCATTTTATGGATGGGGAATTGAGGTACAGAGAGATTACATGAATTGTCCAAGGTCACAAAATAGCCTATGGCAGGCCCAGAGGCTCAAATCCAATCTCCTAAATCTTAGTCCAGTATTTACCCACAAGACTGTCTTTCCTCTTTTGTTCACCATTAAATGCCATGGGTGAAATCCTGGCCCCACTGAAGTAAATGGTAAAATTCCCACTGACATCAGTAGGAACAGAAATTTCTTCTATTAGTGCTTAGATAGTTTGGTGATTGGTAGTATGGCAACACCACAGTCCAGCTGATAGATGGATATCTCCCCCAAACATTTTGAGAGAGACAGACAGACAGACAGACAGACTTTCATTACATGATTTTGACAGTTGTTTTCTTGCAGACTTCTTCATGTGTTTACTTAACATTAAATTACACAGATCCCCTTCCCTGGAAATCTTGACATTTTTCAGCTTTTCTACATAGAAATCCAAAACCAGTGTAATGTATGGAGATAATAAAGGACTAGAAACAAGGAGTACTATGCCAGGGAAAAGGAAAACAACATTCAAAAACACGCCAAGTGGTATTAGTAAACAAAAGGGGTGGGGGAATATAAAGCAAAAACAATGCGAGTGTTTTCAAAATGGAATATTAGGGAGGTGCTTTGAGCCAGTTTGTGAGCTACAGGAGTGCAAATCAAATTTAAAAAAAACTACTCCTGTTTTGACCATGAGATCTTCTTCATCAACAATCTGGAAACATGTTCCTTCCACAAATAATTTAAAATTAAAGGACCAGATTGTAAGGGTTCTCTAGCAAAAGTAAACTACCCTGAATAAGGCATAGCATGTAACTGCACTGCCCCAGAAGCAGGGATTGAATTGTTCTGAGTCACAGTTCAGGCACTGGCTCCCACTTGATCCACGGGGAAAGCAGCATTGCCAAACCCAGGTGTTCAATAATCATGAGTAATGCCTCAAAAAATCATGAGACTGGTTTTAAAATTATGAGGTCTTTCTGTGTTAGTTTTTTAAAGATACACTTTGGGTTTCTTTTACTTGTCTTTTGGTTTCTGAGCTTTTGGCGTGCACCTAAGTGAGGTTCTCAAGCTTTTCTATGCCATGATGAGCACTGGAAACTTACTTTGTCTTTAAATGAAAGTTGGGACTCTCACATAGTAATCCAAGAGCTGGGGCTTTAAAAGAAACCCTCAATATCACACAAGGCATGATAAAGATCACACACATTGGCAATACCGAAGAAATAAGTTGCTCAAGCGCTTTACCTCGTTCATTTATTCCCATTAGCTCACCTATGCTGGCTTCTGTATTAAGGGAGCAGAATTAAGACTCCAAACATACCCTGCCCCTGCCAACCCATTTTCCACCCATCTGTCTGGGTGCAGGAGTCACCACAGCCTTAGAAATAGAAGGAGTTATTTCACAGCACAGATATAAAAGTCTCCATCCTTCTCCCACTCCACTTCCACCCCCCACACTTTTAACATTAGATTATAATCCACATCAGTGTTGATGTTTGCAGAATTATGTGTTTAGTAAGTGAAATTGTTACGCATATTCTTATGTGCTTTGCTGGATCAGGGCCAGAGTACACAGCCCTTCGTAGGATTAAGCCTCATGTGAGTTTCTTAGGGCAGATAGTCTTTTAAGTGCCTATAAACAGCCATGAACATCTGTGATGTAATTAAATATTTAATGCCTAATGTATGCTTTTAATGGCACAGTCCTATGCTGGGATGGAGGGAAGCAGCCCTGTCCCAGGATTAGCTTGGGTGGGTATTGTGCCCCATCAAGTCTCTGGTGCAGCACAGGTGCGGGCTGCAACATCTTTTAACATGGAGGGGGAAATCCTTCCATTCCCAACTGGGTCAGCAATAATCTGTGTGTCATATTGCCATGTGTTATGTGTGCTCCCAGTCAGTGGCAGAACTTCCATAACTGGGAGGTCTGCCTCTTTAAGGGCCTGTGGCCAGACAGCCCTGTTCTATTACCAGACCCAGCTGTGAAGGGGTCAAGTAACTATAAAAACCAGCAGGTGGCTACATTGAGGGAGTGAGTGCAGGAGGGAGAGAGGCTTCTGCAGTAGGCTCTGACACTTAGTAATCAAAGGGGAGAGTTTGTCCTCTTTCCAGCACCAAGAGAAACAAACAAGGGGAAGAGCCTTTGGGAGCCATAGCCCATGGTGGACAGAACTGTTTATGTTTTGCCTAAATTTTATGTTTAAAGAATAAAACTGTGCCCTGAAGGAAGGATCTTCAAAAGATTCTGGGTGTGGTGTTAATTCTCCCTGGGCTGGGGAGATGGGCCAGCAGCCTGCACCACCAAAGTGTGGTTCACACAGAGTATGACTATACTGCAATCACAGGGCGTGATGCAGCTCAAGTGGACATACCTGAGCTATCTTTAATCTAGCTTGGTCTGGCACCATAGGAGGGAAGCCACAGCGGTACACAGCTCAATGCAGGCTGTACAAGCCCACCCAGAAACCTGGGTAGTTACTTGTGGAGCTAGCACATGCTATAGTGCATGTTTCATGGCTTCACTGCTCTGGTAGATTAAAGCTAACTTAGGTACGTCTGTCTACACAAGCTGCACTCATACCCCACAACTGCAATGTAGACATACCCAGAGCGCAACATATAGCCTATAGGAGATGCTATTTTGAATAGTTAGAGCTTTCTGCTTTTCATCAAGCAAGAAGTACATTATTCTCTTCTGCCACCAAGGGACCCCAGAAGATTACATAGTCAAAATCAATCGCAGCTGAATTAGCCAAGTTGAACTTCAGTCCTGGGTTTTTCCTTTCAGTCTGGACTTTGCTTAATCGTATTATTATGACTCTGGTTGAAAAAACTCCATAGCTTTTGGTAATAAAACTACTGCCCAACCAAATTGCATACTGCAAATATTTAGAATTCTTTTTAAAAAAGAAAGTTAGTTTCAGTTTATATAGTGCCATCCATCCCACAACACTTCACAAAGTGTAGGCCATGTTTTATTTGGATGTACAGCTAGCCCCATATGCCATAGTAAGGGAGTGCCTGCCAACTATAATGGCTCCCAAATAAGTGCACATATGCTACAAAAGTAAGGCAGTATGCTGCTGGCTCAAATCTTCTTTATAAACAGCATTATCTCCAGATTATTCCTCTTGGAGTTGTGTGCACACATAGTGGCTATGGCTTGGACATGTGGGATATTCAAATTAGCATGAGGAAAATATGAGTCTTGCACCAGTCTTCGATTCCTGTCATGGAGAGAGAGCAGTGGCTTAGCTCTGAATTTTGGTGCACCTTCGGTTGGGAAGAAAACTTCTTCCTTACACTCCTTCTGCTGTGCTTGGGTTTTCTAGAAGGCATCTAAGCACAAAGCCCTGCCAGAATTTTGCCTACATACAGACACCCATCCGCTTAGAGGCAGCAGAAGCATAGGGGAAGGGGAAGGGAAAAGGGGAGGCCCACCAACAACTTTCTCCTGGAGCTACCAGCATGGAATGAGTGTGGAGGCAAGAACATGGATTGCAAAGGGGAAGTGTTTGCAGAAGACACCAAGAAGTCAGTCTCTGTGCAAATAGCTAGGAATGTTAAGCTGCAGTTGAAGCTACTCTGTAAATAGTTGCTTTATTAAAAAGCTAATTTTATTTAATAAGAATGGAGTCCTCTGATGTTATTATCCAGCATGTAGTACAGGAAAAATCCACCATCAGTTTTGTTTCTGCTCGGCTAAGTAATTGAGTAAATTTCAAAGGGCAAAGCACATTTCACTTTAGTAAAATCCTCCTTAAATTTACCACAAGGGAACTCCTAATTTTCATGAAGAGGCCTCTTCCTGGTCTAATTTGAGTGTCTGAAAAAGTATGAATTAAAACTCCTAGGAAACTGGAAAACTTTCATTTTTATTTTTTAAATTAGGTTTACTATATCAGGACAAGCGATTAACTGTATTACCTGCTTTGGAGGCAGAGCAGAATAAATATCTACATAATGAAATCCTAGTTAATAAACTTCTGCCAGAGCAGGTTATTGTTCATCAGGCATGCCTAGAAGTGCTTGTGGATGTTCATGATAAACTATAATATTCTCTTCTGAAAAACACTGTGGTACAGATGGTTTCTTTTTATAATGAGGAGGTGAAATCAGATGAAACCTGGAGGTGTGCATTGAGTAGTTCACTGATGCATAAACTTGATTTAAAGATCAGCATTTATGAGACAGACATCTAATCTACCTGTACCACTTTATCCGGGCAGCCAGACCTTTTCATTCAGAAAATATTTGCAGTTATGTTGGTCCTTGGGAAAAGGTGGATGTAGCTGATGCAGTAAAAAGGTATCATATAAGTTACATTGCCTACATTTCCCATCTCCACCCCACCCCATGACTGTATTGGATCCTGTTTCTTTTCTATAAAATGTTTAATTCCTTTTTATTATGAAAATATGTTGCTATTGATATGCTCATACAAAACAAGTGAAATTAACAATAGAAGTCAGTAAACCTAAAACAATCATGCTCTTTCTGCAGTTCACCCACACTCCAAACCCCTTATCTGGCTTCAGCAGGAATTGTGTGTGAAAGTTATTACAAATCCAGGTGCAAAATTCTGTAATGTTAAAAACACAAGGCCAAATTCTCTACTGGGATAACTCCACTGAATGACAATCGAATTACTCCAGCAGAAAATTTGTCCCATAAAACATCATTTTCTTTAAAATGTAATACATAAAAGCATATTGGAAATAGCACTGAAACAATATTGGAGCCCATAGCAAATGGACAAGCTACTGGCGGCTTTGGTACAATTATTATAGGTGGGTTTGGTAACAAAAGCAGCATCAAATTCACATGACTATGATGTGGCTGTGGTGCTGAGTTGAATGGACTTCCATCTTCAATGGTCCCTTGCAAGTCTTCTAACTTTAGCAAGAGTCAGTATGGGAGGATTTAGGCTTCTTACCTCAACTGCATCTTCCAACCTCATTCATGGTCAGCCTTGTGCTCTATGTCCTTCAACCTCAGCTCTATAAACCTTCTGTAAAAGCAGATCACCTTCTTCACGTTGGATGTGACCCCACCATTGCAGTTGTCTGGTTCTCAACTCGTACAAGACTGCAACTTTTGCTGGGATCATCTCATTTGTGAGGGGAAAAACATCAAACAGATGGATGTTAAAAATACACTAACTTTTGGACAATGAAAACTCTTTAGTTTCCTCTCCTCTGCTGTTTTTAACAGCCATATTTCTGCTCCATGTAACATGGTTGTCATCATTACTTTTTTGAAGAGTCGTATCATAGCTGTCAGAGAGACATCCCACCACCAAAAACCGAGGCCTCTGAAGACGCTGACATGCCATTGCCACAAGACAGATCCAAGGTTTGACTTTTTCAGTCACAGAACCTCCTGCTGTCAGGGAAGTCAACAGACTGCCCAGATTGATAAAACTATTCGCCCATTCGATGTCTTTCCATCTACATGGAGTGTTGTCAGGCCATTCATTTCTATTTTTAAAAGAGGCATGCATAGCTCTGGTTTTAGCATCACTGATATTCAGGCCCATAGATTTTACAATTTTTCCACACATCTTCCAGCATTAGCTGTAGTTGGTCAGTTGTCTCCAAATAAGACAATATGATCCACGTACTCAAGATTCCCTAAAGATGAATCTTTACATTTCACAAATCCTACTTTCACCTCAATCAGCTTTGTCATCAGAGAGTCTATTAGAACATTAAATGATGTAGGGAAAAGAATGCATCCCTGATGTACTCCTGATTCTACTGAAATCTAGTCTGTAATACAATCATTGATCCTCACACAGCTAAAAATACCACAGTACAGTTCCTCCACTAGGCATACTAAATCCTCAGGCACGCCATACTGACATAGCAATATCCACACTGCTGATTGATGCACTGAGTCAAACACCTCAAAGTCTATAAACACGCTTAACTTCTTTTTATCACTCTAATTGTTTTTCCAATAACATTCTGCTGTGCAGATATAGCATGGATTGTAGATCAATCTGTACAGAAACAACATAGGGTGTTTCTCATTTCTGGGTTGAGACACTGTTTTGGTTGGTTCATTAGAATGATTGTAAACATCTTCCCTGGGACTGACAGCAGTGTTATTCCCCTATAATTTGAGCAAGTCTCTCATTCCTTTTTTGAAAAAGGGGTGATACAGCCAATCTTTTGGAATGTGATTGTTTTCCCAAACTTAAGACAACTCTGTGAAGCCAGTGAACCAAATCTGTGCCTCCAACACCTTATTCTGATGAAATATTGTCAAGACCAGGTGTTTTATCATTTCATAACTTTTTGACTGCAAACATCACTTCCTCTAATGTCACCGACCTGTTTTCTGCTACGTTCATTTTTGGATTAAGTTGTACTTTACAGCTTGAAGGGGATCTATTCATTAATTCACAAAAATAATTGAGTTGTGCATCAGTATCCTGGCAGTATTTTCCATTTTTGTCCTTAACTGGCAGAATGGACATCCAGTTAGGACCTTCAAAGTCTCAAATACATATTTCTGGTCACATCTTTCAGAGGTTTCCTCAATACATTGCTCCTTACTTGTTCCACCACTGAGCATGAGCATTCCAACAGGCCCTCTCTACCACTCAGTCAAGGTGTTGGTAGCATGGACTATTATTAAGGTTTACTGATGCTTCCCATGATAAGACCCTGTTTCCAGTTGCTTATAATTTTGCCAAACTGTAAGCATTTCTGCCAAAGCAGAAATTTTCCATGAGGAGTGTCCGCCTCTGGCTGAGTATTTTTGGAAACTTTCAGCCACAGCAGTTGAGAACAAGGCTAGGGGAAAATATGTTGTGCCCATGTTAAAAAATTCATATGACTATTTCTTTGAGACGCTCTAGCACCACCATGCTTTACAGCAGGACTTGACATTTGGATGGTGCCCTGTGTGTATGTTCAATTCCAGAGCCTGAAATGAAACCTAGGATTTCTGAGTCTCATTATTCCTCTGCTATCAGCAAATATCTGTTAAACCCACTGGGAAAGTGTCCCATGCCCCCTGTAGTGCTGGTCTAGATAGAGGATGACATTACTACTACTGTGATCAGTTACTCCATTAGCTCGAGGTTTAATGCATCCAACTCTGCTAATGACCAGTGCAGGTTTCAATATGAAGCTACTTAATGGAATTTGTTTCTTCAGTTTGCTTTTTTAAAAACCTAGAAAATCACACACACACACAGAGCTAAAAAAAAAACATTGCAAAGCCAGAATTAAGGTTGAGTGCAATCTTCATTCCCACTCCCACCCCTTCCCCGCCACCCCACTATTGTACATATGTATTATGATACAGTCTTTGTTTACATGATCATATGCTATTTTTCCCCCGCAGGACCCTTTCTTCATTCAGTGCACAGGATGGACTGTGCTCTAGGAATGAACAGGGGTTGTGCAGTGATGGAAACTGGTACCTCTGCTTCACTTTTTGCAGAAGTGAGCAGGCGTGTAGTGAATGAGTTAGGGGTCTGCAGGAAGAGAAAGGACAGTCTCATAGTGAAGGCAGTTGAATGCTGCCTTGGTCAACTGGATTCTATTCGTGACTCTGCCATCAAGTTCCTATGGGATGCTGGCAAGTCATTTCAACCAACATTTTTATAGGTGGTTACTAATTGTGCGTTCCTCAAGTTGTGGGTACCTGACTTGAGACCGTTGCTCTGATGCAAAGAAGTGCTGAGCACTTGCAACTCTAACTGAAACAAAGGGAACCATGCTCTGAACATATACAGTGCTATATAAAGTTAAGTACTTTGAAAAATTAGGCCCTAGGTGTCTGAAATTGGGTACCCAAAATTACTGGACACAATTGACCTTAATTTCTCTGTGCCACAGTTCTCTATCTGAAAAATGGGGATAACACCACCCCCACACTTGAAGACATCTTGGTGAGTGGGCAGCTGGCAGAGAGGTGTGGTGAGCAGCGCGCCCAGCAAGGTGGCTGGCAGAGAGGCACAGCCAGCAGGGCAGCTGGTGGAGTGGCGTGGCAAGCAGCTGGTTGGGTGGCTGGTGGAGAAGCGCGGCAAACAGCCAGCAGGGTGGCTGGTGGAGAGGGCCAAAGCAGAGCCACACAGAGGCACGGCAATCGGCTGGCAGGGTCGTCAGTGAGTGCCCAAGCAGTGGAGCATGTAAGGTGCCTCCTTACCACCCCCTTCCACCCAGGGTGGGAGGTGAACTCTTCAGATTAACTTCTGACCTCTGGGGCTGCACTGACCAAGGACAGTAACTGAGTGGGGTGCAGAGAAGGGACAGGCACATTAAAGGGACTTTGTTGCTGGGCTTAAGAACCTGAGGGGAAAAGGACACTGCCCAAATTACTTGGGGGTGAGTCTTTTGCTCAGGGTTTATGTTTATGAACCCTAGTTATGCTGTTTTCCCAAATTAATGCTCAGTTACTCCCCTCCTTTTATTAAAAGTTTTTGCTACATTCAGACTCTGTGCTTGTGAGAGGGGAAGTATTGCCTCTTAGAGGCACCCAGGGGGTGGTGTGTAATTGTCCCAGGTGACTGGGTGGGGGCTCAAGCCAGTTTTGCATTGTATTGTTGAAAAGGAACCCCTAGATACTGAACCTGGCCCTCGTTGTGGCCAACTCTGACTGGCAGAAGGGTTACATAGATTGTATTTAGTTAGATGTTTGGAATGTGCTACTCATCACTATAGCATGAGAGCACATTATATAAAAGAACAAATAAATATTGCCATCCAGTATACCAAGGTCCTATCACCTCTAGCGTTATGAGTTAGAGCTATTGACACACCTCTCGTCTACCTAAAAAAAACAAAACAAAGCTCACTTGTAAGCCTTCTTAAACAAGTGTGTTTTACCCTTATCCTTGAAGACTGCCACACAAGATAGGTCACAGGACACTATTAAGTCAGAACACACCTGCTCTTTCTGCTTTATGTCCAGTGAGGCAAATCCAAGGGTAGTGGCAAGGATTCAGATTATAAAGCCAGAATCAACCATTGTGGTCATCTAATCTGACTTTCTGTATAACACAAGCCATGATGTGAATGGGGATTCATATTAGCTTGCTGAAACAGCACACATTACTCTGACATCTGTGGTGAGCATGGAGGTCTGAGCACAATCCAGAAACTGCCATTACCACTGAGAGTAATGGTGAAGAACCACAGTCTGGGTAGTGTTAACAAAGCACTGCCTGATCCAGAGCCAGCATTTGTAGGAGATGATACAGCAGCAGCTAGTGAGCAGTTCTCAGGCTTAGCACCCCCAAAACATTTCTCTTTCTCAAAGAAAAGACTGCTAAAAAAATATCTTCAAAGACTTAAAGGCCAGCAGAAAGAAACAGGAAAATAAAAGGCAAGACAGACTAGGGAACTAGGGAAAGAACAGATAAAAAGAATGTGGCCATAAAAGGAAAAGAATGAGAAACATGACTGGCTCAGGAACTGCTGTTCATCCAGCAAATTCAATTATGATGGTCTTTCTATGTTTCTGATATGCAGAGGGAGAATTAATTCTCTCCCCAGCTGTCTAATCAGAGGAGCACAATCCAATTACCAAGAAAGGGCTCAAAATGCATTTACTGGACCAAAATAATCCCCATGTAAACCTTTTGACATCAGTGAAGGTGTATCAAGGATAAATTTGGCTCAATGTATCAAAGCCATAGACAATGTGGTTTACTGATTCCCCTTCTGACAGAGGACTCATGTGATAGCACCTTTCTTCCCCCTTTAGTCAAATTACACAGAAAAGAATAAGAGTTCATTAGCACATTCAAGGTTTTCAGTTTGTTCTCAGAACACAGATACCAACCTTGTCCTGACAAAGCTGGGTGAGCACTTGGGAGATGTCACAGAAAGGAGCAGCCAAAGTGTCTCATTTTCTTCAGCCCTATCATGACCAACACTGCCATTTGCTCTGAAACAGGAGTCAGGTCTGGGTATGGAGACTTCCCCTAACAAACTGCTCTTGTAATACAAAGCTATTTAATACTCGTGTTTATATCTGAAGCACAGAATCATAGAAGTTATAGATGGAAAAGCAGATTCAGTCTTCTCAGTGTCCAATTGTCTGCCACTGTAGGATTGTTTCCTGCAGTATATACTCTATTGCTTTGAAACCAAAAAGAAATTTACGTTTGAGCATGTCTAGCGTGCCATAGAGGTCCCCTTATAAGCCAGAATTGCAAAAAGACTTTCCTAATTGTAGTTTCCATGGACAAAGCTTGCGGGGAGGGAGAGGGGAGAGTGTGTAGTGTAAGATCAGAATTTGGCCCTATACCTTTACTGAGTGTCTGTTGTGCTAGGGTATCAGTTCATAGATCTATTCTCTGGGCTCCCAAGAGACTTAGTGGAAGTTCAATTGCTCAAATATTATTTTTATTACTTATATAGTGCCATATATGTTCATGGCTCTGTGCAACAGGTATAAAGTGCCAAATAAATAACTACACTGATCAAACCACTGAAAAATGTACAGCAGACAATAATCTTGCGCTATTGGGGGGATGGACAATCTGGCCTATTAGGTGTTTTCATCTGTAATATCTATTATCTGTAGATCTGTTAAATGCTGTGTATTTAATAACTACCAAGTAAGTGCTGCATCCCAGAGAATAGGCAATGATAATTGTTTTAAAATTAACTTTTAGGAACAATATATTCTCAGCAGTTCATATTAGCCAAAAAATCAACAAAATTGGCATTTTTATGACACTTTTTTGTTTGTAGGGTTTGTCCTTGTCTGGTACTGATATAAACCTAGACATGGTTTTGTCTGGTATCATAATGAATGCAAAAGGATGTCATTTTGTAGAGCATGCTGCTCCATGCCATGCATGTGAGGTCACGGAGGCAGGGCAACGCACTCTGCAAAATGGCATCCTTCAGGCAGTGTGACTTGGTCACACTGGCGGGGGTGGGGTTATGCAGGTGGGGGCAGGTTACACAGTTCTGGATGTTCTGCATGCTGTAGAAGTGGCCACCCTACTTAGGCCAAGCTTTGCAAGGGGGTCCTAGGGCAGTCTGCCACAGTGCCTGTGCGGGGGGATCTTTTAGGGCTCAGTTACCTGGCATAAAGGAGCTAACATGGGGTAGGAAATCTCACTACTCTACATTTTTCTTTGTAGAAGACAGCAGTCTCTTTCAAAATACAGTTTTCATATCTTTTAGCTTTATCCTGAGAAATCAAAGGACAAAGTTTTCTCTAGGAATTTATTTACTCTTCTAAACCTGCAACATAGTTTAATATTTATGAATAAATTAAATAAATCCACAAATGTTCATGGAATAATTTCTTCAGATACTATGTTATTAATAATGAAACTCTTGTAAATCTAATAAAGCTGTCAACCTACACTTTTTCCCCCTTCATCCCACAAGTTGTTACACACTCCAGGACTGAGACAACAAAAATATTTTAAGCAGCTAAAAATTGTGGAGGTATCAAATAGATCTTAATTATTGCTATAATTATTAGCATGATTATATTAATTATTAATCAGCACTTACCACACGTTTCATGTAGGCATCTCTAAGCACTTTTTAGACAAGACTATTATTATGCCCCTCTCCCCATATTAAGCTGGATAAACAGAAGCACAGAAAGTAAAGGGATTTGCTAAAGACACATGAGTGAGTGGCAGTGTTCTTAGTACTATAGATTGTTCATTCCTTGATTGTTTTACCACCTCAACTACAGGATTGTCCTTCTCTTCTGCTTCCTGTCTTCTCTAATACATCCAAAAGTCTGCCGCCAAGATAGCCCGTCTTTTGCAACTCATATCCCTTCACTGGCTTTTATACAGAATTTAAACTCAAGGGACCAAATTCACCTCTGGCAAAATTTGGCAAGACTCCAGAGACTTCAATCAAATCCATTAAATCTTTGCAACTCCATTGGAGCAGTACCAGGTTACATCAGATGTGAATTTGACACCCAGTCTACATTTTCAAGGCGCAACACAGCTGTTTCCCATGTTCTTATTCTCACATCTTGTACCCTTTGCTTGGTCCACTCCTTTTCTCTTCTTCTCCCACTCTTGGTCTTGTTCAAGGCACTTATGTCTGGAATAAACCCCCTCTTCTTATTTACCAAGCAATCTCCTTCAATCCCCTCCCTCTGGCTGATTTTCTATCATTAATCTCTGCTTTAGTGCTACCTGCTCCCTCTCTCATACTGGACTATATCACTTAAAACATCATTCATAATACATTAACAAAGAAGCAATCAGGAATGATTCAATAAAACCACACTAAAATAAGAGTATGATTGTAGATATCTTAAAGAATACACCTATTACAATGATTTTGGTATGGAATGTTGAGTAATTAGTATGCAACAAAATGACAAAAAGAATAAAATCATAATGCTCAATACTGTTCTGTATTAACCTTCCCCATTAAGTTCAGTCCTTTGCAGAAAATGATATTTTTCTAACTTCGTATGAGCACCTTCAGGACTTCAAGGTGCACTGTAATGGCAATTCTTAGAGCAGGAACATTTCAGGTGAGCTGACTATCCCTAGAAGAGTGGCTGCACTTAACAGGGTCAATATTTGCCAACAGATACCATCATTAATACCTATTCTAAGTATGGGGGCAGAATGGGAGGGAAATGTATTACAAATACCACTTTTGGCTAATGATACATTTTAATGTTGACCAATTTGTTTAGAAAAAAACAGGGATCTAAACAGACATTTCAAATTTAAAAATATTTTCAAGAGAAGAGAGTCCTAGTCATTAAAAATATGAAGATACCAGTTTTAATGTGCTAGGGATGATGTTTTATTCATTTGTTGACATCAGCTCCCATTGTCTTCAACATGTACAATAATTCTAGGGCACTTTGCCCAATTCAATAAATGTGGTTGAGAGCACATTGATTTTGACAAGGGGAGGGATACAGGTAAAGTTATATTATCCTATTTCACCACCACTCAGTGTAGATACTGAAATTGTGGTGGTTATTACTAGTAGACCATCAGCCACCATGTCCAACTGAACTCCAGAGATTAATTTATAAGGGATTTTATTTAGCATCAAAAATGCTAATTAATAGTTAAGGTCTGCTTATTTATTTGTAAGCTCCAGAAATTCAGCCCAGTTACTCTGCCAAAATACCAGAAGTGCATTTGAGTATGTTGAATAATAGACACCAACTAATGGCTTAGTCCTGAAGTATATGCATGGGCAAAACTCCCCATGAAGCAAATGGGAGGATTTTTTTCCTGAACAAGGGCCTTGGGAACAGATCCTAAATGAAGACCTGCTGCATCATGTCTGGTGCATTCATTTCCAAACCTTCTAAATCTGTTTTTGGCCCAAATCTTGTTTGTCTTATTCCTTCAGACATCACAACTATCTTCTCACATGAGAAAGGTGAGCAGGATTTGGGGCTTTTGTAATTAGGTGGGAGCCAAATCCCACAGAAAGTTACCCATTGATTTCGAGAACTAATTAAAAACTACAGTATTTGATTCATTAATACATTATTGCTAGCTCTGAACATTTTGAGACTCATGATATTCAGGTATTTTTTGAAAAACGGCTCCTGGAGTCATGTGAAAATTTTCACTTTAATTTCACACAGATTTCATTTGAAAATGAAGTAAGTTTCTAACCTTCATGATTGAGGAAAAGACTGAAAATGTGACCCAAGAGTACCCAGAGGTACAAAACCCAAACTTCAAATGGAAAGAAACCCAAAAGTATTATTTTTTAGTCTCATCTCATATTTCTTGGCATCTGACTCATAATCTTTGCACACTTGAGGCTAGCAATACTATTATTTCCACAAGATTATTATCCTTATCCAGCAAAATAGACAAATATTGTAAGTTTCTTGTTTTTGTCTCAGTCAAGCCATTGATAGCAGCTCTAGTGATGAGCCTCAGGGCTCCATAGAATCTGCGTTGAGAGCAAGACTCAGAGTATCAGAACTGTTTGTTATCAGGCCTCAGAACTCAACTGGGATGATCATGACTATAACAGATAACTACAGCTCTTGTGGTTTGTTGCAGTGTGACAAAAAACAAGAGTAATCTGTCATAAAGCCAGTCTCAATAGCCCAAACATTTGCCAATCTCCTACTTGATATTAATAGGAAAATTGGTATCACAGAGGAGAACCATAAAGGATCAGCAAATACCACAAACAGCCTGTTTGTGAAGAGTGGAAGGAGCCAAGAAAAAGTCAAATTACTATGTATGATACCTTGGGAAATAAAAATATAACTACTACATAAAAGATTTTGGAAGTTATTGCTGCCCCAGGCAGCAGCAGCTAGCTACCAATATTGGTAAATGTAACTCTCATGCTTTTATGAAGTGGGATTTTTTTTTTTTAGACCAGAGAAATGAAGAGCAGCATGAAGGTGGAGTCATGGGTTTGTTGGGATCTGTGTTTCCACACATGTGCTAAGAGCAGAAAAGGAGACAGCTAGAAATGGCCAGAATAATCCAGAAGAGGGGTGTGGTAGCTACTGACAGAACATACTCAGTAGTGCCCCTTGAAGTCAGTACAGAGAGACATCACCATGGGCAGGAATCGCTCTGTGTCAGTCTGATAGCGGAGTCAGAGCGCAGTGGGAAGTGTTATAAATATAGGAGCTATGAGGGTTCTTTGACTATTGCTTTCTGAAAGACAGGACTCTGGATGTACTTCAGAACATTAAACTGAGGTGCTGGAAAGGAAGCATTATCCTGCATATATAAGTGGCTCAGTGGTGCTAGCAGATACCTAAGCGCACAGAGCCGTTTGAAAATGTTGTGGGTTCATGGGTTTTCTGTTACACTGCAAAGGGATTTTTAAATCATTACTGTGTGTACATATAGCTAGACACCTATTGCTGCAGCACATGTGTAGGAGCACCATGATGTGCAGGCACCCAAACCTGTTTCTCCAGGTTTTGGCTCTGCACAATGGGTTTCTGTAGCTGCACTTGATATGCTTTAGCAAAACACAATTTTCTTACGAAGCACATGATGTACTACATTCTGTGGCAACATGTTATCGGCCAAATGCTAGTCCCTGCAGCGCACCCAAGTACACAGGCTTGGTACAGGAGGGTTGAGGGGACCAGAATTCTCCACAGCAGTAAAAATCACTTGATGGAGCTTTCTGCAGTTCTGCATTCTTCCGGGGTATACAGTCTCTAATTCTTTCTCATAGTCCTGGTCTGGGGCCAGATCACCAAAGCTTCCTTCCTGGAGACACTGCCTTCTTTAAGAGCCCAACAGGGGCCCATCTCAGTACTCTCAGTTGGTGTCCTTTCAGCAGCACTTCTGGGGTCTCAATTTTCAACCAGACCAGCAGGGCCCATCACAGTAACCTTGCCTGGTCCGGCTAGGTTCCGGGCTCAGCCTGCCCTCACTGACCTTTCCATGGTCCTGCTGCTCTTCCAACCAGCCAGGCACCTGGTCCTTCCTCTTCAAGCTCCAGGCAACAACTGACTGTTCTGCCACTGCTGCTTCCTTTTTATAGGGCCCTCTGATTGGAGCCCCTGCAGCCACTCTAAGCTACCTGGAGGACTTCTCCTCTGCTCTTTTCTGGGGCAAGGGTGAGGTAAAGCCACCGGGGCCAGCCAGTCTCAATGATAGAACACTGAGACTCTTGCAGTGCAAGGCAATTCTGTTCCCTTCCTCTCTGTGTCAGTTTTCATTCCCTATCCAGTCAGAGGCCAGGAAAGTTTTTTTTCTGATAGTAGTTTCTTTTTTCTGAAGGACATATGATAATTGGTTGAAGGTTATGTCCGCTGCCTGAGTCAAATAAGGGTTGGGAATATTCTAACCAATCATTTCTAGATTAAAATAAATGAAACTTTTGTTAAAGCAATAAAAAAACCCACAAAATTCAGGGTTATAACTAAATACAAAGAAAGATTACAGATGTTTCTCAGTCTTCTGCTTGCACACACATTTCTGTGCACATCAAAGTGCGCATTGAAATGCTGCGCTGTAACTCCCCCATGTAGATGCTGTAGGCACAAATTTAAAGGTCCCTAGTTTGCACTATAGTAGTCTACAGAGTAATGTACATGGTTTACAGAGTAATATAAATAACACCAGTTGGAAGAAAATATGAAAATCTCATTCTGCGTCAGATATCCAAACTTCCCCCTTTTAATGTCATATTTAGGTAAGTTGCACTCTTTACAATTTCCAAAAAGCAGATATCCCTTCTGTAGAATTGGGGCACAATCGTGCTCCCATTGAAGTCAATAATACTTTTTTTTTAATATATCTCTCAGAATGTTCAAAGACATGATTGATGAATGTCAGTTGCTTTCCATATTAGCAGAAAGTAATTTCTATAATAAAAAAAAGAAAGTGATAGGAATATTGTTAAAATTAGTCTTTTCACTCAACTTTAAATGTTTTAAATGCACATACTGCCTTCTATATCTAAAGGATAATTGACATTCTGGTAATAACATCTCTTAAATTAGTTATGCACTACTGGACGGATGGGTCTAAATTTTCAATTAACTTCTGGATTTCATCACTAAGTAACATACATTTCAGAAGATGTGCTCTAAAAAGGATTATCTATTTAACTTTCCTACTCTTGGAACACACTGGACCATTTCTTTGAACAACCTTGGAACTATTCTGACTCTTTCATCTGATGACTTGAAAATTAATCATACCAACTGGAAAAAAAATATAACCTTGTCTGAAGTAAACTTCATAGGATATTCATCTGAATAAGCCACTGACCTACTGCATAGTTTTTTCTTCTATATGGCTAATTATATTATCTTGTGTGTGTGTTCTTAGGGTCTATCTTTCATATTGCGTATTGCCTTTTTAGGTAACTAAAATACAGTGCCAGATCATGGGCCAAGCTGTGAAACTATTAGTCATGCCTGACTAATCAAATCGCCTTCTCTGATGAGATTACTGGTTCTGTGGATGAAGGGAAAGCAGTGGATGTATTGTTTCTTGACTTTAGCAAAGCTTTTGACACGGTCTCCCACAGTATTCTTGTCAGCAAGTTAAAGAAGTATGGGCTGGATGAATGCACTATAAGGTGGGTAGAAAGTTGGCTAGATTGTCGGGCTCAACGGGTAGTGAGTGATCAATGGCTCCATGTCTAGTTGGCAGCCGGTATCAAGTGGAGTGCCCCAAGGGTCGGTCCTGGGGCCGGTTTTGTTCAATATCTTCATTAATGATCTGGAGGATGGTGTGGATTGCACTCTCAGCAAATTTGTGGATGATACTAAACTAGGAGGAGTGGTAGATACGCTAGAGGGTAGGGATAAGATACAGAGGGACCTAGACAAATTGGAGGATTGGGCCAAAAGAAATCTGATGAGGTTCAACAAGGATAAGTGCAGGGTCCTGCACTTAGGACGGAAGAATCCAATGCACCGCTACAGACTAGGGACCGAATGGCTCGGCAGCAGTTCTTCGGAAAAGGACCTAGGGGTGACAGTGGACGAGAAGCTGGATATGAGTCATCAGTGTGCCCTTGTTGCCAAGAAGGCCAATGGCATTTTGGGATGTATAAGTAGGGGCATAGCCAGCAGATGGAGGGACGTGATCGTTCCCCTCTATTCGACATTGGTGAGGCCTCATCTGGAGTACTGTGTCCAGTTTTGGGCCCCACACTACAACAAGGATGTGGAGAAATTGGAGAGAGTCCAGCGAAGGGCAACAGAAATGATTAGGGATCTGTAACACATGACTTATGAGGAGAGGCTGAGGGAACTGGGATTGTTTAGTCTGCAGAAGAGAAGAATGAGGGCGGATTTGATAGCTGCTTTCAACTACCTGAGAGGTGGTTCCAAAGAGGATGGTTCTAGACTATTCTCAGTGGTAGAAGATGACAGGACAAGGAGTAATGGTCTCAAGTTGCAGTGGGGGAGGTTTAGGTTGGATATTAGGAAAAACTTTTTCACTAGGAGGGTGGTGAAACACTGGAATGCGTTACCTAGGGAGGTGGTAGAATCTCCTTCCTTAGAAGTTTTTAAGGTCAGGCTTGACAAAGCCCTGGCTGGGATGATTTAATTGGGGATTGGTCCTGCTTTGAGCAGGGGGTTGGACTAGAAAACCTCCTGAGGACCCTTCCAACGCTGATATTCTATGATTCTATGAACTACGCAGGGGCATAACTGAATAGTAGAAGCCCCACATACACATGTTCCCATGCAGACACCCCAGAAGTTGGGTTTGGGAAGAGGTAAGCAGGGTCTGCACACCCACTGCTTCCCTACATGTAAGTAGATTGGGAATGTGCAAAGACTTGTCTCCGCCCCTACTTTACTGACAAACATAGCTGAATTGGCATGAGGGGAGAGAAGTTAGCTTCTGCAAAGGGCCAGTAGCAGATGTTTACCCCTGGAGCAAGGGGGAAGAAGGGAAGGTATTGTGCCTCTGTGAAGTAAGACTTCTTCCCTGCACTGCTCCCTGGGTTGGTACAACTATACATCACCCCCTTACACTGAGTATATTGTAAATCTAACCCACAACAATAGAAATTAGATGAGTGTTTTTCAGACCTACAATACCTGTTGCAGGGTAGGAGTTAATGGCCGTAAGCCAACAAGATCAATTGATGGGGGTTAGGGTAGTTATTTTTGGTGGTTATTTGCCGATGGAAAAATCTCCTGCATGTCTTTGGTTTGTTGTAATCGAATACACTTTCGCTCCTGCAACAAAGCAATATTGCTAACATACATTCAAGTTAATCACTCAATTACTGTATATCAAAACTTGTTTGAATGAATAAATGTACTTGTATGAAGGACTCTGAACTCAATTTTCATATCCAGTACCAGATCTCTGAATAGGCCTCCATGTACCTTTATTACCAAGTAAAAATAAAGGGCAAGAAGAAATTCAGTTAAGTGGAATAGTAGTTATTTTAGATGACGGCACTATTATCTATTGTCAGCATGGTACTTGCGTATTAACTCTGACTTGGAATAAACTTGATTCTATCCCTGACCAACAAGACTGAATTAGTAGGATTCAGCAATAGAAAAGAACAAAATGGCTGGAAAACCTATTTTATGGGGACACACAAATGTTCCTACTTTAAACTAAAACTAGGTCCAACTTACCAAAATATCATCATGCACAGGGCCGGCTCTAGGTTTTTTGCTCCCCAAGCAAAACATTTGCCACCCCAAGCTCCGAGAGCGCAACTGCCCAAGCCAAAAAAAAAAAATTTTGCCACCCCTAGAATTGTGCTGCTCCAAGCACGTGCTTGCTTTGCTGGTGCCTAGAGCCGGTCCTGACCATATAAATTCTTGCTGACAAGGAACTAGATACAATTACACAGTATTTTCTCTGCACCTCGACGGCTAGATGTTAAAGGGATTTCTCTTTTCCTATAAGTTATTAATACCTTTTCCTTGAGATGTCACTTTTATAAAACACTATTTAGGATTCTGTGTAATATCTGGTTTTTAAAATAAATAATTGCACACAAAATAAAACTCATACTCAGGCTCTTTTATGCTCAGGTTCTCTGAAAAAATGCAACTCACACAAAGCATGAGTGTAACATCTTAATTCAAAGTTAATGTATTCTTTTTTTTTTCTTTTACTGCTTCTGCAAAGGGCCCTTCCCTTTTTGTGAGTTGAGCTGGGTGTCATGGTACACCCGACACATTTAAATACCTTGTAGTATGGCAGCCATACTAGCAGCTCAAAGGCTTGTAGTGCTTCCAATATTAGACGGTGTGTGTTCCATTACCTGGGGGAGAGGAGGGTGTTCAATAGCAATTATATCTTTATGGGGGTCACAGAGGGGGAGTATATATATCCAAAGCACAAAACCTCTCTCAGACGGATATTAAACATAAGTCTCCATGGAACAATTCATATATAGAGGTGATGATAATTCTGGGCCTTCATGATGCCTTAGGTCTTTTACTTGGTATCCCAAGTAATTGTACAACTTGCTCACTCTCCCAGGCCAAAACTCCCCCTGGACTAGCACCTCAATAGTAAAATTAATCTCTTATTATTAGGCAGTTCAAATGGTGGGCAAACATTTTCAGTGTGTGTAAATTATTTTTGTTGTATAGAAGATATCAGCAAATGTTATAAATGAATGACTTACTTTGTGTTGTCCTTTAAGTGCTGTTTGTTATGTGAACGTTTTATTAAAGAAAGCCAAAATTACTTTTTTTAATTCTGACAATTTATTCTGTGTTTTTGCTTTAATATGTGTATTTGGTGCAAGAAGCTCACGGCCCTCAGAGACAGAGCATGGTCTCTTGAGGCCAGAGTGGCTGAACAGGAGGAGCTAAAGGAGTCAGAGAGGCACCTAGATGAGACTTTCTGGGACATAGTAGAGTGATCCCAAGCCCCAGTGTGACAGCCTCTGTGGTGCTGAGGAGGATGAAAGTCTCGGGGAAGAAGATCATCATACTGGAGTGAAGGGAAATGATCCCCTAGTTGGTACCCTTCTTCCAGATGATGTCCTGGTATCCTCTTGCACTGAGGACACCACTCCAGGGAAGAGGACCCAAGTTATTAGGAAGAGCCAGATAATAGTAAAGGGGAATTCAATTATTAGAAATATAGACATCCGGGTTTGTGATGACTGGCATAACCGTATGGTAAATTGCTTGCCAGATGCAAAGATTGCGGACATCTTGACAGATTTATGTGCAGTGCTGGGGAGGAGCCGGTAGTCATGGTACATGTAGGTACCAGTGACATAGGGAAAGGGAGGAGAGAGTTCCTGAAGGGCAAATTTAGACTGCTTGATGAGAGGTTAAAGTCCAAGACCTCCCTTATAGCATTCTCTGAAATGTTCCTGATTCCACACACAAGGCCAAGACAAGCAGAACTCCAGGTCTATACGCATGGATGGGACAATAGCATAGGTGCTGACTCCGTTTGGATGAGGGATTTAGATTTATTTGGAACTGGGGAACCTTCTGGGAAAGGAGAAGACTATACAGGAAGGATCGGCTCCACTTAAACCAAAATGAAACCAGACTGCTGGCATGTAAAATTAAAAAGGTTGTAGGGGAATTCTTAAACTAAGGGCTGGGGGAAAGCCCACATATATGGAGGAGCACATGGTTCAGACAGAGACATCCCTTTGGGGAGGATCTATTAATGGGGATTTTCTATATCCTAGTAAAGAGTAAAGGAGAGAAGTTGATAAAGTAGGTAGGAGCTGAAAAGAAATGATCTCATGTGTACCTCACTAAGAAGGAAGCTCTGTAGTCAGTCCATATTTGGTACAGGAACATGACATGATATCAAAAGAAAACTAGTGCCAGAGGAGAACAGAAACAGAAGGACAACAGCAACAAAGGTTGCAGTATCTCATCAACATGCCACTATTCAATGCTTCAGAGAACTTCAGCTTTGACAAACCTTCACAGTGGACAGACTGGAAGCACTACTTTGCAAGATTTCACATTGCAGACAGCTCCACAAGGAAACTGGAGATATACAGGTATCTTCTTTAATTTGTGCTATGGGGAAGAAGGAAGAGCATATTTTTAAATCCTTGGACTTTACTGAAGACAGTCACAAATATGACTGTAAAGTGTTTCTGGCAGTGTAATGCACACTTTATACCTCAGAGAAATGTGGTTTATGAAAGAGTATTGTTTTCACCAGAGAATTCAAGAGCCAGGGTAAGTGTTGGAATGTTTTATAAGAGCTCTGCATACACTGGTGGAAAGCTGTGATTTTGGGAATACAAAACATACAAATATCAGAGACAGGCTGGTTATTGGGTTAACAGATACAAGTCTTTCACAGCAACTACAACCAAAGGCAAACTTAACTGAAGCCACAGTTATACAGAAAGCAAAGCAGTCTGAACTAGACCAACAGAACAAAAGGCAGAAGCAACCTGAAAAACCTTGAAATTAGCTTAGGACACACTTGAATGTTTAAAGTCATTATCATAAAACCCCTGAGACAAGGAAAGAACTCCCAAGCTAAGAGGGACAAATTCCAGCCTACATGCACAAGTCTGGACTGAAGCTAAACAAGGATGTGTTTTCCACCTACCACAAACTGAGTTTTTGAACAGATGATAAACAAAGATGGAATCACTCCTAGCTCCAAGACAATAAAAGCAATTAGAGAATTGAATGCATCAACTAACATATCAGAAATGAGACATGTTCTGAGGATGGCAAAATACCCAGGTTGGTACCTACAAGACTTTTCCACAGTGACAAAACCGCTGAATGAAGAAATGTTAAAGTTCAACACATCTTGGCTATGGGGGCCAAATCAAGCAATTGCCTTCAAAATGGCAAAATAAATGATCCCACCACTCCAGTTCTCAAGTACTATGATCTGAACAAACCCATAATGGTCAGTGTGGATGCAAGCAGCTATGGCCTGAGTGGTGTATTGTTGCAACACATAGCTTTGAGAGGAAGCCAGTTGCATTTTGCTCTCACAGAAACAGAAAAACAATGTGCATTGATTGAAAAGGAGTACCTGGCAAGCATATGGGCCCATGAAAACTTTTACAGATATTTTTATTAATTGGATTCATTTACACTCATAACAGACCTTACACCACTTGTAACCCTCATTAGTGGAAAAGACCTGGATCAAGCACCACTGAGATGCCCACGTCTATTGATAAGGTTAATGTGATTTAACCTGATTGCTAAATATATTTCTGGGGAAATCTGATAGTAGCAGATGTTCTGTCATGGAGCCCAACATTGCTTGATGATATTCTGGAGCTTGACAATGACATAAAGGCATATATGAATGCTGTGGACACATACAGACCAGTGTCAGAAAAGAGACAACTCCAGCTACAAAAAGCAACCACGACAGACACACAGCTTCAGGAAATTCAAAGTTACATTAGGGGAAACTGGCCCAAGTATCTAAAAGACGTTAAGGAAGTGATGATACTACTTTGTGATGTATGGACAATTGAGTGAGTCAAATGGACTCCTAGTTAAAGGCAATTGCATCAGAATTCAAAATGAAATCAGAGGAGAAATCCTAAACCTCAACCATGAAGGGACATCAAAAATTCATTAAATGCTGTGAAGGGGCTGACCAGTTAGCATGGTGGCTGAGCATCAGCAAGGACATAAAGAATAAAAGTATCTGCATGTGAACATTGTAGAACTAACAAACTAACACAACAAAGAACCTTTAACAACAACACCTCTACCAGACAGACCTGGGAAGAGACTAGCTGCAGATTTATGTGAATTCAGAGGACATCATTACCGGGTCATTGTGGATTATTTTTACAGGTACATAGAAATAATGTACTTAAAAGACATAATGTGTTGCAGTGTTACCAAGAAATTGAATTGGTATTCCAGAACAACTAGTGACAGACAACAGACCACAATTCACTGCAGCAGAATTTAAGTCATTCCAAACTAAATGATTTTGATCATATTACTAGCAACCCACATTACTCACAAGAAAATGGAGAGGCTGAGAGAGCTGTAAAGCCAGCCAAGAAAATCCTACAGCAGGAAGATCCATTCCTTGCTTTTCTGAGCTACAGATCAACAGCAGCAGCAGCTTCTGGATATAGTCCAGCACAGCTCCTGATGGGAAGACAACTCAGAACCACTGCTCCAACATTGGAAAATAACCTATTCTCCATAGTGGCCAAGCTTGAAGAGAATAGCCAAAGTGGATAAAAAGGCTAAGAGAGCCTACGAATACTTTACAACCGATGTCACTCCGTCAGGGAGCAGCTTGAGCTAGAACCTGTGACCATGTTTATGTCAAACTGGATGGAGAACTCCAGCTGTCGTAAAGAAAAAGAATTCAGCACCCAGTTCATATGTGATTGAGACCAACAGTGGAGAGTTCAACAGAAACCACCATCATCTACAGTTTGTTCCTCAGAAAGAACAATCAACAAAGCGAAGTCTGTTCCTCAGAAAGAACAGTCTATAGAGTAAAGTCTACAGATGGCAAATATAGATCAAGACGACGAAGGATTCTAAACTGACCACAGCCAATTGTTGCAACTAATGGATATCGAGATAAGAACATAAGAATGGCCATACTGGGTCAGACCAAAGGTCCATCCAGCCCAGTTTCCTGTCTACCAACAGTGGCCAATGCCAGGTGCCCCAGAGGGAGTGAACCTAACAGGTAATGATCTAGTGATCTCTCTCCTGCCATCCATCTCCACCCTCTGACAAACAGAGGCTAGGGACATCATTCCTTACCCATCCTGGCTAATAGCCATTAATGGACTTAACCTCCATGAATTTATCCAGTTCTCTTTTAAACCCTGTTATAGTCCTACCTGTCACAACCTCCTCAGGCAAGGAGTTCCACAGGTTGACTGTACGCTGAGTGAAGAAGAACTTCCTTTTATTTGTTTTAAACCTGCTACCCATTAATTTCATTTGGTGGCCCCTAGTTCTTATATTATGGGAACAAGTAAAGAACTTTTCCTTATTCACTTTCTCCACACCATTCATGATTTTACATACCTCTATCAACTCCCCCCTTAGTCTCCTCTTTTCCAAGCTGCAAAGTCCTAGCCTCTTTAATCTCTCCTCATATGGGACCCGTTCCAAACCCCTAATCATTTTAGTTGCCCTTTTCTGAACCTTTTCTAATGCCAGTATATCTTTTTTGAGATGAGGGGACCACATCTGTACAGAGTATTCAAGATGTGGGCATACCATGGATTTATATAAGGGGAATAAGATATTCTCCATCTTATTCTCTATCCCTTTGTTAATGATTCCTAACATCCCGTTTGATTTTTTGACTGCCGCTGCATGGATGTCTTCAGAGAACTATCCACGATGACTCCAAGATCTTTCTCCTGATTAGTTGTGGATAAATTAGCGCCCATTATATTGTATGTATAGTTGGGGTTATTTTTTCCTATGTGCATTACTTTACATTTATCCACATTAAATTTCATTTGCCATTTTGTTGCCCAATCATCTAGTTTTGTGAGATCTTTTTGAAGTTCTTCACAGTCTGCTTTGGTCTTAACTATCTTGAGCAGTTTAGTATCGTCTGCAAACTTTGCCACCTCACTGTTCACCCCTTTCTCCAGATCATTTATGAATAGGTTGAATAGGATTGGTCCTAGGACTGACCCTCGGGGAACACCACTAGTTACCCCTCTCCATTCTGAAAATTTACCATTTATTCCTACCCTTTGTTTCCTGTCTTTTAACCAGTTCTCAATCCATGAAAGGATCTTCCCTCTTATTCCATGACAACTTAATTTACGTAAGAGCCTTTGGTGAGGGACCTTGTCAAAGGCTTTCTGGGAATCTAAGTACACTACGTCCACTGGATCCTCCTTGTCCACATGTTTGTTGACCCCCTCAAAGAATTCTAATAGATTAGTAAGACATGATCTCCGTTTACAGAAACCATGTTGACTTTTGCGCAACAATTTATGTTCTTCTATGTGTCTGACAATTTTATTCTTTACTATTGTTTCAACTAATTTGCCCAATACTGACGTTCGACTTACCAATCTGTAATTGCCAGGATCACCTCTAGAGCCCTTCTTAAATATTGGCGTTACATTAGCTATTTTCCAGTCACTGGGTACAGTAGCTGATTTAAAGGACAGGTTACAAACTAAGTTGAGCTGACTAAGTTGTTATGCATTTGAGTCACGTACTTAGAAAGCCAGTATGATTCAAAGACATTTAACAGACTGATCCATGCTAAACTTCAAAGTTAGAGTGATACTGTATATTTTGTTACCAGTAGGAATGTAGAACTTAAAATGGGAGATGTAATGGAATACTAAACTGTATTCTACCATTCAGCCACTAAGTGGCAATACATGTAAAATGCCTAATTTAAAACCTAATTTAAACCTCAACCATACCTGGCAGAGCATTAAATGATCTCACGATGAACACATCTGGTGTGTACCTCGCTAAGAAGGAATCTACAGGAACATGACACACTCTGGCAGCCTTCTTCATGTCAAAAATCCAGAATTTAACTTGGGGGGGGTTCCATCCACCACTGAAGAGTGATTTTGTATTAGACTATTAGAAGTACATTGAACAGTAATGATTTGGTTCTTGGACTAGGTTACTATAGAATATTGAGAATACATAACTAAGATGTCAATGTAATTCATTGTTTAAAAGTCAGACAATACAGTCATTACACCACACCAAAAAGCTTTGTGTGTGTACATTTCCACATAGGCAAAAAATCTGCAGGTGACATTTTGGGCAAAATTTAGAAATGACATTTTTAGTGTCATGCCATTTAAGAGAAGTGATAGACACTCAAAGAGCCTAAGAACAGCTTAATAGATACGTTAACAGAGAGGCATTGCTTTCTTGACATGGATTTGACTAATATGTCTTCTGTTTGGTTACCCAATATTCTTTCCTACCTTCACAGCAGAGAGGATAGGAATTCTTTGTCAGGTTTAAGTAATATTAAATACAGTATAAAAGCCATGGTGCCCTTATATTATTGCCCACAGCCCCATCCATCTAGTACTGTCATACCAGTCAAAGGATATGTAATCTACTCATTTTGGAGATACAGTGGGAAGTGATTATTACTATTTTTAAAGATGCTACTAGTTTGAGAGATTCTCTGTGGGTTAGATTTTGGCATTTATGCTAGGGAGCAGAGCAGCACATTCTTTCTGGGGTTCCTTTCTGCACATGAAGGGTGAGCTATCTGCTCCATCCTAACCATTGCTCCCCTGGGACTCCAGTCACACTCTGCAGACTGGTGCAGATGCAGATGGAGCCAAAGCCAGTCTTCTCCCCCACCCCTTTTCTGTCCCCTATTCCACTAAGGAGGAGCAGGAGCAACCAGTAGGGAGACCCCTGAGCATTTGCAAGAGTGGAGAAGTTTCCTGCATGGCTTTCTGCCCTTGTTCAGCCAAGGAAGTTCTTCTCACAACCTGGCCCTATACAAACAGTGGGAATATCATTATAAACAGTAAAATAAGCATGAAAGCGGTGATATCTTTTAAAACGCACCCAGTGAACTTTACAGGAAGCCTAAACCATTTTAAACAAGCATGTTGTCATTTAAGCCAAGCTGATCAATATTGTTAGAGTCAGAGAAATAGCTTGAATCAGTTCAATAATGTGCATTTCTAAAGAATGCCACCATTTAATATGAACACTTAAATACTGCTCTCTGTGATAAAGGCTAAAAGACAATACACCTATTTTCATCTCTGTTATAATGCCATTGACTTCAACGTGGTTGCAACAAGGATGAATATGGCCCAATAATTTTTGCTTGAACCTCAGGTACTAAGGCACATTATCAGAAGTGAATCTGTTTCAAAATATTCTTAATATTACTCCTCAAAGTTATATGGGAACTGATTGATGTATGAGTGTTCTGGACAGCAATTAATGATGCCAAAAATGTAATGAATGTATTTTTAACATTTGCCCTTATCTTTTAAGTATGCACAGGAATCAGTTTAATGTGAGCCAGTGAAATCTGGCCTACTGTTTACTTCACTTGCCATAATAGGAAAAATATCCTGAATTGACTTTCTATGCCTATCTGAAGTGATCTCCAACAGTTGTGCATGTAAGCAGCAAGAACAGTTTATAAAGACAGATGTTTCAATAATCTTCTATTTCAAGTTACATTTCTGGGAAAGATTCCATTTAGAAACTCTTTGATTATTTTTCAACAAATAAATCACTTTATAGCAATAACTGTAGTACATGTGTTAATCCAGCACATGCAACAATAACCAGGGGGTTAGACTCTGGGAAAAGAATGGTAGTAATTCATTCCAGCTCCAGTTGCAATCCTAACATAGCTGGATGATCCTGCCAAAATGATCCACGGTGAAAGAGAGAATTTAAAATAGCATCATTAGTCTTCAGAGTTGGCACACACACAATGTATGAGGTACTTCAGTAGTCTCAGATATTGTGTCTATTTTTTCTATCTGCAGGCCAAGTAAAACAGCGGAACATTGTGAAGGAAGACTTCTGAATATTAACTGACCACAATAGGTGGAAAGTTGTGGGTTTATATGGAAGTATGAATTTTACATAAGTTGCTGGGCTACAATTTGTATTGGCTCGGTTCAACAATTGGCAATAATCAGGCCTCGCAAATCTTACAAATATGTTTTTGTGTTCAGGTACCTCAAAATATATCTTTATCTATTAAGCCATTAATATATTTTAAAGTAAAAACTCAAAGGACCCTGTAAAGGTGGGGACTCACCACCAGAGTGCCTTATGTGGCCAGGCATAGCATAGCAGCTCTCTCCTGGTCTGGTGCCTCCTGTTGACAACCTCTCTGATCCTCTGATTGTCCATCTCTTCCTGTGACTCGTCTCTCTGTCTAGGTCACAATTTAAGTCCACCCCTTCCTGGGTAACAAAATGCCCAACAAACCAGTGTCCTAGACCTCGTATCAAGTCTTCAGCCCTGATTCTGGGCTCTGTGGTCCTCACCCCCTTTTCTCAGGGTTCTCCATCTTCACTGCCTCTTTTTCTGGCCTCATGCCACTATATCAGTGGCTGGTAGAGGAACCCAGGATCTCAGATTACACCAGATTCCAGGCCCTAAAAAATCTATCACCAGCATCCAAGGTCTGCTCAGTCCAACTCCTTGCTGCTGCTGACCTGGGCTTCCTTCCTACTATGGCCTCTCTCAGGCCTTCTCTCCCACAATCCTTCTAGGTTCAACTTTCTCTCAGGCCTCTCCCCTGAAATCCCCCAACAAAATCTCAAACTAAAAGTGTAAACATAAGCCCAACTCCTTCCCTCCCTGGGTTTCACTTTTCATCCCCTTTTAGTTTTCTCTTACTCTATATCCCATTGAAATGCCTCCCAGACTCTCCCCTGGAAATCCAGTTCCTGCCCTTTTATCAGGGATTACCACAGTAGCTCGATCCCCTCCTAGTTGCTGCTTCATTTCTCTCCTGGCCTCTTGCCAGACTTCTCTACTTAAGAAAGGATCCCAAAACCAACCTTCGGTTGCAGGTCTGCAACCACCTTCTGCTCTGAACTTCCTCTATTTATTGTCTTCTTCCAGGTCCTTCATTAAGCCAGCCTACTTCACAGATGCAGCCTGGTAACTGGCCTCTCAGGCCCACATTAATCCATTCAGAGCCTTTGTGGGGTACTCAACCCATCACAGACCCAGTCCTTCAACTCTTACACACAAAGTATTGCAAACTCCAAGAGGTCTAAAATCATGAATCAGGAATCCAAAAATCATGAGATTGTTTTTAAACAATATACTATGGTTCTTTTCATTTACCTTCTGGGTTTTGAACCTTTATGGTGGAGTTGGGTCACATTTTTAAGCTTTTCAGATTGAGATTGAAGGCATGGAAAGGGATACAGTACCCCTCTAAGGGCAGTATGGTTTACTCTACAAGAGGGAGAAGAAAACGGCTGTGGGGGAGTCAATTGGCACTCTACGGTATCATAATCCCACAAATCCTAGCCAACTTTTAAAAAGTGTTAATGCTGGCCTCATCGAGGAAAGAGGCTGAGGAGGCCTCCATTACTGCCCCCCAGACTCCCTTATCACAGGGTGGGAAAGGAAAAGGCCCTCTGGCTTCACTTAGACCCTTGTCTCATTGGCCAAGGAGAAACGTGTGACAGAACCATGCCACCAGATCTTGGCACTTGTCTCCTTCAGGTTCTACCAGGTCCTATCATCCTTCTAGCTATTCCCTGCACATCATAAGTGCAATGAATTAATGCTGGCCAACAACATTAAGAAGAACAGGAAAGGATTTACCAAAATCCAATGGCTGAAAGTTGAGGTCGTCAATGTTAAAACTTGGAAATAAGATACACATCAGGAAATGTGGCAAATTCTCCCTCATATGGAGTCTTTATATCAAGACTGGATGTCTTTCTAAAAGATATAGTAGAACTCCAACAGAAATCATGGGGCTAGATAATCACTTCATGAAATTCAGACCGGAAATAAGGCATACATTTTTAACAGTGGGAGTAATTAAACAGGGGAACAATTTACTAAGGATTGTGGTGGATTCGCCATCACTGACCATTTTAAAATCAAGATTGGATGTTTTTCAAAAAATAGGAATTATTTTGGAGAAGTTCAATGGCCTGTGTTATGCAGCAGGTCAGATTAGATATAATTTAATTATTCCTTCTGGCCTTGGAATCTCAGAATCTCTGAATTCCGTTGTCTATGTTATGCAAGAGATCAGACTAAATGATAATTTAATGATTCCTTCTGGCCTTACAATCTCTGAATATATATCTGGGGGGAAATACAGAAAAATAGGCCTACTTATAAATGAGTGAGGGATGAAATCAATGCTGATTCTAAAATCTGACTCAAATTATGACTAAAATCATTGAGATATTGAACTCCTTTTTTAAACCTAAGAAAAAAAGAGAGATTTGCACAATTTTAAAGTAATTAAAACCTTGTAAAATAGCTACTATGATAAACGAGAAGATAAATATATGCTCGAAACACAAATCACAAGGTGCGATAGACATATATTGTAGGGTATTAAGAAATGTATCTAATAAACTTACCAAATCATTTATGATTATTTAAAAAAATATATACTGTGAATAGTGGAGGCACAACTAGTTTGAAATGGTTATGCCATCCAATTCCATTCCATGCCATGCCACCAAACCAACTTCTTATGAGAAAATGTCTCCCTTCTACAGTTCAGAACAATGGAGATGGTTCTTCAGTGGGCCAGGGAAGAAGATTCTATTCCTGTGATTTATCCCCTCACCCCCCGAAATGAGAGGTTTCCGTTCCATTATTGACTTGAGAGCATTGAATAAATTCATTGGCAAGTTCTAGTTCAGGATGGTGACGTTGGCCTTACCAAACCCATCTCTATGGACCTCTATAACAAAGGTACTTGCTACTTCCTGTGAGCTGGTGTGGTGGATATATGGAAGTAGCTTCTATCTGCATCAGAGGCTCATAAACAATACATTTGACCTTCCTATACAATTTCTAGCTGCTGCTACAAACTCGTTTTAGAAGACAGGGAATTTACATCTTCCTATAACTCAACAACAAACTCTCTACTGAAGAGAAAGACACTGGTCCTCTTAGGATATCTATCACCTTACAAAAATTTTGTTTTCTATTACAATTCCTAGGCTTTAATAGAAATTCCACTGTCTTCTACTCAAAAGATTATGATAATCTCAACAATTATAGATAAGGATGGCAAAGATCTACCTGCCTCTTGAGAAATTTCATGACATTCTCAACTCTGTTCATTTAATACACCCTTACCTTAAAATCCAGTGTATTGCTCAGACTATTAGGATTGTTAGAACTATGTGTTCTGATAACTGCATTAGTTATGCTGAGGATGAGACCTCTTCAATCCTGGCTAAAGAAAGTTTATCAGTCTGCAAAGAACAAGGTAGGTGGGGTAATATCTTTTATTGGACCAACCTCTGTTGATAGAATGGACATGCTTTCAAACTGCACAGAGCTCTGCTTCAGGTCTGGGGAAGATAACCAGAATGTCTGAGCTAAATACAAGGTGGAATAGATTGTTAAACATAAGGGATTCACACATGCTGTAGGAGACCCCTTAAAATGAAGCGGGCAATAAAGGGTTAGTTTGTTGAGCATAAAAAATACAAACTCAATATCCTGATGTGTATTTTGCAAGTCATCAGACAGAGTCTGGTTTGGTGGGTCAGCCCTCCAAAATATCTTTAGATATTTCTAAAACAGATGAGGTATTCATTTAAATTGACTATCAATTAGCAATTTATGGACATTCAGAACTATAAGGCTAGTACTAAAGGCCTTCTTTCTGCACATTCAAGAATAACGAACACAGGAGGAATGCACTGCAATATACCATTAAAATTGCCAAAGTTAAACATCTAACTGCCTACTTGCAACTAAAATTATGGAATCTGTGTCTTTAGTTGGATGAGCAAATTACACTGATCTGAGTGTGTTCTTGTGTGTACAAATGGAGCCACATAATTTTTAAAATCAGGTTTTAAAAAGTCAGGTTATGTCTTCTGATTCTCCTTTACTGACTATTTTTTTAACTCTTTCAAAGAATACTAATGAGTCAGAACACTCTTCACCAATAGAGAGACTGCCTGTTTGTCTATAGTGGATAACACACATTGGGGGTGGGGGGTTATTATTCTCTTTAGTGATTTTCTCAAGCATTTTTCCTCTCTCTGTAGTTAGGATCATTGGTCTATAAATTCTGGGATTAGCGTTAACTCTTTTTGTAAAGTTGTCTCTTAAAAAAAAAGACACTATTCAAAACGTATAGGAACTCAGGCTCATAGTAACTCAGGCTTGATGCATTTAGCAGTAACAAAAGCTTCTTGTTTTCTGAGTTTTACATAAGCAAAGGTGTACAAGACAAATAATGTCCATGGAGTGCAAACTTTTTAATCTGTTTCTGAAATAAACATTTTTGCTTTGTCAGTCAATGATATATTTAGAGCAAGATCATCACTTGCCCTGTGTGCCTGTGCCGGGGAATAAAGGCTACTTATGGCCCTTTACATTGCCACCTCCCAGCCAACGCAACAGATCTGATATAGAAGGGGAAGCCTGGCTGGGTCAATCCAGGCCCTTAGGCACCCCACAACACAGGACCCTCTATGTCTTACCTCCTTTGAGACTGGCAATGGCAGGGGGCCCTCCTCCCATCGCAGAGAGGCAGGAGCAGCATCATGGGGGTCCCCTTCTTTCCCCCAGGAACAGCAGCTGGAGTCCCTTTCCTCATGGAATCAGCCAGGGTCTCTTCTCCCACCACAGTGACATAGTTGTGCCAGCAGAGGGGCCCCCCCAATAACTATTCCAGGAGTCAGCGGAGTATATCTGCATGGGTGCGTGGGCGGGCCTGGCCTGCAGTGCTCTTCTGTTTCTGCCACAGAGAGTCTTCTGCTAGGATAATGTCAGCTGGGGGTCCCCCAGAGCAATGGGTCTTGGCGATAACGCCCTATTGATATGAATGGGGGCAGTTCACCACTCTCAGAGCTCTTGTTTCATGTTGTCTGCAGATTCAGGCATATGTCACTGCATCGGTTACTCTCAGGTCACGTTCCAGAGTTTTGCTGCACAATCAAAAGGACAAAAAAAACCCTTGGTTTTTCTAGAAATGAAAGCTGAGATTCTGGTATCATTACATGATTCCAAGACCTCAGGCTCTAGGCAACAGACCTATAGTACCTATGCTTTAATTTGGCCCTGGAGGAAAGGAATCTGCGTCTAGTCAAGGGCTGGCTTCAGGAGGAATGTAACTAGTGCAAGGGAGAAGATTATGATTATCAGTTATAATTCCCTCTGGTCAGGGATTTTTTTTTTTTTTTTACTATAGTTCATGATTTTCTTTGACTGTACCTTTGTCCATAACTGTAGGAACTTTTTAGCTCAGCAGAACCATATGCCTGATTATATTTGGGCTCATTTATCATGCAAATTAAACGTTACATTGCTTCCATCCTTTTTAAATACTAGCCCTCCTGAAAGCTGTTGGTCTGATTTACAGAGGTGTAAAGTGAGTACAAGCTCACATTGGCTTCGCTGGGACGTGTAAACATCTCTGTGTCTGGGTATTGGACAACTCAGAGGGGATGAGCCAGCCTGACTGATAAACATTTGCCATATAAAACATTAATAGTGAATAAGTTTAGTGGTTGATATTTTAATTTTTGTTTAAAAAAATTGTCAACTTTTCATTAGTCTTTGCAATACCAATAGACACAACAAGACTACATAAGGGACTAAATTGTCTGATGGATGAAAATAAGATGTTATTCTTAAAGTCTTTCATTTATCGATTGTTTTAATACCAAAAATGTTTTATCGATACAGACAAATCAGAATGATTTCATAAAGCATGAATCATACTGGGATCAACAAAATGTGAACACTGACAAATTGACCAAAACAGAGTACAATGTCTATGATTGACTGGACACCAAGCTGAATTTTAGCCATTTGTGGTTTCTTTTCCCTCTTTGTTTTGGTGGTGAAGGAATATTTACATAATATTCCTTCATATTTCACAACTTCAGACATGATAAATGAAATGAACTTTTTGTACATTTCTGAAATCGAAATGTGTAGTGGTTCACTTCCATCCTGCATAGACCCCTATATGGTTTGCACAGTTATGATACGACCCCCTGCAAAGCAAAATTGCTTCATTCCAGACATTACTAACACTGGTGTAGTAAAGATGGGGGCAAAAATCAGCTCTGGTCTAAACACGCTGAATTCTACCGACATCAATAGAGTTTTGCCTGCATACACAATGGCTGAATTTGACCCATTGTGTTTTGTGTTATGGAAGCTGATCTTGGTAATGAATGTGCTATGAGCTATCCAAAGTTTATAGTATTGTTTTATTGTTCAGAGGTTTTATTGTTAATGTTATGCTTGTTGTTTGACATTCACAGAGCACCAATATAGAGTCAGAGTTGTTATATATTATGTATTACAGTATTTATAGAACAAGAAAAACATTTTTCACAACCTAATCCTAAACCACATGCTAGATCCTTTGGAGCACCACAGAGCAATTTATAAATGCAGTTGCAGTCCAAGTTTTACCCTGTAGAAAAGATCACGCTGAAATGTGTTAATTGCCTCAACTACCTTAAGTAATGCATAACACTGTCATAACACTGACCAAACGCTGAGCAATGGTTACATAGTTCCTATAATCTGAATGAACTTTATAATCTAGCTGTGAATTTATTCACAACGGCAATATTAATTATGTATAATGTATTGTGCCTCCTATTTTGCTTAATTAAAAGCATTGTTATATTAAAAAGTGTTAAAATTAATTAATCAGTTATTGCATGAATGGAAAATAGCTCATAGAAATTTTGAACAAAAGGATAACCTTAACAGAATTTGAATGCCTTGCCTTTTGAAATACAATCAAACAGCAATTTAATCCATTCAGCTGCAGAGTTTTTGGTTGCATTCATGGAAATTTACAGGTTCTCTCATTAACCAGAGGTCTTTTCTATTGTTCAGTGACTGTAACAACAACATATGGAGAATTACATGGAAAAATAATTTTAAAACACAGAAATAAGGAATGTAGAGTCTGAACAAAGCCTGCCACCCTAGTTCATACCAATGTGTGCATGCAGCGTTCTCTGCAAATGAGCCTGAATTTACCGTATCTTGCATTTTCATAAAAGCCACAATCTAGCTAAGATTTTGGGTCTAATTGATTACAACAGGAGATTTGCCTAAGTGACTACTGCAGTAAGTCAGATTGGCAGTGACCTTGGGGTTTTTCACCTTTCTCTGTTCATGTGGGTGTAGGTCACTTGCCATGCTCATCTGGGTATATCTCACTTAATCATTTCCCTGCCATTGTGGGTACCTCGATCCCTCCTATCATCAGCCTATGGCACATAATAGTCTAGTACGATTACCAAATTTTGGTTGGACGTAATCCTGGAGGTTTCGTCACAATCTTTAATTAAAGATTAATCTTTAATTCCTGGAGACTCTGGGACAATCCTGGAGGGTTGGCAACTCTCTAGTCTAGTCTCCTGTGGGCTGTAATACTTTGGTCTAGTTTCAGTTGTTGAGTTTAGTGGGTGGGTACTGGTGGTTTGTGATATACAGGAAGTCAGACTAGATAATGGTCCCTTCTGGCCTTAAATGCTAGGACTCTATTGGGCCCATTTTTGTCAGAAGCACAAAGACATGATATGGTGTAACCTGTGCTACCTCATAGCATCCAGGGTTGCACCCACATTTCCACATTACTAAGAAAGATCAGACTGACCCCTAGGTTTACAGGCCCTTTGATAATGATGCCTTGCCCTTTCCTATTTACCCTCAAAGTACTGGTGTAATCCAACACCTCTCCATCATCAAGAATGACCCTATTTCTCTAGATTTTTTTCTAGAAGTTTACCCTGTAGAAAAGATCACGCTGAAATGTGTTAATTGCCTCAACTACCTTAAGTAATGCATTACACTGTCACAACACTGACAGATGATGCTCTCCGGAGTTCATAAAATATCCAATCTTGGTTCCTTTAATGTTCTTTTCCAACATCCATCATATTACCAGATGCTATTCATACACACACACACACACACACACACAGTAAAAAAAAAAAGCGTATATCTAAAGATTTGCAGATTCGAGTAAAATCTAATAAACAACTGTCCACAATATGTGCCCTTAAAAACAGGGCGTGCGGTCCAATGTCTTAAATTCTTTTAAATATACATCCTCGCTTCAGATGCTAATTTAGACCTCTTCAGAATTCATTTCTAAACAATTGAAACAATTCTCTTAATATTGTAAATTAAGATTGCTAACTACACATTTTATTTACACATACAGAAGAGAGATGTTATATATTAAATAAATAAGCATTCACTAAACAAATCCACTGAGGAGCCATAGACTATGGAGATACATAGATTCCCAAGACCAGAAGGCACCATTGTGATCATCGTGTCTCACCCCCCTTTATAACACAGCCCATAGAACTCCCCCAAAATAATAATCCTAGAGCCTATGGTTTAGCAAAAAATCCAATCTTGATTTTGAAATGACCAGTGATGGAGAATCCACCACAACCCTTTGTAAATTGTTCCAGTGGTTAATGACCCTCACTGTTAAAAATTTACACCTTATTTCCCATCTGATCCAGCCATTGGATTGTGTAATACCTTCCTCTGCTAGGATCGAGAGCATGTAATAGAGAGCATGTAAAACTCCTGGGTTTTTTGCGGATACAGACTAACACGGCTGCCACTCTGAAACCTGTAATAGAGTAAAAGCGGCAAAGAGTCCTGTGGCATCTTATAGACTAACAGACGTATTGGAGCATGAGCTTTCGTGGGTGAATACCCACTTCGTTGGATGCATGTAGTGGAAATTTCCAGAGGCAGGTATAAATATGCAAGCAAGAAGCAGGCTAGGGATAACGAGGTTAGTTCAATCAGGGAGGATGAGGCCCTCTTCTAGCATTTGAGATGTGAACACCAAGGGAGGAGAAACTGCTTTTGTAGTTGGCTTGCCATTCGCAGTCTTTGTTTAATCCTGAGCTGATGGTGCCAAATTTGCAAATGAACTGAAGCTCAGCAGTTTCTCTTTGAAGTCTGGTCCTGTAATTTTTTTTGCTGCAGGATGGCTACCTTTAAATCTGCTATTGTGTGTCCAGTGAGATTGAAGTGTTCTCCTACAGGTTTTTGTATATTGCCATTCCTAATATCTGATTTCTGTCCATTTACCCTTTTACATAGGGACTGTCCAGTTTGGCTGATGCACATAGCAGAGGGGAATTGTTGGCACATGATGGCATAGATTACATTGGTGGACGTGCAAGTGAATGAACCAGAGATGGTGTGGCTGATCTGGTTAGGTCCTGTGATGGTGTCGCTGGTGTAGATATGTGGGCAAAGTTGGCATCGAGGTTTGTTGCATGGATTGGTTCCTGAGTTAGAGTTACGATGGTGCGGTGTGTCATTGCTGGTGAGAATATGCTTCAGGTTGGCAGGTTGTCTGTGGGCGAGGACCAGACTTCAAAGAGAAACTGCTGAGCTTCAGTTCGTTTGCAAACTTGACACCATCAGCTCAGGATTAAACAAAGACTGCAAATGGCTAGCCAATTACAAAAGCAGTTTCTCCTCCCTTGGTGTTCACACCTGAAATGCTAGAAGAGGGCCTCATCCTCCCTGATTGAACTAACCTTGTTATCCCTAGCCTGATTCGTGCTTGCATATTTATACCTGCCTCTGGAAATTTCCACTACATGCATCCAACGAAGTGGGTATTCACCCACGAAAGCTTATGCTCCAATAAGTCTGTTAGTTTATAAGGTGCCACAGGACTCTTTGCCGCTTTTACAGATCCAGACTAACACGGCTACCCCTCTGAAGCTTGTAAAAGAGTAGTTGCTAATTCTGCTACATGGTTGGCAATCCTCACAAATATTTGCTTTAATCAAATAATAATTGAAGGTCACACTAGTTTCTTCATATTACATCTAAAGAGTTGATTGAGGAGGAAGGGTGGGCATATGGTACCTAGAAAAAGGTGGCAGTTTGACTCCTCACTAGAAATTTGATATTTATTCATCACTATTTTAATTCCCCATTAGACACAAATATAAGAATAAAAATACGTTTTCTGGATGCCTATTGTATCAAAAGATTGTTTTTTGATAGCGAACAGAGATAATAAAGAGAGTGATCCCTAATTCTCCCAAAACAGACTTTACCTCATTGTGACAGCAGCATAGCAGCAAGGCCTAGCACAGGATGTAGAGAACTGAGGGGCACCCTAACTGAAAAGTTAGGCAACATTTAAAAGACATTCATGTGTTCCCTCAGAAACCATGTTTCTGATGTCAGTTTCCGAATGTCTTGCACAGAAAACGATCTACAGAAAGTGGCCATTGAAACAAAAGAAATAAAGGGGGAAACCACTTCCCTTACACTGAGAATGTAGCCTAGGAAACAGGTCAAGAAGGAACAGTCTTTATACAGCACCACAAAAGGTTGGGAAGGTAAAAATATCTCTTTTCTTCAGACAATGCACCAAAATCCTTCCAAGTCAGGCCCACTGATGGTTTTTAACCACTCTGGCCAGTATTTGTATTGCCTTACTGGTTGCCAGTGAAAAAATTTAATGTGCCGGGGTGGGGGCTTGAGTCTCCCCACTCCCCCATCTTGAGAGTGAAGTGGGAGGAAATGTTCAGTGGGGACTTTTCATTAGGTTATCCCTTTAGGAACTGTGTCTCCTTTGAAGGACTTTTTTGGCTGCCTTCCCCTCCTTCCTAGCATACTCCAGGGTTGGCTGGACTCTTTAGCTACCATCTCGATAGGAGGAAGGCCTGGGGGGCGGGTTGTTGTTGTGGGACCACCTTCCCTGCCAGCTACTGTGGATTTGACAAGGGCCCTGAGCCACCTTCCTCCCTGGATGGACAGGGGTGAGGCGGTAGGGAAGGTGTGACATTACCCAGAGTACAATTCAGACAGATGGACAGCTGTGTCCCCTCAATTCCCCAACCTGGGTTGCCTTTTACATTGCTTCGCTGTGACAGCAACCAGTCGTGGTATGCTCTCACACAGCCTCCAGCATGTAAATCACTCCTAGCTATACTGTATGAGTGCTATAGCCAGCCACTCAGGAATTGCTTTTCAAGGCAACACCAGCAAACTCCCAGCCCCAGACTTTCCCCCAGAAATGTGCGTCTTCTACTGCCCAGCACCCTCCTGGACAATACAAGCTCATATAAAGTCCATCATTTATTAATAGAAAATGATATTCATAAATCTTGCCATCCCAAATGGAGCTTCCCAAACATTTCAATCCAAACACACTGGTTTAGATAAAAACAACAAAACAAATTTATTAACTACAGAAAGATACATTTTATGTGATTACAAGCAATGAGGCATACAAGTCAGAATTGGTTATAAGGAAATAAAAGGTAAAACGCAACTAACACTTCACTTAACAAGCGAAGTGAATACAAAATAAAGGTCTCTCTCTCACCACATGTCCTAGCAGTCTTACTGGCGGAACCCCTTTCAGTCAGGATCTCTCCCCCACTCTAATGCTGCTTCCTTTGTTCAGGGGGTTGATAATGCTATGGATAGAGAACAAGAAAGAGACGATTTGGTGCATCTGCATTCTCCTCCTTTCTCTTGTGCAAGAATCATTTACAGCTGATGTTCAGAGACTGAAAAACTGTGTGGCCAGGAACCTTAAGCTGCTTCTTTGTCAAAGAAGAGATTGGACAAGATGACCTCTTGGTCTCTTCCAGTCCTATGATTCTGTGAACATGTAGATTTTTTTTTGTCAGTACCCTCCTCATCTGCCGAAGAGAGGCCACTTAATCAGGTGGTGGTACATTTGATCTCATTGACTCCTTGCTGAGGCATTGGCTACCCTTTTGTCTCTGGGGAACTTGTGTATGACTGCCCTCCAAACCATGTTGGAACATGTCTTGCTAATATCATACAGTGGAATCTTATATATGTACATACAATGTTGCCATACATATTTTTCCAGGACAATAATGATCAGCAAATCATGAGTTTTCAAATGATACCGTACACAGTATGCTTTGTACAAAATTTAACATAGTCTTATAAAAGGGGTCAACATAGGAGTACAGACTGCCACAACAGGTAAAAGACAAAGAAGCCATGAACCACCCCCACCTTCACTGCCACCTGCATGAGGGGGGTGAAGGAGATCAAAATGCTGGTGCAGGGGGAGGGGCAACTCAGAGGGAAAGAAGAGGGTCAGTCACGGGGTGGGGGCATGACCAGAGGCTGGTTTTTCTCCATCTTGGAGGCGGCAACCTTACCCCCTGCTTTTTTCCCTCTGAGAGAGAAAGCTGTGAAAAAGGCAGGAACATATTAAGTGCAAGGCCGATATTTGAATGGCTGCACTTCAAGTGATAATAATACTTAGTTTATATACCTCTTTTCATGAGTAGATCCCAAACTGTTGATAAGTTCTTGATAATGAACACAGCTTGAAAACGGGAAAATGGGATCAAGGTTTTTATCTTTCCAGGCTTTTCAGCGGAGCTCAGGGGGGGAAAGGGGGCAGTATTTAGAGGGCTGGAGCTGGTTCTGATTTTTGGTCTCAGATACCCAGCAATCTGCACTATGGATATGGTTTTGTCTACCAAAACCTTTAAGACTGAAAATGAAGTGTGACAAGCACATTCCAGAAACATAGTCCTGAACTAACCAGAAACAATACAACATCTTCCTCCCTAAATTAAACCCTGGTCAGGCAGTAAGAATTAAAACGGGGGACAGCCTTTAATTTTGTTTGCTTTGTTTTCCCCTCAGAAGAAAAATGTTGCTGGTGACATTTTATGATATCCTATTTCATATGGGGTGGGGGGGAAATAAACAAGGGGAAACAGACCCATGGAAAAAAAGCCCTTGAGGAATTCCACCATGATTTCAACAATTTCCATCCCACCATCAACCTCAGCCTGGACCAGTCCACACAAGAGATCCACTTCCTGGACACTACGGTGCTAATAAGCGACGGTCACATAAACACCACCCTATACTGGAAACCTACTGACCGCTATTCCTATCTATATGCCTCCAGCTTTCACCCAGACCACACCACACGATCCATTGTCTACAGCCAAGCTCTGCGATACAACCGCATTTGCTCCAACCCCTCAGACAGAGACAAACGCCTACAAGATCTCTATCAAGCATTCTTACAACTACACTACCCACCTGCGGAAGTGAAGAAACAGACTGACAGAGCCAGAAGAGTACCCAGAAGTCACCTACTACAGGACAGGCCTAACAAAGAAAATAACAGAACGCCACTAGCTGTCATCTTCAGCCCCCAACTAAAACCTCTCCAACGCATCATCAAGGATCTACAACCTATCCTGAAGGACGACCCATCGCTCTCACAAATCTTGGGAGACAGGCCAGTCCTTGCCTACAGACAGCACCCCAACCTGAAGCAAATACTCACCAGCAACCACACACCACACAACAGAACCACTAACCCAGGAACCTATCCTTGCAACAAAGCCCGTTGCCAACTGTGTCCACATATCTATTCAGGGGACACCATCATAGGGCCTAATCACATCAGCCACACTATCAGAGGCTCGTTCACCTGCACATCTACCAATGTGATATATGCCATCATGTGCCAGCAATGCCCCTCTGCCATGTACCTTGGCCAAACCGGACAGTCTCTACGTAAAAGAATAAATGGACACAAATCAGATGTCAAGAATTATAACATTCATAAACCAGTCGGAGAACACTTCAAACTCTCTGGTCACTCGATTTCTGACCTAAAAGTGGCAATTCTTCAACAAAAGGACTTCAGAAACAGACTTCAACGAGAGACTGTCGAATTGGAATTAATTTGCAAATTGGATACAATTAATTTAGGCTTGAATAGAGACTGGGAGTGGTTGAGTCATTACACAAAGTAAAACTATTTCCCCTTGTTTATTCCCCCCCCCGCCCCCCGTTCCTCAGATGTTCTTGTTAACTGCTGGAAATGGCCCACCTTGATTATCACTACAAAGGGTTTTCTCCCACCCCCGGTAATAGCTCATCTTAAGTGATCGCTCTCCTTACAGTGTGCATGATAAACCCCCATTTTTTCATGTTCTGTGTGTATATAAATCTCCTCACTGTATTTTCCACTGAATGCATCCGATGAAGTGAGCTGTAGCACACAAAAGCTTATGCTCAAATAAATTGGTTAGTCTCTAAGGTGCCACAAGTACTCTTTTTCTTTTTGCGAATACAGACTAACACGGCTGCTACTCTGAAACCTGTCTTATCAAACACACTCTGAATTCCTTTAAGCTAAACTTTTTCTCTCTCTTTTTTGTTTCAAGATAAAATTATTTGTATCAACATAGTATTTTTACTAAAATCTGTAGGGACACAGGTATAACAGAGAGACCCAGCACAGATCAATAGATTTGTTATATGCAGTTACATCGGTTTTCAGAATAAACAGCCAACTCAAGGACCTCAATCCATATAACTCACAAAAGCATAGTATAAATTAAAAATACATCCCTGGAAAATTCATGCTTTAACGAACCATCACAGAGAGCAGAAGTTTTATGATCTCAAAATTATGAAGTGTCAAAACTGCAATGCTGCAAGAAGTCATGCCAATAGAATTTTTTTTAAAACTGAGTAGGAAAAGCGAACCATGCATCCTACTTGTTTAATTCACAAAATGGTTCCATTTCAATGTACAGAATCTTGGAGCGATTCAGAGGGCAGGTATATGATAACTAAAAAGGTACCATATCATCTAAATAATTCCTTTTGAGCACGTGGCAAAATTCTGAGGTGGTCAAGAAAATTTTTCAAATTTTATCCCTGGAAAAAGATTTGCAAGTGTCACTAGCAGGGAGATGGAACTCTGTTGCAGACAAGGATTTAGGCAAATCCAAGGTTACAAGATCCAGCCACAGCAGAGATCTTAACCAGACCAAAATTGTTAAGACATTTAACAATTTAAAAGGACATTTGATGACTCAACCACCATGTGAGTCTTTTTAGTGAAATGGGCATCCATCATATTCAAGAACAGACTGCACTGTGGTTTGTGCTACATTCGCAGTTCCTTCATGACTGAATGCAGACATAGACTATTTATTAATTTCCGATCATACCTCAATCTTATTAACTCGAGAGACTACAAACAAGAATTTCTAAATTTAAAATCTAAAACCTCTCTAATGAGGGATCCAGGCCTTTGTACTCAAAATGAAACAACTATACTTTGCTTTATGAAGGAAAATGCTGGTTCAGTTGACTCAGGAGCTACCTGCAAGGAAGTTATGAAAGCTACAATTTGGAAGGATGCATCCAGTTGCATGTAACAAGCAAAAGGAAGAGAGACGAAGACAATACAACTAATAAGGAATTGCTGCAATTGCTTATCAACTCTAAATATAAATGCTGAATGTGTATTTAGCCAATTTGAATTTATTCTCAGAATTAAGCAACAGTGCTATAAATGGGGAGATAAAGCAAGAAAACAGATGAAATAGAATTAAAGAAAAACAAGCTGCCAACCCCCTAGCTCCTGGAGATAACCAGTTTTCTATAGATCCTGAAGATATTAGTGAACAATTCAGTAAGCTTTATACTTCAGAAGGACACTTTGACTAAGCTGGTTTTGGCTTATTCATGACTCAGTTACTATATTTCTGCCAGACCTGGCTCACACCCAGTAACAATTCAGGAATTTAAAAAGGCAGTTCATGACTTGGCACGTAGCAAAGCCCTGAAACAGATGGGTTTCTCCCAGCTGATTTTTTATAAAATGTTTCAGAAACAGATAGCACTGATCCCTGAAAAGACATTTTTCAAAACAACTTTAGAAAGGTATCATGTCCCTACATCTGAAAACAGCCTTGAATAATGTAATACTTAAAAAAGATAAGCTATATCATACTTGTGAAGACTTTTGCCCACTATTTTGCTGAAAATAGTATGCAACATCTTAGCGATAATATTAATGACCTCATCCCTGTCCACATAAAGGTTAGATAGTGCTCATGAAAGGGATGCTCACAGCAGACAATACTAGAGAAACTGTTCACCGTAGTCAAGCTCAAATGATGAATTACACCACAATTGATAGATGCACAGCACTTGATAAGATTAAGTGACTTTTACCTAATTTTCTGTTTTGAAAATAATTGGTTTTGGATTAGCCTCACCCAAGTGCATAACATTTCTATTTAATGCACCCTTAGCTTCAGTATTAACAAATATACTAATGTCTACTACATTCCAGTTTGGCAGAGGTACTTGATATTTAATTTGCTACTGCAGTATTTGATTATGCTTATCAGACAAAATCTTCATGGAGAAGGGGTGATGTTCCCCTCTGGTGTTGTCTGAACCAGTGATCTGCTAGGCCACTCCTATCCTTGACTCTGGGAGCCAGCCTTACCCTGCTCCGCTGTGAGAGCCCCCACTCCTGGGCTGTTCACGCACAGTCTCTGGCATGTAAGCTGCTCCCAGCTACTTGCAAGCGAATGACACTAGTCAATATCGCCAGTCCCAGACACAAACCTTGGAACCTCCATCTTGCAGTGTCCAGTTATGACCGCTGGACGCTGCAAGCTTAAATAAGTTCATCAATTTAACAAAGAAATTGATATGTGCCAGGCTTGTTGTCCCAACGAGAGCCTCTAACACACTTCAAACCAAACACACTGCTTCAGATAGAATAAACAAACAGATTTATTAACTATAAAGATTAATTTTAAATGATTACAAGTCAAAGCATAACAAGTCAGAGTGGTTATCAAAAGAAAAGAAAATATAAGTACGCAGTCTAAACTCTCAGCCATGCTGCCCAGTCTAACAACTAGATTAAGCAGTTTTTCTCATCCCACTGTATATTCCAGTCCTTAGTTTTCAGATTTGTTCCTTAAACTTGGGTCAATCTCCTGTGTTGGAGTCTTGTCTTCTTCTCAGTGTCTTGGTTGCTTGCAGCAGAGGTGGGGGCAGGAGAAGGGCCCAGTATGTGTCCACTCTGTGTGTTTTATACCCTCAGTCCAGACGCTTGTAGAACACAAGTCCAGGCATGTCTCAGGGGCATTGCTGAGTCTCTCCCAGCAAGGTTGAGCAATTCCCCTGCTGGGGCTTCATGCAGGTGAGTCATTGCATTGTAGCTCACTTGCTGGACAATGGCTGTAGATAGGCTGTTTCACACCCCGCTCAGGCGTTGGTTACTTTCCTTGCTGTTGCCTCTGGGGAGTTAATATCTGGCTGATTCCTCCAACTTACAGCATGTTTTAGTGACCACCATACTACACAATTCTCATAACTTCATATGCATTAATGATACACATATATGGATAGAGAAATGACTTTCAGCAGATCATAACCTTTCCCCTTATACATATACAGCATGCCTTGTAAGGTAAGATCACGATTATATGAAAATGAGGAACATGGGGGTTACAGCATGCTCCCCCAAGGTATAGAATGTCACAGAAGGTATAAATATTGGCAAGAAAACATATTAAACAATTATTCTGATGATATATTGACGATCCTTAAGAACATGTCCACATCTATGACTCTACTTTATGACTTAATTGTGAAGTTTGGACACATCTGAAACTATGTCTTCTCACTTTTTCCAAGATACACTGAAAAAAATAATTGAAGAATAAAAGTTGTCCTGGTGCCCTTGAGTACTTCCAGTGCAATTGGTTCTCCTCCCAAAAAAGTCAAATGGAAATTATTTTTTGCTTCTTACTGGTATTTTTAATATGCTGCTGCAGAGATCGACAGAGAGAGAACAGATTGCCTTACATAGCTGTGCCAGGCACACCTGAACTAATACCCTGTGAAAAACATCACATATATGCTAGAGAAAAAAGTATGGTATCACTGACTGTACCTCTTGGGAGAAAATATTTGCAAGCATCCTGGAGAAGCAAATTAAAGAATCTATGTGGGAGTATGACATGGTCTGTTAGGCAACAGAAGACTAAAATAGCATCTGTATCTACACAGACACATCATAACCACTTTTTAGCAAAATTTTGGCTTATAATACAAACAGCATGTATGATCTCCTGACCTCATATAAACCCCTCCCCCCAAGAAAATTCTACCCTAGATATACAAATTATATGCATTCTTGGGGTTTGTAGACTTCATCAATGATATAGCTCTTTTCTAGTATTTTTTGTAGACATAAACCTTTCATGTTTCTGTGGCTGCCCTTCAGTTGTAGATAAGTCCCCAGTCCCCTGTCTTAAAATTAAATGTATTTTTGAATGCAAACACTGTGTTCCAAGCCTGCTTAGGGGCTAACTCCTGCACAACTTGTTCAATGAGTAATCCCTTTGACTTCAACTGGGCTATTTATTTGAGTGAACAGAACAGAATGTGACCATCTAATTTAGGAGATCTTATGAAATAAAGTGGTTTAAACATGTAATAGCAAACAATTATGATTCCATTCAGATTGAATACAGTCTCAGAAGACCAGTAAGATAATATATATCTTATGGAAAGAACCACAACATTTCATACACTGAAAAGCATTGGGCTGTTTCAGTGTTCAAGAATAACTAAAACAATTCAAAGGAAATATATGAAACCCAGTGATTCTGTTGAAATCATTGGGATTTAACAAAACCTCACGGTTGTCTGTTAAGATAGGTCCTCACAGCCAGATGGGGTCAACACACTTGGCCTAGCGGCGTTCACGCTAGTGCTCTGAAAACAGCCACGTAGACAGTACTTTGAAGTTGCAGCAGGTCAGGATCTGAAACCCATCCACCACCATAGGCTTCAGAGCCTGAGCTGCAACTTCAAAGTGCTTTCTAGACAGCTATTTTTAGAAGTGTTCACATGAGCCCTGCTAGCCCAAGTGTGGCAACCCAAGCAGGGAGGCTCACTTCCACAGACATATCATTAAAGACGTGCAGACGTATCATTAAAGTCAATCCTCTCTCTCTTTTTTGTTTTAACATTAGTAAAGGCAACTATTCTGTTTTTCTATGTACAAAGAGCAAACATAAACTGACCTGCAGTCTTTAATGACCTACATTAAGGAAAACAAGAACAAAACTTAAGTCTTCAACAGAGAACATAATGTCATCTCTATAAAAACCGGCTTCACAGAAAGGTAGACTTAGAAATGTAAAGGGCCAATACAGAGGAAACAGTCGTAACAGTTATATAGCTACACATTCCACAAAACCAAAATAAATTATCATATACAATTATATTAAACTCTTTAATGTAAGAGTGTCTGTGAAAAATCTGGAAACCTGGTTCTAAAGTGCTCCTCTAGATCTCACTGGATGAGGTTCTAAAGAAGTTCTGCTTGGTTATTGAAAATGTAATGATTTAGTTATTCTCTTCATTTTAAAATAGTTGTAAATAGTTACAAGAAACGGAAGTTTTGTGCATTTTATTCTTTCTCTTTTTAAAATATTTATATAATGTAAGGATAACTGAACAAGATAATATTGTTGTGTTTAAGTATGAAAGAAAGATAGCATGAACTGAGAGAGGACTTGATAGAGGTCTGTTCAAAAACTAGTGCCAGCATCACCAGCTGAGGATCCCTCCAGTTGTATAAAGAAGGCATAACACATCCCACGTATGTAGTCAAGAGGAGTTCCATGGTTCAGGAACTGTAAAGTTATACTCATATCCAGAATGAAACAGGAAAGATAATTAAAGAAAGTCTTAAGCAACAAGAAGGCTGAAACTGGAGTAGCCTGGTAGGGATGAATGGTCTTGATTTGGCTTCACAGAATTGATAGGTAATATTTTAACTAATTTCTAGTAATTACTTCCATTTTATTAAATTATTCTTTCCTGAGTGTCAGACTAATACTGTAAATATGTTAACGGTGGGAGTTCATAATATATGTGCAAGACTTGTGCATTTCAAGATGAAAACATCTGTCTGGAACTCTGACACCGAGAAATCAATTAAAATTAAAAAATTAAAGTTCAAGGTTAACATGCAGTTCACCTTGTGGAGTTTGCTTTTATCATAAAAGGATTTAGATGCACCTCCAGAAAATCCTAAACCTAAGGGAAATAGGTAACAAATTGATAGGAGAGAGTCATGATATTAGGGCTTGGCTACACTTGCAAGTTACAGCGCAATAAATGAGCCCCAGGCGCACTAGCTCACGACCTGTCCACACTGGCAAGACACGTAGAGAGCTCTGACTCCGCAGCTAGAGCGCTCCTGATACTCCACCTCGGCGAGTGGAATAACGATTTGTGCACCCCCGCTGGAGCGCCACAGCACCAGTGTGGACGCCCTGGTCTCTAAGTGCACTTTGATCGGTCCCCAGAAGTGTCCCAAAATGCCTGTTCTAGCCACTCTGGTCATCACTTTGAACTCTACTGCCCTGCCCTCAGGTGACCAACTGTCAGACCTGCCCTTTAAATTCTCTGGGAATTTTGAAAATCCCCTTCCTGTTTGCTCAGCCAGGCGTGAGTGCTCTCAGTGAATCTTTCCAGGTGACCACGCTTCCACGCGCCAGGCAATCCCCAGTTTGGAGCAATGGTGAGGTGCTGGACCTCATCAGTGTCTGAGGGCAGGAAGCTGTCCAGTTCCAGCTGTGCTCCAGCCGTAGGAATTACGATACCTTTGAGCAGATATCAAGGGACATGATGGAAAGGGGCCATGACCGGGATGCACTGCAGTGCAGGATTAAAGTGAAGGAGCTGTGGAATGCCTACCGCAAAGCCTGTGAGGCAAACAGCCGCTCCGGTGCTGCCCCTGCAACCTGCTGTTTCTACAAAGAGCTGGACGCTATGCTTGGGGCCGACCCCACCTCCACTCCGAGTACCACCATGGACACTTCAGAGCCCAGTTCAACAAGGCGGGAGGAGGAGCAGCAAAGCAGGACCGAGGGTGCTGAGGCGGAGGAATACATCCCAGAATCCCTAGATGCATGCAGCCAGGAGCTGTTCTCAAGCCAGAAGGAAGGTAGCCAGTCACAGTGGCCGGTGCTTAGGGAAGAACAAACACCAGAGGAGGTTCCTGGTAAGCAGCTTTTATTCTGGGAAGGAAATTATTCAGTGTGGGCTCTTGGGGTGAGGAGGGTTAGGGCTGCATGCATGCCTAGATGCGGAATAGCACGTTGATGTGCTCTTTCACATCGCGGTAATCGGCCTCAGTGATCTCTTCAAAGGTCTCATCCAGAACTTGGGCAATGCGCTTGCACAGGTTTCTCGGGAGAGCCACTGTGTTCCTTGTCCCAGTAAGGCTAACTTGTCCGTGCCACTGTGCCGTGACGGGCTGGGGGACCATTGCTGCACACAGGCAAGCTGCATATGGACCAGGGCGGAATCCGCATTGCAGTAGAAGACCCTCCCTTGCTTCCCAGGTCACCCTCAGCTGCGAGATATCTTCCAGGATGATCTCCTGTGGAAAATGTGGGGACAGTGTTTAGTATAGGGACCCCCTGCCGCTGTTGGCTCTCCCCAAGGCACAGAAACCCAGAGGACAGTAGAGCCATGAAACAATCAGTAACGCTTGACCCTGTGCTTACGCACCATTTTGGGGCTCCAGTGGGTTACGTGTGCTCACTTTGGGATGGGAAAATTATGCTATTGTGTAGACAGTGCTTGCCCTTAAGTACGGGGGAATCATTGCTCTGTCTGGTGTGAACAATATTGCCGCTGTTAAGTGTTGCATTTTGCCTTTACAGATGCAACCTTGAGATCTCAGCCATCCATGTTATCACTGTCCGAAAGACTCCAAAGAATCAGAAAGAGGCCACCCAGAAGCAAGGAAGACATGTTGCATGAAGTAATGCAGCATTCAAGTAATGAAAATCGAAAAGTGCAGGAGTGGCGGGACAGTGAAAGGAGGATCTGCCAGCAGAATGAGGAGCGCCCGACACAAAGGCACGGTGCTCCGGCAGCAAAGCACGGATCGGCTGATAAACATAATGGAGCGCCAAGCGGACTCGATCCAGGCGCTCGTAGCCATGCAGGCAGAGCGCTACTGTGCCCGACCCCCCCTGCAGCCCTTGTCCCAAAATGTTTTCCCTTGTGCCCCCATGTCACCTCCAACCCACTTTCCCCTACATCCAGGTTCTTACCACCACCAGCCGCCTCCAACACCTGTAGCTTCACCACCCAGCTCTGAAAACTATGACCCTTACCCACTGCACTCAACCCCCATCACCATGCAGTACAGCCATCCTCAACTGCAGCACTCATTGGACAGCACTCCAGACAGGAAGGCTGAGTATGATAACAGGACATATGCAAATCTGTGATTGTACCGTTCCCCAGCCCACCCCCTTGCCCGTTCTGATTCCTTTTGTGTTTTGTGCAGTTGTGTTTCTTTTAAATAAATGGATTTTTTTGGCTTTGAAAACATTTATTATTGCATAAAGTAAAAGATACCTTAGCCCAGGAAAGAAACAGGCACTGCAAGTCAGCGTAGCAAACACAGATTCCTACTAACATTGGAACCACTGCACTTCACTCCCGTGCAGGGCACCAGACATTACTGGTGGCTTTCAGCCTCAAATTGCTCCCTCAAGGCATCCCTAATCCTTGCAGCCCCGCGCTGGGTCCCTCTAATAGCCCTGCTCTCTGGCTGTTCAAATTCAGTCTCCAGGTGTTGAACCTCCGAGTTCCATGCCTGAGAGAATCATTCACCCTTCCCTTCACATATGTTATGGAGGCTACAGCATGCAGATATAACCGCGGGGATGCTGTCATGGTCCAGGTCCAGCTTCCCATACAGAGAGTGCCAGCAGCCCTGTAAAAGGCCAAAAGCACACTCAACAGTCATTCTGCACTGGCTCAGCCCGTTGTTGAACTGCTCCTTGCTGCTGTCAAGGCTCCCTGTGTAGGGTTTCATGAGCCACGGCATTAAAGGGTAAGTGGGGGTCCCCAAAGATCCCAATGGGCATTTTGACTTCCCCTACGGTGATCTTCTGGTCTCGGAAAAAAGTCCCGGCTTGCAGCTTCCTGAACAGGCCAGTGTTCCGAAAGATGCGTGCATCATGCACCTTTCTGGGCCAGCCTGCGTTAATGTCAATGAAATGCCCATGGTGATCCACAAGTGCCTGGAGAACCATAGAGAAATAGCCCTTCCAATTAACATACTCGGAGGCTAGGTGGGCTGCTGCCAGAATTGGAATATGTGTGCCATCTATCGCCCCTCCACAGTTAGGGAAACCCATTTGTGGAAAGCCATCCACAATGTCATGCACGTTACCCAGAGTCACGGTTCTTCTGAGCAGGATGCGATTAAATGGCCCTGCAAACTTGCATCAACACGATTCCAATGGTCGACTTTCCCACTCCAAACTGGTTAGCGACCGATCGGTAACTGTCTGGAGTTGCCAGCTTCCAGATTGCCATAGCCACCCTCTTCTCCACCGTCAGGGCAGCCCTCAATCTCGTGTCCTTGCACCGCAGGGTCGGGGCGAGCTCCTCACACAGTCCCATGATAGTGGCTTTTCTCATCCGAAAGTTCTGCAGCCACTGCTCGTCATCCCAGACTTGCATGACAATGTGATCCCACCACTCAGTGCTTGTTTCCCGAGCCCATAAGTGGCGTTCCATGGTGGTGAGCATGTCCGTGAATGCCACAAACGATCTCGTGTCATCTGTGTTACTCGAGTCGACATCATCGTTGGAGCCCTCACTGTCATTTTGGATCATAAGAAATAACTCGATTGCCAAACGTGACGTGCTGGCGAGACTCGTCAGCATACTCCTCAGCAGTTCGGGCTCCATTCCCACAGACCGAAAGGGAAGACAGAGCGCGCAGTACAAAAAACATTGAAAGATGGCGCCAAATGTGGATGGAAGCACAGGGATTGCTGGGATGCAAACCGATGCATCACAGGGCATTGGGAGAGGACCCAGAATGCCCCGCCCCCCCGTCCCCTTCCCACAAGCCACAGCACCAGAATGGGAAGAGGGGCTCTGTGGGATAGTTGCCCATAATGCACCGCTCCCAGTGTCGCTGCAAGTGCCACAAATGTGGCCATGTGCGCTTGCAGCTGTCACTGTGGACAGACTGCAGCGCTTTCGCTACTGTGCTCTCCGAAGGCTGGTTTAACTCAAAGCGCTCTACATCTGCAAGTGTAGCCATGCCCTAAAGATAAAGACAAAAAGTGTTAAAAGACATTGGGGCTGATTCCTTACAGAACTGTAAACCAGCAGTAACTCCACTGAAACCAATGGATTTACAATGGTGTAAAACTGGTGTGAAAAGAGAATCAGGTCCATTAACTTGCTGTATACCATACAACAGTTATTCTAGTATGTACACCTGTAGCAACAGTACCTCTTGTGGACTGAAACCCCCTCCCCCAAGCAACACAAGAGGGGTCCAGCATGTGGGGCACTAGAAAATAATATTGTAAGAACAATCCTGCATTAACATAAGGATGGGCTAGTAGGTAGAACTGAATGAATCCCGAACAGTTTGGTAGTGTAATATACTCAATCTGCACCCTGCTAGGTCCAGTTTACAGGGATTGGATATAAGCCATCTATGTGACAATATGCAAGGACTCTACCTAGTCCCTGGAATATAAGGAGAAGGAGAATGTCTGGGAGAAGGAAGGGCTCCCTCCATATGCTCTGGCAGTTGGGAAGATAGGCAGGGTTGGAAGTTTTGGCTTGTTACTCTTTCTTTGCTTATGTCACATCCTTTGGTCTGTGTGTATAAAGTGTCTCTCCTTCATAACACACCCATTTCCGCAGTACTCCTTCCTAGGCAGTCATTTACCAATTTGTATTTGTGCAATTGATTATTCCTTCCTATGTGCAATATTTTGCATTTGTCCTTATTGAATTTCCTATTTAATTCAGACCATTTCTCCAGTTTGTCAAGATCATTCTGACATCTAATTCTGTACTCCAAAGCGCTTGCAACCCCTCCCAGCTTGGTGTTGTCTGCAAACTTTGTCTACTCTCTATGCCATTATCTAAATCATTTATGAAGATATTGACTAGAAATCAGACCCAGGACAGATTCCTGTGGGATGTCACTTGATATGCCCTTCCAGCTAGATTGTGAACAATTGATAACTACTCTTTGGGTATGGTTTTCCAGCCAGTTGTGCACCCACCTAGGTTCATCTAGGCTATATTTCTCTAGTTTGTTTATAAGGTCACGAGAGACAGTATCAAAAGCCTTACTAAAGTAGAGATATATCACATCTCCTGCTTCCCCCTATCCAAAAGGTTTATTATCCTGTCAAAGAAGAAAATTAGGTTGGTTTGACAGGATTTGTTCTTGACAAATCCATGTGGACGGTTTCTTATTACCTTATTTTCTTCCAGGTGCTTACAAATTGATTTTTTTTAAATTATTTGCTTCATTATCTTTCTGAGTACTGTAGTTAAGCTGATTTATCCCGTACACTTAGCATGCTTTTAATTACTTTATTACCTCAGTACCTTCCAACTTTAATAAGATGAAAGCTATAGCTAGCTATTCCTAGTTTTCATTTCATTATCAAAGTAAAAGTTTTGCTATATAAGTAGTAATCAATAGTCTACAGGAGTTCAGTCAGCAGAGAAGCTTTCAATAATAACTGGGTATCCCAAGGGCTTAAGTTGAAAGGACCAGTGATAATATATAATGCTAAATTATATATGCCGGAGCCCTATAGAAGAGATCTGAAGTTGGTAGTTCTATCACATGTGAGATAATCTTCTAAATCTCTCATGTGATCTCACCATAAGAGAAAGCTTCCATATTCAAAACCTAATACTTTACTAGAAAATTTTATCCAGTTGAAAATCTGCACAACAGCAATAATGAGATTTCACATATTAATAATAAATGCACATATAGTATCAACATAAAACACGTGTAATTCAGCTTTCATATGCCAAACTTTAAACTAAGTAGCAAGGCACATCCAAAGCATACATGTAGTTAATCAAAAAGCCCATGGGGGGGTACATAAAATACTGTTTTTACAACATTAATATTCTCTGAAAACTTCAAATAAGTCATTTACTATTCCAAAAAGAATATTTTCTACAGGTTTTGAACTTTATTCATATTTTACAGCCACTTATTAAATTTATGGCATAACCTTCTAGGAAAAAGGTAGATTGGCACCAATGCATAAGATTTACTGAGGTTAGCTTGAAAAGAAGTGCAACTCTCAATTTGAAAACATGATGTGTCCATGATAAGAGGATTCAGACTATAATGGTATTTTAGAAGTAAACAGTAAAAAGCTAGTTACCCCAACTAAAGCACCATAACAGTTCCCACAGTGAGTCCATGATACTGCTCATAGTCAGTGTAGCCACTTTTGTTCTGACATCCTCAGCTGAGTGGTGACTGCACAACCAAGTATTAACGTAATTTGTGAGGTCCTAGTCTCGAAATGCAGGTCCATGCAGTTTTATAAACATAAGTGAAGATACCTGAGGAATCAGAAGTCATGACCATGTAGGAGCTGTTATTAAGTTATATGGCAGAGCTGCCTAGTATTAATTTCGTATAGGTCAACAATGGTTGTAATTCTTGAAGGATTCAACACCCAACTTCATCGACATAATTGCTTGTAGGCAGTTATAACAGCAGCAGTTTGCAATTTAAACCATTTGCAGAGAAAGGTTACTTCTAACTCAGTGTAGCAGGGAAGAAGCTTTGTTGGCCAGTAGTCACAGTCAAGAACCCATATCTGTATAATTAGAAAGACATGGCTGGATTGAGCCTGGGATTCTGAACCTTTCGATGAAGATGTCATGAAGTATGTGCAGAATTAAATGCGGAAATACCATACCATGCCACCTTAATTCTATGCTGCTGCTGCTGACAGTGGCATGACCTTCAGAGCTGGGCAGTGAGAGAGGGGCAGCTGCTGGTCGAGTGCCCAGCTCTGAAGGCAGTGCTGCTCCCAGCAGCAGCACAGAAGTAAGGGTTGCATGGAATACGCAACTGTATGAACACATCTGCGAAATTTGCTCTTTATGCCCCGACCAACCTGCAAAAAATGTGTTATTTCTCTGCAATTTAAGTAGACCCTTACTTATAACTTGGTCAACTCAGAATGACTCACTGACTTTAGTGCCAGAAGGGACCATCATAATCATCTAATCTGACCTTCTGCACATTGCAGGCCACAAAACCACACTCTCTCCTGCAATAGACCCATAACCTCTGGCTGAGTTACTAAAGTCCTCAAATCACAATGTAAAGACTTCCAGTTACACAGAATCCACCATTTACCCTAGTTTAAACCTGGAAATGACCCATGCTCCATGCTACAGAGGAAGACAAAAAATCTCCAGGGTCTCTGCTAATCTGACCTGGGGGAAAATTCCTTTCCAAATGCAAATATAGCAATCAGCTGGACCCTGAACATGTTGGCAAGCACCAACAGCCAGACACCTGGGAAAGAATTATCTGTAGTAAGAGTCCTCCCCACGTAGTGTCCCATCATCAGCCATTGGGGATATTTGCTACTAGCAGTCCCAGATCAGGTACATGCCATTGTAGGCAGTCTCATCATACCATCCCCTCCATAAGCTTATCAAGCTCAGACTTTGAAGCCAGTTAGGTTTTTTGCACCCACTGCTCTCCTTGGAAGGCTGTTCAAGAACTTCACTCTTCTGATGGTTAGAAACCTTCCTTTAATTTCAAGCCTAAACTTGTTGATGGCCAGTTTATATTCCTGGATTTAAGTATTGCCTACTCTCATGATTTTAATTGCAAGTCTCACAATACTTGTTACTTTTCTTAAGAAACCCTAGCTGCTGGAATCAGACGATTGTATGAGAATCTTAGCTTGCATTTTTTTAAAAAGTAAGCTTCTAGATCTCACAATTGTGGCGAAAAGCTTGAAAACATGAAGTGACTGCAACCTAATGGCTCAGAAACTGGAAACCAAACAAAAAGAACCCCAAACCTATGGATTAAAAAAAAAAAAAACCTCATGACTTTTAAGTCAATCTGATGATTTTTTGGACCTGACATATGACATCTGAATACTGGGAGTATGAAATACTGGGACTTTCACCGGCATAAAAAAGGCACTTTTGTTCCCCTGCCAAATTTCAAGTGGTAGTATGCAAATTTCTTCAAATAAACAGTTAGAAAAATGTTTATAACAAAGCGTTAAACAATATAATTATTAGGGGTCACTACCAGCTCTGCCTAGAGTAAGCTTTTCAAGCTGATGATCTCAAAGCTACGCAATGAGCAGACGTGCCAACTCAGTGATGTTTCTTTCTAGACTACTGGTTTTCAAACTCTGCTGTGGATCAGGAGGGTCAAGTTTCTAAATAAAACTTATCCTCTTTTTGGTGCTTCTCTTGTGTACATACATGGTGTGAAAGCTTTTCTATCATAAGGACAATCCAAACATTACTCTACCACAATTCCATAGGAGGAGTTATCATACATTTCCACTTACGTGTAATATAGACTCTAGCTGCTAACAAACAATTAACTAATTTGTCATCCTGTTTAAAATGCAGATCCTTTTCTTGAACAGCAAGTAAGTAGGTCAGGGGATCTCTAGGAAGCTGGCATTTTGTCGTAAGATGAATCTCTTTAATAGTTTCCTCTCAAAACTAACTCCTAGACACTAATTCTCACCACACATACAAGCATTTTCCACTTTCTCCACAACCCTCCAAAAAGATCAATTCCCTAATAGCAAAAATATGATGGATTTTAACTGGAGTCAAATGCTACCCATACAGTAATTTATAAATTTTCTTTATAAGCTACACAAATTGAAGGTGTCTATCCCCTTTCCCATATAGAGACTCATTTATGCAGATCAATTTCTTGTCCAAATCCCTCTCCCACCATTTCAGCTCAGTTGTTTTCTTATCAACATCTTTTTCAATCAAAATTGTATATATGTTAGAAATCAAACCTTTTGTTCCAGTTTAGTCCTGGGTCAACTTCTCAAATGTGGATAAAGGTCAAGTTAGAACCACCTCGTATCCAGATTTCACACTCAATCTATTTGCTAGAACCTTGGAATGAATTTTAGCATCCACATTAAATAAAGAAATAGATCTGTCTGATGCACAATTGGTCAGATCTTTTCCTTTTTTAGGAATGACCACAATTTTGCCTCTTTCCATGAATCTGGAATCTCATTCCCCTGCAATATACCATTAAAAATTTCAGTTAAAATACCAACACTTACTTTAAAGCTCTATAATTCCCCCTCCCCTCCCCCACCCCAGAAAACCCATTGGTACCTGGAGCTTTATTGAATTTTAAATTCTTAATTACATCTTCAACTTCCTCTGCAGCAATTTGCCTATCAAGAGCTGCCATATCATCCACTGAGAGCTGAGGAAGTTTCATACTTCTCAAATTTCTATTTATCCTGGTCCTCACATTTTTAAGGCTCTGAATAATTTTGGCTTCCCCTCCTTCTCTGTTTTCATTGATTCCTACTCCCTCTTTTATGCACTCTTCTCCTCCCAGTCCTTTCTATTAACATTCTCTTTCTCCAACTCTGCTTCCTGCTATCTTTCATACATCCTCTTACATCAGAAGCAACACTCTGTTCCTTGTGCTCCAACCACCCACTTTCCTTCTTCAAATCCCGTCTCAGATTGATTTCTTCCCAGAGTCCTTCTTATTGATCTTCACCAGCAGTGCCTCTCAATCTTTTGTATTCTGATGAATCACCTTGTAAACTGCTAGGGAAATGTTTTTAATCTCACTAGACAACATGCCAGGCACATATCCTACAGTGTGCTATAAATATTATCAAAAACAACGAGGAGTCCAGTGGCACTTTAAAGACTAACAGATTTGTTTGGGCATAAGCTTTCGTGGGTAAAAAAACACTTCAGTCTTTAAGGTGCCACCGGACTCCTTGTTGTTTTTGTGGATACAGACTAACACGGCTACCCCCTGATACTTGATATAAATGTTATCATTACCTAAGCACACCACGCTGGTATATTCCCTGTGGCCACAATCATGGTCTCCCAAGGCTTTAAACTGTCATTCATGTAGGACAGATTCTGCTCCTTTGCAATCTATACTTGAGGACCACACTCTTTGTTGCTTTGTAGGCCAAGCTGCACACCCAGCTTGTGGCAGGAGAGGGAACTAGCTGGAGCATGGGGTGACAGGCCTGGCTGGGGGAGGCTGGCCAGTGTATAGAGGCTGAAAGGATTTCAGCAGCCTGAAGTCAGAGCCACAGAATGCCAATATACTGCTTCAGGCAGAGGACACTCTCTGGCAACCAACCCTGAGGCGACTGCCTCACTCCCATATCCAGAGCCTATATAGCAGTGAGATTAGTGGAAATCAGGCTTTTCCTGTGTTTCAGCAGAATCACTATGGTTCTCTCCATTCATACCTAGAACATTCCCTGAAATTTTTGAATTGACCAAGCCAACAGGAAAAAAAAAAACAATAGTCAATAAAGTTAATTCCTGATGCCTTGACCCCCTCCTAATGCCCCCTCTGTCCGGGACCTCCCAACCATCCAGACTTGCAACCTCCCTGTTGTCTTTTACTCTCTGTTGTCCTGCTGCCTACATCCAGGCTGCCACTGTCTCGTCTCTGTTCTCCAGCCCCATGCTGCCTGACTGGGCTATTTTTCCTCAGTTGTGGATTAACTAAAACACTCTCCTTGTGCCAGCACAGGACATCCCACAGCACAGCCAATTCTATACCCCTGAAACCTCGCCAAAGCCCCAGCCTTCATCACACAAGGTTTTCCATGTGTCATCATAATGTACCTCCACCCACCCAGGGCCATTCATCTGCAGATGGCCTGAAAGAGATTCTTAGGAGAAAGGCCTTTCAAATGATACCCAACTCGACCTATTTCCAACAACAATGTATTATCAAAATTTCCACTAACCAGAGGACCTGGCAGGGCAGTGAGTTCCCCCTGTCAACTCGCAGAGGACGATGCCACTGAAATGATTATTCTGTGGGATTTTATGAAGGAAATGACATCTCCCTTACCTTTCTATCATTAATTTGCCCATGGAATTACACATGCTCCCAGAGTAAGCTTTGCAAACACCCCCATTTTACAGAGGGACAAACTGAGCTGAAAAGACTTGCCCAAGGCCACACAGCCAGTCAATGGTACAGCCAGGAGTAGAACCAAGCAGTTCAGATGCCTTGTGCCCTACTTTAACCTCCTAGATGCAAGCCTAAAACCCAGGGTATTGACTCCTACTTTCCCGGCTCTAGCCACAAGACCACACTCCCCAGGGACTAAATCCCAGTCCTGCACCTGAACTGTAGGCCCACCCTTCCCATTATATATTCAACACACTTTGGAAACATTATCTAATTAGTTCATCTGAGATCTTGATTTAAACCCAAGATCTCTTTTTAGAAAATGATTTAAAGCTAATTAAATTGAGCCCCAGGCTTATTAAGAGCATCATAATAAGGACAAGATTTTGATTAGTTTAATGCCTTTTTCAAAAACTGTAATCCCCCAGATGGAGCAGTATCATTTGCTTGTTGGCTGAGATCACAGGCAATAAAACCCTTCAATGATTAGGGCTGCCTTCACCCTGTGGTTTGTGGGCACACGGTTCCCGCAAGCTGCATGGCATTCAGGAGCGGCGACGTCTGCTATAGAGTGAGATATGAACAACTGACCTTCCCCCTCCCCACCCACATACAGCGCTGCAACCAATTCTAGCCAGAGTCGCTTAGCCTTCTGGAATGCTCCCCTCTGTCTCTCTGGACACATTCCCTCTCCTGGCACAGATTCCTCTCAGATACAATACCAAAAAAGAGGACCCCCCCCACACTCCAAGTTCCTTCGAAAATTTTTCACATGCTGCAGGGAGAAAAGTAAAAGGGAGCTCCTGCCTGTCCACATATGGCAGCTCCATTCTCAGAAAGCTTCATCTGAGGCACAAATACAGCAGACTCCCAACTCCCTGCTTCCAACTGGGCTCCCTGAGAAACGGTCTCTTTTGTCCTCCACTTAAATGCACCCCCCACCAGCTCGTCTCCTCTTTGTACTGCAGATGAGACAAGATACCTACCCTGACACACTCCTTACAATGAATGCTGATAACAAAATCCCACATGTTAAAGAAAAGAGTAAATGGACCTGCAAAAACATGAGAGCTTTGGCTGGCAACATGCAGTACAGAATACAAACATTTCACTGCAATCTGATACACTGGTATGAAAAGAAGCTCTCTCTTCTGCAGTACATTTCCATTATTGTAGGTGTGATACATACATACTTTCAGAGGGAGAGCTCTTCAATAAACTATTGTAAACCTTCTATCCTGCCTAAAATAATTAGAATCTGTTTTTTCCTTGAGTTGGGTTACCATTTATTTAAGATGCCATGTATATGTACTGGAAAACCCGATTCTACCAACAGAAATATTCAGTATGACGTATGCATTAACCTCTTCATAAACAGACTAAGAATTATTTGCAGAAATTATTCAGCAAATAATTTCAAACAATACATTTAAGACAGTTGTCATCTGTTTGTGCACAATTCACAAATAGGAAAAGAGGTGCAATTCACTGGATACATTATTTGATATGGATCATTCACCTGGCACTATCTGTGATGGATGACGGAGAGAATAAAATAGGCAAAAAAGAAATGACTTATCGATTAAAAGCATTATAAAAAACACAAAAACACATCAATACGTGCAATTATGTTGTCTGCCCACTCCTTCTTACTTAACAGCTTTTAAAAAGTTATCCCTGCAATATTCCAGTTTATACAGCATTGTTGCTAGCTCTTACAATGTGCAATTTAAAAGTGTATTATAAAACAATGATGTAAATAAACATATGTAGGCACTACTCCACAGCTGGGAGTTATATCTGAGGAAAGACTCTAGTATCAGACCCAATGTTCGTATCATTGCATATCCTATCAGCTAAAATAGCAACCTCTTAACACAGTTTGACTCTCAAAGCAACATATCAGCTGTTTGTATGCACACTGTTGCGTGCTTAAAATATCTTTACACAAGATTCCAAGATTGTCACTGCCTGTGTGTCACTCTGAAGCCTCGAATGTCTGTTGAGTCCATGTGATGGAAACAGCTACAAGCATGGCTGAGGGATCTTTATGTTCAGAATGTCACCAGGTTCAATCAACACTGGGATGTGCAGTCTGTTACCATACTCTTTAAGTTCTCAGTTGACCTTACAAATTACACTTGTGCAGTGTATAGCTACAGCAAGGCAGGTATCTACGCCAGGGGTTCTCACACTGGCATAGTGAGCCTCTTAAGCAAAGAGAAAAAAAAAATTCTGCCTCCACATAATTTACTACAACAATACAAAAAACTGAAAATTCTATACTTTGCAAGAATATGAGTAATAAAGTAGAATGGCTTTGATCAATATAGTTATAAGAGTATGTGTCAAAAGTACGTTATATCACAGTTTGGTTCAAAAGAGTAGAAATTGCTGCAGCTAAAATAAAATTACAGTAATATTTAGGGAATCATAACAATTATCACTTTTGGCAGTATCCACCATTCCTATCTTGTCAGTGGGAGGAGTGAGTTTGTTTCCTACATGTACAAAGTAGTGGAATTCAGGGTTGCAGTGTAGAAAAATAGAGACATAAGTCATTTTCCACTGAAAGACAGATGTGACACTTAATTTTGATTGGGGCCAAAGCTGAAAGTCCTGATTCACATGGGTGGGTGAAGAAAAAGGAATGAGGACTTTGTGGGTATGCAAGTGGGAGGATCTCAGAGTCCTGGCTCCAAGCCAAGCTTGAACATCTACACTGCAATTTTATAGCCCTGCAGCCCAAGCCCAAGTCAGATGACATGGGCCAAAGGCAGGTGTTTTACTGCAATGTAGACCTACCCTAAGAGTTCAGTGAGTTAACTTAAGAAACTGACATTCCACACAACCAAAAATCTGTGACAGGCATTTGTGAAAATACAGTTTCTTGTTGCTTAATAGGTCAGTCAGTCTTTCCTCTCCTTTTGGAGACAAATTATTTGCAGGGTTTGGCTTAAAACTTGAATGGGCTTCTGATCCAGCCCACTTCAGGAACATACTTGTGTAAGTCCTCCTGCAGGCCATGTAGGTGTTGAGCAATTACATCCTTGATACTGTCAACTGACCGATTACCACACTGACACACAATGTCTTCCGGTGTTGGAACCATGCAAGGAGATCCCTGCTGCACACATGAAGATCACAGTTCTAGCTTGTTCATGCATGCTCTCTCAGGTCGCTAAAAATTAAAATATTTCCATCTCCTCCCTGAAGTGACACAGTGAGAATATTTCTATGATTCTAGGTATGCCAACAAGGCAAGTTGAGTGTCACTGAAATGCTGTACAAATGGAGAGTTACTATCAGCAAGAGAAATATGGACTTCCTCATGCAGTTCAGTCTTGTCAGTATCTTCTCTCTGGCCAGCCAACAAACTTCTGCATGTAACACTTGTGTAAAGGCTACCTCCAGCTCTTTGCATAAAATGGCAAAAACCCTTGAATTAACTGGCCGGCTCTTTATAAAGTTCACAATTTTCACTGCATCAGAAAGGACATTGCTGAGCTCCTCTGACATCTTCTTGGCAGCCAACGTCTGTGGGATCGTACAATGGTTACAGACTGCTGCGTCGGCCTCTGCCTGCTATGCCATTCTGTCATACAGCATGCACCATCGCTGCAAATTCCAAAATAACATCCCCAATCAAGTCTCATGTTTTGGACAAAATTATGTAACAATTTAAAAAGCTATTCACCAGTTGCCCATGTAGGGAGTGTACAGCAAAACAGAAATTCTTCCTTCAGAAGAACATAACCAATATACACCAGCAGGTGTGCAGCATTCAGTGTATCAGATTCATCAGTCTGAATGGAATAGTTCGAGTTCTGAGGAACGCTTTGGATGAGCTGCTCTTTTACACCATTGGCCATGTCTGCAGTACAACATGACAGTGTGTCATTGGAAAGTGGGATCACTGTGCTGCTGCCTTCTCTCCCAGCATCACTGAGCACACATTCTTTGTGGTGGGAAGGAGTAGTTTCTCATCTGTGTTGTGTGGTTGGCAATTTGCAAAGAAACAAAGGTAAGAAGCTTCAGTAGCTTTCATATTCACAGTGCTATATTCTTCAACAATCTTTTTTTGCTCTGTTAACTCATTCAACTTCCTCTGAAAAAAGACAACAGATGTAGATGATAAGGTAGGATGGCCTGTTTCCTGATGTTGGCATCACTTACAGGATCCTATGATTGTGAAATTGACCAAAATGGACCATGAATTTGGTAGGGCCCTACTGATAGCCAAAAAAGACAGGCAACTGACACCTCTCCTGGTGCATGCCTGCACCGCCCCAGGGAGGCACACCCCATAGTTAGAGAACCTTTGGTCTATGCCATGCCAAGGATCCTAGACCATTGTGATAGGAGACATAATTCAACCAATCCCTACCCTTATTCCACAGCTAATTGTCATGCAACAGTTTCACTGGTTGTATGAGGGAAACTGTGGAGATGGTGGATTACTTGGTCCAGTTTGCCATGCGACAAAATATATGTCAAAGACACGTAATCCCACCACCACAATACAACCCTCTTTTGCACCCCACACAAATCAACACAAAATCTCCAAGCACAACAACCCCCCCACCCCCCAGACATAACTCAGCACAAATATCCCAGCCGAACACCACAACCAGCACACACAAGAACCCCAAACACAGACAGCACCTCACCATAACAAACACCCCTCATTCACCATGTGCACAAGTCAACACAAAATCTCCCAGCACAATACACATACTCACCCACTCTCACTCATACTAACTATAAACCTGTAAACTCGAGTGGGAAAGCCGCAGTGGATCGCTAGTAACAGAGTAAAGATCTTCAGAGGTTATCCAGGAACACATTCTCTCTTTCTCTGGCATTAAAAGGGTTGGAAGTTTCACTTGTTTGGTGCTGAAGTTACGTTAAAGTTGCAGGGCTTCCCTCTCAGTAACTGAAAATCCTATTGTTTTCTCTTTGTGCTATAGAAAGCAGACGATAAATACAATTAAGAGTGGTACCTGTGCCTTTGTGTACTTCCATGGACAGTAGATACATGCTCACATAAATGTAAAGTGTTTCAGTTCATACCAATATACCTCTGTAATTTCAGGTAATTGCTGATTAATTACTTGAATTGCACCTCACCTCATGTTGCTGCTTCCAGTTGCCACACTGAGCCCTATGCCTAACCACTGAATTAGTCACTTAGAATTACTTTCAGGGCTGGAGCAAAACCACAAAGAATCCTGTTGATTGGACAGAGGTGACAGGTAATAAAGACCTGCATTTAATCATCCAATTTCCTCTCAGTTTGTGGTTGGCTTATGCCCAAAAGTGTGAGAGTTTATGTCCCTTTTAAAAAAATATCCTATATCATCGAACTGTAGTTACGCTTTTTCCATATAAAATGTCTAATCCTTTTTAATCCTACTAATCTCTTGGCCTGAATGATAAATTCGGGCAATGAATTCCACATATTAATTGTTCACAGCATTAAAAAAGTATTTTCTTTGATCACTTAAGAATTTTGTTTTTCAATTTCATTGGGGAAAATGGGGACATTAATAGAATAAGAACAAGTAAATAGGAGCATATAATTCACCTTCTCCATACTATTCATCATTTTTAATTCCTTTAACATGCTTCCCTTATTAATCTCGTCTCTAAACAAACTCATCCCAATCTTTTTGGTCTGTCCCAATACACAAGACTTTCCATGCTTCTAATAATTTTTCTCGGTCTTTGAATCCTTTCTATTTCTGCTATATCTTTAAGATGGAGTGGCCAAAACATTACACTGATTGCAGCTCATGGAGACATACCCGAAGGTTTTGCAGGAATGGGGCCGAATACAATATTGTCACATCTGTGTAATTCTGGAAATATTAATCAACTTAAAATCACTCCTCAGCCCTCCTGGAATCAGAGGGTTCCAGAAAGGTTTGTACAGCCCACGCTGAAGTGCATGACGCCACAGCTTCACTGCTGTCAGTACCTGAGCTAGCTAGATTAAAACTAGTTCAGGTATGTCTACACAAGCTGCAAGCACATCCCACCGTGCCAGTGTAGACAAATCCTTAGGCCTTGTCTAAGTGGGAAATTTATACCAATTTAATGAAATTGGGCTTTTAAGCTTAATAGATATAAGACACTGTTAAACTGACATAAGTGTTCACACAAGGGGGTGGCACTAAAACTACATTTGTTTCTAAACCAATTTAATTAAATTGTTACAACTTTTTGGTGTAGACAAGGCCTTAGACACTTGCTTAACTGTATGCATGTGAGTAATCTCATTCACCTCAATGGAATTCCTAAAGCTCATAAAGTTAGGCACATATGTAAGTGTTTGCAGGATCGTGGCCTTACTGATTTCCAAAATAAATAACAGCTGTACACATTTAAAATGGGCACCATTAACTTGAATTCTAGTCAATTTTTTAAAAATGAGTTTTAAAAGTTTCAGCACTTCACCTGCTCGGAGTCCCCCTGCCAATTCTTGCAGTTTTATAAACGCATTTTCTTATTTTTCAGAAATGTTTGAGAGGGTCTTTCACGCAGCAACAAAGGAGAGAGAAACCCGGGAAACGGACTATTCTGGAGAAACAATGAAACTGGCTATATGCAAATGGAACCTACATTTACAGAGTAATTTAAAAAAACAAAACAAAAAAAACATTTTTCCTGTTGAAATCCCAGTTATAGTAATATTAGGTTTTACCTGGAACTACAGTAGTTTTAAAACTGACAGAATTGAAATTTTTAAATTGACAGTGTCCCTTTAAACAATTCCTGCTTCCTCTTAAAAGATAGAAATAATTCAGAAAAAGTATTAAAGCTAAATGTCTTTCAAAATACTGTACATTTACTAAAATGCAGCATACTGTCATGGGGAGTGGACATTGACAGGTTTCAAAGGGAGAGTTTATATAAAAAGTTTTGATTATGTAACCTTACAGTACACTGTAACTTCCCTATGTCTGCTTAAATTGTTCAGCTTTATACAGGGAAAATATGGTTTATGCATTCAGAAAAAGGCAGCACGTTAATCTTTTCTCCCACAAAATAAGACCTGCATCAAGTCTGCTACTGACCAGATCTGGGATGTTGATACCGGTTATTTTTGTGGTGGAGCATGCCTGCTATTGTCACCCATTCAAAACTAGCTGCATCAAGTCTTGTTTCTGTTTACAAGCTGGCAGAGAGCATTTAAGCAAACAAAAGGTTTTAAAGGTGCTCAAATGGGCTACAGTCAGAAACAAATTCTTGGGGGCTGAGAGGCACAGAGGGACAGTGAGTTCATGTCACTAGCCCCAAGTTATGTTTTCCCATCAGAGTTGTTATAACTGTATAACCACACAGATTGCATGGTTCACCCTGACAGAAAGAGATGTTTGCTGGTTCACCCTAGGGCAGGGGTTCTCAAACTTCATTGCAGCGCAACCCCCTTCTGACAACAAAAATTACTACACGACCCCAGGAGTGGGGACCGAAGCCTGAGCCCACCCAAGCCCTGCCAAAGCCAGAGCCCCACTATCTCAGGCTGGGAGCGGGGCCCCAAAGCCCAAGGGCTTCAACCCCAGGTTGGGGGGCCTAAAACCTGTGCCCCACCCTCCAGCGTGAAGATCTTGGGCTTTGGCAGTGGGTGGAAGTGCTCAGGCTTTGGCTTCCACCCCAGCAAGTCTAAGGCCACCTCTGGCAACGCCATTAAAACTGGGTTGCAACCAACTTTAGGGTTCCAACCCACAGTTTGAGAACCGCTGCCCTAGAGACTGGGTTTTAAAGCAAAATAATTAACTGGGAGGGAGGGAGGACTGTCAGCATGCTCCTTCCTCTGTCACAGTGGAGGACGGGGCTCCTCTCTCTGTGTCACTATTGTCTCAGAGGTTGGTGTCATAAATATAAAGGGAAGGGTAAACCCCTTTAAAATCCCTCCTGGCCAGAGGAAATCTCCTCTCACCTGTAAAGGGTTAAGAAGCTAAAGGTAACCTCGCTGGCACCTGACCAAAATGACCAATGAGGAGACAAGATACTTTCAAAAGCTGGGAGGAGGGGGAGAAACAAAGGGTATGTGTGTCTGTCTATATTTTGTCTTTGCCGGGGATAGACCAGGAATGAAGCCTTAGAACTTTTAGTAAGTAATCTAGCTAGGTACGTGTTAGATTATGATTTCTTTAAATGGCTGAGAAAAGAATTGTGCTGAATAGAATAACTATTTCTGTCTGTGTATCTTTTTTGTAACTTAAGGTTTTTGCCTAGAGGGGTTCTCTATGTTTTGAATCTAATTACCCTGTAAGGTATCTACCATCCTGACTTTACAGGGGGGATTTTTTTTTTATTTCTATTTACTTCTATTTCTATTAAAAGTCTTTTTGTAAGAAAACTGAATGCTTTTTCATTGTTCTCAGATCCAAGGGTTTGGGTCTGTGGTCACCTATGCAAATTGGTGAGGCTTTTTATCCAACATTTCCCTGGAAAGGGGGGGTGCAAGGGTTGGGAGGATTGTTCATTGTTCTTAAGATCCAAGGGTCTGGGTCTGTAGTCACCTAGGCAAATTGGTGAGGCTTTTTACCAAACCTTGTCCAAGAAGTGGGGTGCAAGGTTTTGGGAAGTATTTTGGGGGGAAAGACGTGTCCAAACAGCTCTTCCCCAGTAACCAGTATTTGTTTGGTGGTGGTAGCGGCCAATCCAAGGACAAAAGGGTGGAATATTTTGTACCTTGGGGAAGTTTTGACCTAAGCTGGTAAAGATAAGCTTAGGAGGTTTTTCATGCAGGTCCCCACATCTGTACCCTAGAGTTCAGAGTGGGGGAGGAACCTTGACAGTTGGTCTTTGATCTCTCATTCATAAGACCCTATGTAAAAATCACAATTTCATAGATTGCACAGAAATTGTGAACTTTCCAGCAGCATGGTGGCATAAGTGGACATCCCTGCTTACACCTCCCCACTGCTGGAAAAATCATGGTATTCGGCTGGTTGAGCTGCTCATGGGAGCGTAGAGGGGCACGGTGAGCCAGGGGGAGAGGGGAAAGTGTCTCACCACAGGCACCAGCCATCCGGCCCAGCCCAATCTAGGGCAGTGATTGGGGCCTGGCTTGTTCTTAGTCTGAAGGCCCATATTCTTGCTAGGGGTTGAAATCTGAGGTACTGGTTGTCACGCTGTCTGGAGGGGTTCACAACCATGTCAAAAAAGCATGTAGACACCCCAAACCGGTTGTATGTTCTATAATTAGATTTCACCAACCCAGTAACAAGGGTGACCCCTGAAGCTCTATAACAGTCTTACCATGGAGTGACAGACTGAAATGCCCCAGAGGACTGTATCTTGCCACCCAGGCAAGCTGGGCTTACGGATAATGGTTGCCATGGTGACCCAAGATCACAAAAGATTCAGGTTGCTTCCAGCCCCAAGAGACCTATCACCTGTGCTTAATTTATACCAGGGCTGAGCCCCGGCATCTCTAGGCTTGGCAGTTCAGGGCCATGGCACGTCTGAGCTTTCTGCATCAATTATGAATGGAAAAAAATTGCTTAAGCCCTGGCACCTCTTTTATTACAAATGAAGCACTGCTAGTCACTTACCTTGGGTCAATTTGTACCTCAGATCTCACATCAAAGACAATGCTTGTAGCCAATCTTATAGTAAATTAACTAAGGATTTATTAACTAGGCAAAATAAATCAGAGTTATTTACAGGTTAAAGCAGGCAACTATATACACAAATGAGTTACAGTCTATGGTTCTAAAAGGTGACAGGGTTGTAGTAATCTGTCTGCACTGAATATCTTTTATGGCTAATGCAGGTTGACCCCGGGAATCTCTGCTTTTGTTTCCTAGCTCCAGCCCTGTGACAGTCAAACAGCAAGGAGATGAAGAATTTTCATGTCAGCCGTCTTTATTTCCTTCTTCCAGAACTCAAGCTGATGGGACAAGCTTCCTTGCACGTAGCAGTTTTACATGTGTGAGAGGGCCATTAGCCCAGTCTTTGTATCGTGACTTTTCATAGTCACTCACTTAGTTTTGATAATCCTTCTGGATGGGTGGAGGAATCACTCCTCTTGCCTGGGTTCACAAGTTCAAAGCAGGCATTTTTACAGTTTTAAAGCAAAATTTACATATTGCCTTATAGCAGGGGTGGCCAAACTTACTGACCATCTGAGCCACATACGACAATCTTCAGAAGTTTGAGTGGCAGGGTGCACCTGCCAGAGCTCGGGTCTTCAGCCTTCCGGGGGGCTCCAGCCCCACTCCTGCTGAAGCTGCAAGCCCCAGCAGGCGCACACCCTGCAGGGCTCATGCCTCACGACCCTGCTCCCTGCTGGGCAGAAGTCAGAGACAACACTGGAGGCACATGTGGGGTCATGTCCTGCCCCTTGCCCCCGATTTTTGCCAGGGTTTGCTGGCCCCGCTTGGTCACCTGGTGCCGCCAGGCCTCCTCCCTGCACGGCAGCTGCTGGAGCCAGCAAGCTGGGAGCTGCGGCCATGGGGACAGGCAGCAGCAAACAGCTGGGAACTGCAGGGAGAGCTATTGCTTTTACTGCTGTCATTCCCCAGGGAGATAAAGCAACAGCCCCTACCTGCACCTCCCAGCTCTTTGCTGCTCCCTCTCCACAAGGAGCTAACATCTTAAGGTAAAAGGGGGAGCATGCCTGGGGAGGCACAACGCACGCTGTTGCGGTCAGGGTGATCCTTTAAATTGTGCTCCCCACTCTCAGCAGGCACCAGTCTCTGGCAGAAGCTCCTAGCCCCACCACCACGCCGAGCCTCCCCCATCCAGTCTGGTAGGTGGAGAATGGGGGAGGAATGGGGGAGCTCCGTGAGCCGCACTTTAACTGTAAAAGAGTTCTCCAGCTGCAGTTTGGCCACCTTGCCTTATAGCATGGGATACAGATATTACAAGTAATATTAATGCATGCAGCAACTTACAAGCATTTTATAGAGTCTAAACACATCCTTACAAGTCTAACATGCATCTTGAATAATACTAACATACAAGTGAGGTGGTCTGGTTTCCAGCTATGAATTTGTTAGTGCTCAGCTGACACCTACAGCCTTGGCAAGAGCTAGCACGTGGTGTACCAGCATCACACAGGTTATAATAGTTTTACAGGAGAAAAACAAAACACTTGAATAGGTGGAATTTTAAAAGTCAATTGAAAATGTTCAAAGTGTGAGAGTTTCACTTACTTCATCTAACAGCTTGTTTGAAATTCACATTAATTATGTGACATCTGCTATTCAGAATTAATTATTGAGCTTTAAAACATCCAGCTGGGGAACAGATACTCAATCATGTGACTTAAGGGGCGAATCACGAATAATAAACAAGGAATAGTTAATTAGCTAGTTAAAGCAAAACAGTTCATGTTCCACCCACAAGGTGAAATTTGTTCACTAAACTATTCAGCAAATACTTATGCATAATGAATATAATTGTGGAAATGTGATTTAGCTCATGAATGATTTGCAGACAGAAAAAATCATAGAATCATAGAATATCAGGGTTGGAAGGGACCTTAGGAGGTCATCTAGTCCAACCCCCTGCTCAAGACAGGACCAATCCCCAATTAAATCATCCCAGCCAGAGCTTTGTCAAGCCTGACCTTAAAAACTTCTAAGGAAGGAGATTCTACCACCTCCCTAGGTAACGCATTCCACTGTTTCACCACCCTCCTAGTGAAAAAGTTTTTCCTAATATCCAACCTAAACTTCCCCCACTGCAACTTGAGACCATTACTCCTTGTCCTGTCATCTTCTACCACTGAGAATAGTCTACAACCATCCTCTTTGGAACCACCTCTCAGGGAGTTGAAAGCAGCTGTCAAATCCCCCCTCATTCTTCTCTTCTGCAGACTAAACAATCCCAGTTCCCTCAGCCTCTCCTCATAAGTCATGTGCTCCAGACCCCTAATCATTTTTGTTGCCCTTCACTGGACTCTCTCCAATTTATCCACATCCTTCTTGTAGTGTGGGGCCCAAAACTGGACACAGTACTCCAGATGAGGCCTCACCAATGTCGAATAGAAGGGAATGATCACGTCCCTCGATCTGCTGGCTATGCCCCTACTTATACATCCCAAAATGCCATTGGCCTTCTTGGCAACAAGGGCACACTGTTGACTCATATCCAGCTTCTCGTCCACTGTCACCCCTAGGTCCTTTTCCGCAGAACTGCTGCCGAGCCATTCAGTCCCTAGTCTGTAGCGGTGCATTGGATTCTTCCGTCCTAAGTGCAGGACCCTGCACTTATCCTTGTTGAACCTCATCAGATTTTTTTTGGCCCAATCCTCCAATTTGTCTAGGTCCCTCTGTATCCTATCCCTACCTGCCACCGTATCTACCACTCCTCCTAGTTTAGTATCATCCGCAAATTTGCTGAGAGTCCAATCCACACTATCCTCCAGATCATTTATGAAGATATTGAACAAAAGCGGCCCCAGGACCGACCCTTGGGGCACTCCACTTGATACCGGCTGCCAACTAGACATGGAGCCATTGATCACTACCCGTTGAGCCTGACAATCTAGCCAACTTTCTACCCACCTTATAGTGCATTCATCCAGCCCATACTTCCTTAACTTGCTGACAAGAATACTGTGGGAGACCGTGTCAAAAGCTTTGCTAAAGTCAAGAAACAATACATCCACTGCTTTCCCTTCATCCACAGAACCAGTAATCTCATCATAGAAGGCGATTAGACTAGTCAGGCATGACCTTCCCTTGGTGAATCCATGCTGACTGTTCCTGATCACTTTCCTCTCATGTAAGTGCTTCAGGATAGATTCCTTGAGGACCTGCTCCATGATTTTTCCGGGGACTGAGGTGAGGCTGACTGGCCTGTAGTTCCTAGGATCCTCCTTCTTCCCTTTTTTAAAGATTGGCACTACATTAGCCTTTTTCCAGTCATCCGGGACTTCCCCCGTTCACCACGAGTTTTCAAAGATAATGGCCAATGGCTCTGCAATCACAGCCGCCAATTCCTTTAGCACTCTCGGATGCAACGCATCCGGCCCCATGGACTTGTGCACGTCCAGCTTTTCTAAATAGTCCCTAACCACCTCTTTCTCCACAGAGGGCTGGCCACCTACTCCCCATGCTGTGTTGCCCAGCGCAGCAGTCTGGGAGCTGACCTTGTTCGTGAAGACAGAGGCAAAGAAAGCATTGAGTACATTAGCTTTTTCCACATCCTCTGTCACTAGGTTGCCTCCCTCATTCAGTAAGGGGCCCACACTTTCCTTGGCTTTCTTCTTGTTGCCAACATACCTGAAGAAATCCTTCTTGTTACTCTTAACATCTCTTGCTGGCTGCAGCTCCAGGTGTGATTTGGCCCTCCTGATTTCAAAAAGGCTAATTCTATCACCAATCATATGTATCCAAAAAGGAAAAATAGTAGGAAGAATATCTTTAAGAAGGTTTCCTTACTGTTTGTTGGTTCCCCCACATCAGTTCTAAAGAACTTAAGGGTTTCTTAGCCAAGTCTTTGTCTGGATTTTGCAAACTGGCATTTTCACTTCATTTCTAATAGTTACTGGCTATCCATATCCTATTGCTTTAATCTTTTTATTTTTAATGAATTTATGGCTCACAAAAGTTGCCAGATTGAGCTTCAGGGCTGTCAAAGACAGATACTTATCCACAGAACAGATAGGACATAGACAGCAGCAGCAGCAGCATAAGTTTCCCTACAGCATCCTGTACTTAAGAGCTCAGCACAATAGATGAGATAATTTAGTTTTCACGTCCACTTGATTCTCGGCATCTTTGCTGCGACTGCCAGTACTCTTGCTAATTAGTGCCAACTGTGGTGCTGATTTTTATAATATGAACACCTGTCCATTAGAAACTGGACTCAGACCATTAAGAAAATGGCCACTCTGACCTCTAGCAAACTCAGCTGATTTAACTGGTGACATATAGATGAAAATTCCATTACAAATCCCCTAAACAATCCAGTTTCCCTATTCAATCCTGTCATAAATATAAAGGGAAGGGTAAACCCCTTTAAAATCCCTCCTGGCCAAAGGAAAACTCCTCTCACCTGTAAAGGGTTAATAAGCTAAAGGTAACCTCGCTGGCACCTGACCAAAATGACCAATGAGGAGACAAGATACTTTCAAAAGCTGGGAGGAGGGAGAGAAACAAAGGGTCTCTGTCTATATGCTGTTTTTGCTGGGGATAGACCAGGAATGGAGTCTTAGAACTTTTAGTAAGTAATCTAGCTAGGTACGTGTTAGATTATGATTTCTTTAAATGGCTGAGAAAAGAATTGTGCTGAATAGAATAACTATTTCTGTCTGTGTATCTTTTTTGTAACTTAAGGTTTTGCCTAGAAGGATTCTCTATGTTTTGAATCTAATTACCCTGTAAGGTATCTACCATCCTGATTTTACAGAGGGGATTTCTTTACTTCTATTTACTCCTATTTCTATTAAAAGTCTTCTCGTAAGAAAACTGAATGCTTTTTCATTGCTCTCAGATCCAAGGGTTTGGGTCTGTGGTCACCTATGCAAATTGGTGAGGCTTTTTATCCAACATTTCCCAGGAAAGGGGGGGGTGCAAGTGTTGGGAAGATTGTTCATTGTTCTTAAGATCCAAGGGTCTGGGTCAGTAGTCACCTAGGCAAATTGGTGAGGCTTTTTACCAAACCTTGTCCAGGAAGTGGGGTGCAAGGTTTTGGGAAGTATTTGGGGGGAAAGACGTTTCCAAACAGCTCTTCCCCAGTAACCAGTATTTGTTTGGTGGTGGTAGCGGCCAATCCAAGGACAAAAGGGTGGAATATTTTGTACCTTGGGGAAGTTTTGACCTAAGCTGGTAAAGATAAGTTTAGGAGGTTTTCATGCAGGTCCCCACATCTGTGCCCTAGCGTTCAGAGTGGGGGAGGAACCTTGACAAATCCCATTTCTCCCCAAAGGGGGAATGCAAATGAATGAAGGTAAATCATTTAAAACTCCTGTCTCCCTACTTGTGTGTGTGTGGGCACCTGATATAGCCAAGTAACTCCAAATATGCTAGTGTTTAGTTAGCCCAATGAGAAATTAGAAAGCTTAAAGATACAGCAACAATGATTGAAGAAGCAGTGAGCAAATATAGTTGTGTTAAGAGATTTTCACTGGAAAGAGAATGAGCGCCTTCTGAAAGCACAGAGACAACACAACACGGTCACTATCCCGCCTCTGTGGAAATAATCTATGTAGGAAGTAGAAATTGAGACTGACATGAAGTTTCCCTGGAATTCTATCTGCAGGTGCGGTGCGGTTTGTCCTCCCCCTTCCCCCAAGCCCTCAATAGAAGAGGCCAGAGGCTCCATCCCAAATCTACAGATCTCAGGGGATCCACAAGCAGCAAGGGATGACCATTGCCTCTGCTCTGCCGCCCAGCCTTTGCCTCCCCTGGGATCATTGCAGCCTTTGGCCAGCATGGGTGCTACAGGAGCCATGCTGCTGGGGCTCCCCCAAGAAGCCCCTTCAAGAATGTTGGGGAGGGGAGTCCAGAAGGTGGATAGGAAGGAACAATAGAAGTTAATGCAGATTTTGTCTGCAGTGGTTTACAACAGCTTCCCCCACTGGTTTTCAGGGAGAATCTGGCAGAGAACAGCCTGTCACCTTGCCCTGCCATGTCCAGAGCCTCAGAATATAAATATGCAGATCCCTAGCAGACACAGCATGCTGTGAAAGTGGCACCTCCTCTCTGATTGGGATGGGGAAAAGATCCACACTTATCTCCCGTGTGTAATCTGGCTATATGCAGGAATCTGTGAAGGATGGCTCAAAAAGGTAACACAAGGCAGCTATGAGTAAATACAGTGGTATGTAATACCACCTTCTCAGCAAATATTACTCAATTAACGCATCATTAGGAGACGGGGGGGGGGGGGCTCAGAGAATATAGGACGGAGACTGTTGTAAGTCAAGTTTAGCTCTTGTGATTTACATTGTGTACACAGTGGGATTTCAATCCCTTTGAGCTCTTCTGTCAACCCCTACTTCTGCTCTGCTAAATAGAGCATTGGGCTCTGATGGAGGACGGGAGGGTTTTGCTGTAGCATCTATCTGCTAGTGGATAAAATACGAGCCCTGGAGCCCTGGTTGCAATATTGGAGGAAAATCAAATTGAAAATGAAATTAGAGTGGCAATAAAGCACACTATGCCAGCCACAGAGTTTCATTCGCTGAGAGGCCTGATTCAGCCAGCTACTCGGGGTATTTCCAGTGTAATCAAACTCAGAATGGCTCATCAGCAAGTCCGTGTTTGAAATATTAACATACTGTACTCACAATACAGTCTGTCTGTCATCTGTTCAGCTCTCAAGCCTACAGCTAACATAAAGTGGGAATACTGTATCTCTTATTAATGAACTAAAACCAAGCAGACACCAGGTTTTAGGACACAAGAAGAAATATAACATGAAAAAGATGTAACATAAATTACTGATTTCCTCTTTGATTTCTTTCCTACTCTTAAGCAGAGAGAGAAAGTTGATGGGGGGGGGGAATTAACTAGCTAAGAATAGAGCTAATTGTAGTTTTGGGTCCTATTCTGGGGGCATACAATTTTCTAAAGAATCTATGCTTTCATTTAAATACAGGGTTCCAGTCCTTCTGGTTGGGAGAAAAACCTTAATGGCTTAAAGGAAATAGCATTATTTAGTATATGTTATATCCTTTCCAATAATAAGCTAATGTATCACTTATACATTTTGGCATATTTTAAATTGTGAAATTACCAGTTTTTTTATGTACTGAATGTACATATCTTTTTCTCCCTCCCTGGAGCAAGACACTCTAGCTGCCTATGAAGGGACCTGCTGCACACATACAATCATAGCCTTTTTCAAACATTGCATTTTTGTTTTTGTTTGATTGTGTGAGGGAGCAGAGAAACTGCTGTCCAGCACAGCAAGGGTTAAAGAAAGAAAGAACCTTTGGATTCAACTAGCCCTGCCCTGCTATACCTGTACCCAATGCCAGGCCTGGAGGTGGAGAAAAGAAGGGAGCCTGGCTCAGTTGGGGGCTGACTAGGGAGGAGCCAGGAGCTCTCTGTCTGCCTGCCTCCCCCAAGAGATGGCTCAGCATCCTGTCAGCCAGCACAGCCACTTGAGGCAAGTAAGGGCTCCCCTACCAAGGGGACGATGCAAATAAAGCCCCAGCACTCGAGGCAACTGGACTAGTGGGGCCATGCCCCAAACAGAAGAGACTTGTAAGAAGTAGCCCAGGGAAGCAGGTCTTGACTCTCTGCCGGGAGGGAAACACCATCTCCCCTGTTTAAGGGTTGATTTACTCATGGTCCTGGGCTGGGACCCAGTACAAAGGGAGGGTTGGGTCCCCCTACTACCTCCTCTGGCCTTACAGACAGAAAGGCCAGCGAACTAGCCACTTCACTGCCTGCCCATGGAAGACATTATCACAGATTGCTTTTTTGTTTGCAATCTTGTCCATCTGCCATTCACCAATAGCTCACCACATACCTCTTCTGCATCATAGCATCCATCCTCTTCCTCCTTCCGCATCCTTCCCTCCTGCCCACCCCGCAGTTGCTCCACTTTCCCATCCTTGTTACCCTCAGCTCTCTACTCTTCCCACCAGCTCTGCTTCCTTCCTCCTCTCCATCCCTGTCCCCACCTCCTCCCACAAGCACAAATCCAGTTCCCATATCCACACATTCCTCTGCTTCCTTCTCTTCACCTTTGGTGACACTTGCCCCAATCCTGGCTCTCCCTCCATCCCCATCCTCTCCATCTCCCACACGTATCCCCACCATCATCTCATGCCCCATCCCTCTCTCTCTCCTCCCCTTCTCTTGCTGTCTCTGGAACACCCACTCTATCCCTAAAAAGATCTGTCTTCCAGGACCTCTTTAAATCTCACTCCCTCCAGCTCCTCGTTCTCACAAAGTCCTGGACGCCCCTCTACTCCTACAGCTGCCCTCTCTTACAGAGGTTTCTCCTTCTCTCAGACTCCCCATCCTGCATCAAACTGTAGTGGGGGGGGTGCTTCTCCTCTCCAGTTCCTCCTCCACCTTCCCCCTCTTTTGAAAAGCACTGCATCAGACTCTTCTCCTCTCCCCGTCTGTGTTACTGTCATCAGCCCAAGACTTCCTCATCAGCCTTCCTCTCTGATTTCAACTCCTGTTCTCTTTCTTCCCCTTCTCACAATCTCCCACACTCACCCTTGGAGATATCAATTTCTAGTTTCCATACTGATGAGCCATCCAACACCTTAGCTTCCAAAATACGATGTGACCTTCTCCCTCCCCTCATGTTCTCTACCACCTTTTCCTCCTACTACTCCCTCCTCCTTCTCCCATCACAGATGTACAAGTTTCTTGTCTGCTCTCCTCCTCTAATCTCTACCCTTGCCCCAGTGACCCCATCCCACCCCATATCCTGATCTCCCTCGCATCCACTGCCTTAGTCTTCTCCTTAACCTCTCAATCCTTTGCCTTTTTCCCCTCACAATACAAGCATGTTTTAGTCTCTACCATACTGACCCCACTTGCTTCTCCAAGTACTGCCTCATTTCCCTTTAATCTCTAAGCTCATTGAATGTGCTGTCTATAATCATTGTCTGGAGGTCTCCCGCTCCAACGACATCCTAGACCCGCTCCAATAGGGCTTCCATCCCTTGCAGCCCACTGATACCGCTCTCACCAAAGTCTCTAATGACCTCTTCCCAGCTAAAGCTCAGACCACTACTCCATCCATCTTTCTTCACCTCCATCATCATCATCCAGCATGTTCTTCCTGAAATCTTGTCCTCCCTTGGCTGCTGTGAATGTCTTCTCCTGTTTCTTCTCCTAGCTCTCTAATTATTCCTTCAGTGTGTCCTTGAGAGTATCCTCAACTGGCCCCACCTTTCTGTGGGGGCTCCATGGGGCTCTGACCTTAGTCCCCTTCTCTTCTCTCACTACACCTTGTCTATGAGTAAGCTCATCTGCAAACACAAATTCAACTATCAGCCCTATGGTGATGACTGACAGATCTACCTCTACTCAAGACCTGTCTCCTTATGTCCAAACTAAAATCTTGGCCTCTCTTTCTGACATCTCCTTGTGGATGTCTATCCATCAATCAGCGCAAGCTAACCTTGGCTAAATCACAGCTCTTAGTCTTCCCCAAAAAACTCCCCCCCCACCTCCTTTCTTGATAATTGTGGACAACATCACCATCCTGTCACTCATCTCAGACCCATAACTTGGACATCCATCTTTGACTCAGATCTCTCTAAGCTTTCACATCCAGGCTATTGCTAGACCTTGCCTATTCTTTCTGCATAATGTGTAAGATAGTGTGGATGGATAGGAAAGGCTCTGCTAAAACTCTCATCCAGGCTTTAATCATCTCACACGTCAGTTATTTCAACATTCTTTTCTCTGGCCTTGACAGATACAATTTTGCCCCATTCACATCCATTCAGAATGCTGCTGCAGAGATCATTTTCCTAGCTCATGACCACATTACCCCTCTCTTTGCATCCTTTCATGGGCTCCCCCTTCTCTATCGCATCAAATATAAGATAATTATCTTCACCTTCAGGGCCCTTCACAGTCTAGCCCCACCCTACCTATCATATCTCATTCACTTTCAAGATGTTGACTCTGGCTTCTGATTAGCCCATGTTGTCAGCTTCCACGATCCACTTGTTAAATTTTCAAAGAAGGACTTTTGTGCTTTCCCCCATGCTGCTCCTCACACTTGGGAGGAACTCCGCATAAACATCTGCAAAACCCTCCTTAAAACCCTCCTTTTCTATGATGCCTATGAAAAACTTAACAGTTGGGTGCCGGTATGCTGAGTACTTTGCCTGTCATGTGCCCAATATGGTCTCATTGTTTCCTTTTACTCCTCCGTCTGTCTGTATCCATCCATTGTCTCTTGTCTTGTACTTAAGATTGCAAACTCTTAAGGGCAGGGACCATCTGTTTCTGTGTTTGTAGAGCATGTAGCGCAATGGGGTCCGTGCTATGGTAAGGCTACTAATAATAAAAATGGCACAACTTTTTAAACACTGCTCCCTCTCCCCTCCCCCCCAAAAATAAATCAATGTATCACAGTATTTTAATGGGTGGGGTCTTTTGTTGTTGTTTTTAACATTGAAACAGCATAAAGGATCCTGAAGTAGACAGGCAAAGTGTTCTGGAATAAGATCCTGGCAGGAAAAAAAAAGTGGAATTTTGGTGGAGAAAGTTTGAGAATCCTTGTATACAGAGAGTTTGTTATAGATTACCTTTACCAGGATCAAAAAGATAAAGGGAGTCTATTCTAGGAATCCATTCCTTTTGCCAACCATTTGGCTACAGCGTACAAAACTCCACATATAAACAGTTTCCAATATATGCCACAAAAAACCTTCCATTGTAGTAGCATTGTCGGTCTAGAACAATACAATGGTTTTCTATGCCTGCGTTTTATTGAAAATGTGACACTGAGTCCTTTGATCTCTATTCTTTGTGGGTTTCTGTATCTTTCTCCCTTCCCTGCCTTCCTAACTCTGTTCTTTATCTGCTGGTGTCTCCTCTTTTAGCTTCAGGTCAGTAGCTGCAGAAAACTAACACCGTGCTCCTGCAATGAAGCACTTTACTGGACCTGCCTGCTGTGCAATTAAATATTACACACACACACACACATCCCTCACAAGACAATGTTTTTTAGTGTGACTTAAAATTACATGAACTAGAAAAGCATTGTATTATTTTACATGAATTTTACATGAATATAGACACGCACAAGCACTGATCCTAGGTTCTAGGCACCTTTGGCAATATGGACAATCAACCATAGTAAAATTCAGGCCTGACAATACTTCTCTCCCCACACAAATCACACTCCCTTCCATTGACCTGTAGATGCTTCAGTAATATAAGTGTTTAATACCACCCTGCTCCTTACTTCCCCAAATTCCAGGTAAATAGGTGGGTAGAGCAGCATGCCCTGAAATCAACAAATCCAAGCTAATTCAGGCCATTGAGGAGAGGGAGTGGGAAGCTTGAAGTCCTTTCCTGAACAATGCACTGCTGGCTGCACTCTCTCATTTATACCAAGGAGTCTTCAGATCATGTTGGTCTTCTGACCACAATTGCAGCAATATGATATGGGGAGATGTATAATTTTGGGCAGGGCCCAAGTCATTGAGGCTTTACAGCACAAAACCTACATTTTAAACTTCACCTGGGGGAGAGGTGTGAAATAGGCAGAACTACAGATCCTGTAGCACAAGTTTTCTTTGGAAAATGCACTGCTTAATTAGTAGGCTGCCACATCCTGCACCAGCCAGACGACTGAAACCCTTATCATTAAAGTAACCCAAGTCTGAAGTTTTCATTTCAACTATGCAGCTACTAAAGCTGGTTGGGAATTTTCCATCTCAATGATTTTTCAGTGGAAAATCCAGTTTCTGCAAAATCTGACTGAGGCATGTGGTGTATCAAAGGAGCTGTAGTCTGGCCAAGGAGCCTGGCATAGATGGGAGAAGGGGACAAGAGGTATCCAAACTACAACTCCCTCAAGGTACCACAGACAGATGCTGTTTAAGATCAGACTGACTCATTTCAATTCATTTTCGATTCCAAATGGAAATGCTTCCATTTCAAGAATGTCAAAACATTTCATTTCAGTCAAAAATCTCAAAATAAAACATTTAAATATTGCTGAAATCAATATTTTTCATAACTTTTCATTGCAAGAAATGTTGCTCGGGAACAGAAATTTCAATTTTCATTCAGCTTTGCAACAACTTTTCTTCAAAGCATGACAAATAGAGAAATCAAGTTGGATAGTGAGGAGAAAATTCTCTTTAATACTTTGCACTTATATTCTACTTTTATTCTACAGGAAGTTTTACAAAGTTGACTAATGTCATGACCCCCATTTTACAGAGGAGCAACCCAACATGTATAGATTAATGAGTTGCTCAAGACCATGTAGAAAATAATTGGCAGAATTAGAGTTAAAACTCAAAAGTTCTGTCTCTCAGAATCCAATATAATATTCTTCTCTACTTCAACACAACTTAGTAAAGAGCAATATTTAGGCACCTATTTGCTTTTTGACTATGTAATTCAGAAATACACTTTTGGTTGCTCCTAAAGTGGACTCTTTACAGATTTTTATCACTTTAAATCTGAAAGTCATCTGAACTTAAATCAGAGAAGAAATTTACAATAAAATTAAATTGTGTTTTTCTTTATCTCAAACCTATTAAAGGAAAACAAGAAATCAAATACTTAACACTGGTAAATAGAAAAAGGAATCCCTTGAAAATATGCAGTTTTGGTTGCAAATTTGTACTTATACTCTGACAGGTCAGGTCTTACAAAAATAAGGTTTAAATATTGATAGAAGTAAGAAAAAATAATCCCTTGACAAAGAACACAACTGTTTTGATTGTAAAAACACACAGTATAGTCAAACGAGGGTAGGATTTGAACAAAATGCAGATTTTTAAAAAAAGTGTTGTATTTGTGTGTTTTCAGTGATTAGATAGGTGCAACCAATAGTCTGCACAGCAGGATTGGAAATCAGGAACACTAGCTTTAGTCCTGTCTCTGACACTGATACTGACTCCTATTGTGGTCTTGGACAAGTCACTTACATGAGCTTTCTGTGTCTCAGCTATCGCAGCTATGCAACAGAGAGAAGAATAGTTACCTATCTCACATTAGTATTGTGATGATTAATTGGATAACAAAATAAAGGATGCAAGCCTGCAAATTCTTATTCATGTGAGTAGCCCCTCTGAAACCAATAACTGTTTCCAGGACTACTTGTGTGTAAGGGTTTGCAGGAGCAGGTCCCAGCTGCCGAGCTGTATCATTGAAAAGTTACACTGTTTACCATCACTCATCTGGAACAAACACAAAAATCTAACAAAGTGATATGTAAAGTAAAAAAAAAAAAGTACCAAACAAGAATGATGCTTATACAGAAAAGTTGTATCCATAACCTTTTCAAACCTGATCATAGCTCCATTGGATAATCAGCACCCACTCACCTGCGTTCCTATTGATAGAAGACCTACATTAGAAAGTGAATTCCGATTTCTGACTTCTTTAGATAATATCCTGAAAACAATACTTCTTAGAGTTCATTTGCAACAGCCATTGAGGAATGTGACTAGGGTCTCTCCCCTCTGCCTCCGTCTATAACCATGGTGTCTGGAGGAGGTGATATACCTCCCCCCTTTCCTTCCTTTAAAGGAGGATATATAGGAAGACTACTGGCTGACCACCCCCTTACCCTACTTCATAACACCACTTTCCCTGTCCATGCTAGAATATCCCTGCCCTGCAGTCACTATCGAGGGTCCCTCACATGGAAGGATTCCTAGATCCAAAGACCAGATCCAGGTTCAAATCCAAGTTTTCAGTTCCAGTTTCTCTCTGTAACAAGCCAAATTCAAACAACCTACAACTTTGGAAAGTTTAGAGGATTTCAACTCCTCTCCTCCCTTGTTTAAAAAAAAAGTTTAGGAGCATTCAAGATATAGGATTTTGGTTCAGTCCATCCAGAGATACAAACTTCAAACCCCTATAGATATACAAAGGACAGGCTCAGTCTATGACAGAACTATGAAGTTCACATTTGGATCTGGGGTCTTGGTTGAGACAGACCGGTGCCTATGAGAGATGGGTCTTATTTCACTAGACCAAAGACTGCCACAAGCTTCCTTTTGCTAGAATATGTTTAATGTACATTTCTTTTTCCATTTTCAGTATTCATCTTTAAGTTGCATTAATAAGGTGGCTATTTCTATTTATTTAGGGGGTTGAGGTCAATACTTTTTTTAAAGGGACGGGGAAGAACAGCAATCCAGTATGTAGAAGAGTATCAGAACATCTGAATGCCATACTGAGAGTGAGTGAATGCACTATGGCAAAGCAGGGTCACAGAAGAAGAACTACCAACAGGAAGAGTTATGTAATCACAATCCCTCTGTTATTTTTGCATGAAAATTTCATTGAGTTGAAAACTGAGTCAGAGTGGCTGTCTCCAGCAATGAGGCATATTCTGCTCTCCACACCACCCCAATCAAAAGTTCAGTCCGCCTCACAACAAATTATTAAGTTGTTACAGTGAAAAAAACACCCTAAATGAGGGATTGATTTCACACCCAAGAACCTTAAATGAAAAACAAAAAGGCTCTCTGATATTATAGATAGGGAATACTTACTGAACTGATAACATATTGGGTTACAGTGGACGAGAAGCTGGATATGAGTCAACAGTGTACCTTTGTTGCCAAGAAGGCCAATGGCATTTTGGGATGTATAAGTAGGGGCATAGCCAGCAGATCGAGGGACGTGATCATTCCCCTCTATTTGACATTAGTGAGGCCTCATCTGGAGTACTGTGTCCTGTTTTGGGCCCCACACTACAAGAGGATGTGGAAAAATTGGAGAGAGTCCAGCGGAGGGCAACAAAAATGATTAGGGGACTGGAACACATGACTTATGAGGAGAGGCTGAGGGAACTGGGATTGTTTAGTCTACAGAAGAGAAGAATGCGGGGAGATTTGATAGCTGCTTTCAACTACCTGAAAGGTGGTTCCAAAGAGGATGGATCTAGACTATTCTCAGTGGTAGCGGATGACAGGACAAGGAGTAATGGTCTCAAGTTGCAGTGGGGGAGATTTAGTTGGATATTAAGAAAAACTTTTTCACTAGGAGGGTGGTGAAACACTGGAATGCGTTACCTAGGGAGGTGGTGGAATCTCCTTCCTTAGAAGTTTTTAAGGTCAGGCTTGACAAAGCCTGGGGGATCGGTCCTGCTTTGAGCAGGGGGTTGGACTAGATGACCTCCTGTGGTCCCTTCCAACCCTGATATTTTATGATTTGGTCTGTGCTTTTGGCAATCTTTAGCTTCAAAGGCTCTGCCTCAGTGCTGTTAGGGCCACAGTGCTGGACTGAAAAGCTTGAAGCATTAAGGCTTGATCAGCATTTAAAGAAAAAGACAACGTATAAGCAGATAACTTGATACTCAACACTGCAGAATCACTGGAGTGCAACAGTTTTTTTTTTTTTAATCTCTCTAAACTTCTAGGAAACAATGTGACCAGGTGCCTGGAAGGGTCACTGAGAACACCTCACCCAAGGCAGACTTCAAGAAATAGGGCAGACAATCCCCAGAACTGGTGATTTATTCTATATTTAGATTCACCAAGCCAAAACAGTTTCTGCAATACCAGACTGGTTAAGAAGCCAAACACAGTCCCCTTCAGCAATCCAGTTCATGGCTCCCATCTAGGCAACCAAGTCTTATATTGTGAGGGGTTACGGAAAACCTGATTCACCATACATGAGCTTCACCAATCCCAAAGGACGGGACACTTATCCCCAGGTCAATATGAGTCTCAGACCCAATAATCACACTGATGCCAATCCTCTAGTAACTAAAACTAAAGGTTTCAGAGTAGCAGCCGTGTTAGTCTGTATTCACAAAAAGAAAAGGAGTACTTGTGGCAACTTAGAGACTAACAAATTTATTTGAACATAGGCTTTCATGAGCTACAGCATGTTCTCTGTGTATATAAAATCTCCCCACTATATTTTCTACTGCATGCATCCGATGAAGTGAGCTGTAGCTCACGAAAGCTTATGCTCAAATAAATTTGTTGGTCTCTAAGGTGCCACAAGTACTCCTTTTTTTTTTTGCGGATACAGACTACCATGGCTGCTTCTCTGAAACATAGCAGAGACAGTGAGACTGGTGATTTGTAAAAGTCTTTCTGGAATCAATGTAAAGGGTTATGGTCCAATAGGCAGTCCAGGCATAGAGTCGGTTCAAATTCTTCCACGAGAATTCCAGAGTAATCGCGGGTAAACTTGGAGACCTCAGTTTTATGGCTTCGACCTTCCCTGTTAAACTTTAAGCAGGCCTGAGATGAAAAGATCAGGCCCGGGGCTTACCTTTATTATTCTCTAGGGGCTGACAAGCCTCCTCACAGCAATTGTCACAGTAGGGTCTTCTTCCCAGAAAGAATAGGCAAATATGGATCTTTGAAGCTAAGCTTCTATTTCTTATGCATACCCAGGTAAACTAGGTGCATTTATTCACATAAGGCAATTAGTCTGTACTTCATTATAGCATAGATAGTTAAGCTGAAGACAATGTAGATAATATTAGTGTCCTGCAGTATCTCGCACATCTTTGATCTTAAGGTTAACCGGACAGAGTCACATATGTAATTAAGGCAATTAAGACATGAAAGGGAATTAGCATCTACAAGCTACATTGTTAAACTTCTAACAGGATATAGGTAAACACAGACAAATACGCTTAGTATCTATCCTTGATTTCTATTACTACAAATGAATGGGTTAATGATTGCTGGTCTAGTATCTCTCTTCGAAATTCACATGTAAGTAAATTGTCCTGATTACATTTCAACGCCTCTTTGTTAAGTTGTTATGGGTCATAACAGTCCGTCAGTGTCACAAACTATATATTTTTTTCAACAGCGTTGTACACCTTGATATTTCCAGCTGCGTTTGTTTTCATCATGTTTTTAAAAAGGAAAACAGATCCTGTGAAGGCTTGTAAAATAGTTGGAGGGCAGCCTGGATGCACTCATAAATAGATAGGTAAACACTATAAAGTGTATAAATCTGAAGAGAGAATATATAATAATTTCTCCTCCTTACTCAGCAGATATGGTCCCTACAGATATGTAGGGTCAGATCTTCTTAATTTAATGACAAATATACTTTTTATCCTTGTTCGTTCTGCAGAGCTACAGTTTTAAAAAAGCTAGAATCACATATATTAATAAATTACATTTAAGGTCCTGAATTTACACTCTTTATTCAGGCACCAATTCCCATTCACATCTATATACCCAAATATAAGTAGCAAACAACTTAAATTTAACAATTTTTTTCCTGTTTATATACAATACTTAGTAATTGAATTGGCTTGTTGGAAAAATATATTGATAATGACAATATATATGAGGTGACAGGTAACAGTCAGCATGGATTTGTCAAGAACAAATCGTGTCAAACCAACCTGATAGCTGTCTTCGCCAGGGTAACAAGCCTTGTGGATGGGGGGAGCGGTAGATGTAGTATATCTTGACTTTCGTAAGGCTTTTGATACTGTCTCGCATGACCTTCTCATAAACAAAATAAGGAAATACAACCTAGATGGAGCTACTGTAAAGTGGGTGCATAACTGGCTGGAAAATCATTCCCAGAGAGTAGTTATCAGTGGTTCACAGTCATTCTGGAAGGGCATAACGAGTGGGGTCCCGCAGGGATCAGTTTTGTTCAATATCTTCATCAATGGTTTAGATAATGGCTCAGAGAGTACACTTATAAAAAAGTGTGTGGACAATACCAAGCTGGGAGGGTTTGGAGGATAGGATTAAAATTCAAAATGATCTGGACAAATTGGAGAAATGGTCTGAAGTAAATAGGATGAAATTCAATAAGGAAAAATGCAAAGTACTCCACTTAAGAAGGAAAAATCAGTTGCACACATACAAAATGGGAAACGACCGCCTAGGAAGGAGTACTGCAGAAAGGAATCTGGGGTCATAGTGGACCACAAGCTAAATAGGAGTCAACAGTGTAACGCTGTTGCAAAAGAAAGCAAACATCATTCTGGGATGTATTAGCAGGAGTGTTGTAAGCAAGACACAAGAAATAATTCTTCCGCTCTACTCCATGCTGATTAGGCCTCAACTGGAGTATTGTGTCCAGTTCTGGGCAACACATTTCAGGAAAGATGTGGACAAATTGGAGAAAGTCCAGAGAAGAGCAACAAAAATGATTAAAGGTCTAGAAAACATGACCTATGAGGGAAGATTGAAAAAATTGGGTTTGTTTAGTTTGGAGAAGAGAAGACAAGACTGAGAGGGGACATGATAACAGTTTTCAAGTACAAAAAAGGTTGTTACAAGGAGGAGGGAGAAAAATTGTTCTTCTTAACCTCTGAGGATAGGACAAGAAGCAATGGTCCTTAAATTGCAGCAAGGGAAGTTTAGGCTGTACATTAGGAAAAACTTCCTAACTGTCAGAGTGGTTAAGCACTGGAATAAGTTCCTACGGAGGTTGTGGAATCTCCATCATTGGGGATTTTTAAGAGCAGGTTGGACAAACACCTGTCAGGGATGGTCTAGATAATACTTAGTCCTGCCTTGAGTGCAGGGGACTGCACTAGATGACCTCTCGAGGTCCCTTCCAGTTCTATCATTCTATATGGTATACATTATTATAGCTTTCAGTCCCTTGGAGATACTTTTTGGGGAGTATTAACACATATTGTTACTTATGTCTTGAGGTGACTGAATATTTTGCCTTATGACTTGAAACTAAAGATGCTCAGGTTTCAGAGTAGCAGCCGTGTTAGTCTGTATCCACAAAAAGAAAAGGAGTACCTGTGGCACCTTAGAGACTAACAAATTTATTTGAGCATAAGCTTTCGTGAGCTACAGCTCACTTCATCGGATGCACAAGGTACCACAAGTACTCCTTTTCTTTTTAAAGATGCTCAAGTATTCAAAGGAGGTGCCCATTTTAAATGTCACCTGTCAAAACAATCTATCCGGATCATACACGTATTGAGATAATCTGGTCCTTTTGTACCTATCAGAGACATGGCTTCTCTCTTTAAGTGCTTTGCTGGATCAAGATCTTAAGTACGTGCTTACCTTTAAGCATGTGAAATCAGGGGACTACTCATGTGATTAAAGTTAAGCATGTGCTTAAATGATTTGGTGGATTGGGGCCTAAATCTTCAGTTTAAAGATCATCTTTGGAAACTATTCTGAAAATTCACAGCATGAACAATAAGATAATAATAACAATAATTGGTTTCCATTCATTTAAATGAGAAACTAAGGAAACTTCACTGTGGTTCTCTTTTTTGTTTCATGTAGTTGCTATAACATAGCGTAATCCAACATAAGATGATGCACAATTATATAAAGCATATAAAGACACCGTCAAGTAATCTTTTTTTTGTAAACAAATACAACTAAAGCTGGTTAATCTGTATACTATAGGTCTGAACTTGCTCTGTTAAATCAATGGTAAAACTCTCATTGACTTCAACGGTCCCAGGATTGGGTCCTATCAGTTTCTGAAGTAAAACTAAATGTGGCTTATTATTAATTTCTGCTACCCTGAAGTGTACGTCCCCTATTCTTAAAATGGATTTACATGAATAAGAACAAACACTCCTCTTACTACTTCTCTAGAAACAGAGATACTGCACTTTATGCTGTCACTGTACAACTCTCTCTCACCCTGTTCTTTTAAGATAATTTCAGCAAGAGCCAGCTTTATATTTTCATTTCTTGCTCTGTTTACTGTACCATAGCCTTTATATATGACAAATCCTTTCTGCAGTAAACACTGGAATTCTGAATTCTCTACACGTTAGAACCCCTGGAACGGTTTGAAGTTTTCCCTTTTTAGCCACCATGTTTGATGTGAAAGAGAAAAGCACATTCATTATTTATTCCCCAAGTTAATATAGTGCTGTCTAAAGGACACACCAATGGCTTCAACTGACACTTTACACGACCAAAAATGCTGAAAACAGGATTCATCTCAGCCACTCTGATTCACCAGTGTGAAGTTCCCACAGCAGCCATTTTATACAACAAAAGATGCGCTTTATCTAACCCCTCTTTTGCAGCTACCTTTTCCACAGATTATTTTCTTTAGAGAGTGGGGGGGAGGGAGATGGAGTGTAAGAAGCATAAGGAATGGTTTATTCCTAATGCACTTTTATCTTTTCAGTACTAGCACTGAACTACAAAAAAATTAAAAATTTAACAGTAGTAGATTTTTACTAAAGTATTCATAATCCTCAGCCTCCAGGGCTGTCAATCAAGCCACTTTCACAAGTGCAAAATTCACTTTAAGAGAGAGAGAGAGCGCGCGCATACATATATAAATAAAAATAATATAAAATATAAAAAGAGCTAGTTGGTAAAAAATTGTTACCTCATACTTTCTAAACAGATATACTGCCGTTTCGTTCTAGATAGCGTGTAAGACTAGAAATAGATCATAGGCCTTCATTTTTAAAATAGTTTCATGACATACGATTACTATCCTATAACGCTTTCCATTTTTAAACATTTTCATACCTTTAAAAATGTTTTAGTTTATGAACAATAACTTTTTTTTAACCATAGAAGGGCAAGAACACTCTTTTCCAAAACAAACAAGCAACTAATATAAAGCAATCTGCTGTGTGTGGGGGCGTGGGAATAAATATATGATTTAAAAAAAAAAAAAAAGATTCTTCCTGACTGAGAGAGTATTAGCTCCAAAGGAGAAAACAAATATCTTTTTAATTTAAATTCCATGCAGCTGCCCAACTTTCACTTTAATTCATTAGTCAAGTTAATACCTTGTATAACACTATTGACTTCAGTAGAGTTACAACAGAGATAGATTTAGCTCATTAATATGATTTAGTTCCAGTGCCTCACCCTAGAAAGGCAGTCTACTCATTTACCTCTCTCTCAGTAAAATAATACCTCATGAAGTTCATCGTATGTCATTATATGTTCTACATAATGCAGAATTAGAGAGTTTAGATCCATCCATTTAAAACAGATACAAGATCCAATATTGCCATCCTTTCATTTGTAAGAATCTCCAGGACATCTATAAATTTTCAGAGGGCATTCATTGGAATTAGTGGATTTTTTCTGTGGCAAATAAAACATTACAACCCTAACTATTAATGAGATTACCACTAATCTACTCAGTTTTAAAACTAAATAGCCTTTCCATGACTTCTAACTTTTTGAAGACAGAAAATGGAACCAGAATTAAGAAAATATGAAACCTAACAACTCTTTCAGCCAGCTCATTTATTATAGTAAAGACATCAGTGAGAATTTGGATGATTGTTATTCCCACTTCAGTATACTTTCCAACTGGCAGAGTAAATTTCATTAAACTTGATATTTACAGATGAAATACTGTATGAAGCAGATGGAAGAAGTGTTAGGAAAACAGTATGCATTTCAGTCACATGTTTTCCCCAGAGATGCTTACTACTCTCCCCTTCACTGTTAAACATGCTAAAAGTCAGATTAGACTTTTGCTATTTGTCTCCCTCGCAGATGCCTTACAATGTGACAAAGGTAACTTGGCAAATATTTGTAGCAACATATCTGAAAACTGTTTGGATTGATGGAAAGTCTTCAAGTCACACTAAGAAAAGGAGTACTTGTGGCACCTTAGAGACTAACACATTTATTTGAGCATAAGCTTTCGTGAGCTACAGCTCACTTCATCGGATGCATTCAGTGGAAAATACAGTGGGGAGATTTATATACCTAGAGAATATGAAACAATGGGTGCTACCATACACACTGTAACGAGAGTGATCACTTAAGGTGAGCTATTACCAGCAGGAGAGAAAAAAGGCAAACACCTTTTGTAGTGATAATCAAGGTGGGCCATTTCCAGCAGTTGGCAAGAACGTCTGAGGAACAGTGGGGGGTGGGGGGGGGGAATAAACATGGGGAAATAGTTTTACTTTGTGTAATGACCCATCCACTCCCAGTCTTTATTCAAGCCTAAGTTAATTGTATCCAATTTGCAAATTAATTCCAATTCAGCAGTCTCTCGTTGGAATCTGTTTTTGAAGTTTTTTTGTTGAACAATTGCAACTTTTAGGTCTGTAATCGAGTGACCAAAGAGATTGAAGTGTTCTCCGACTGGTTTTTGAATGTTATAATTCTTGACGTCTGATTTGTGTCCATTTATTCTTTTACGTAGAGACTGTCCAGTTTGACCAATGTACATGGCAGAGGGGCATTGCTGGCACATATTACATTGGTAGATGTGCAGGTGAACGAGCCTCTGATAGTGTGGCTGATGTGATTAGGCCCTATGATGGTATCCCCGAATAGATATGTGGACACAGTTGGCAACGGGCTTTGTTGCAAGGATAGGTTCCTGGGTTAGTGGTTCTGTTGTGTGGTGGCTGGCAAATCTTTGCTTCAGGTTGGGGGGGGGGGTGTCTGTAAGCAAGGACTGGCCTGTACTCCCAAGATCTGTGAGAGTGATGGGGGTCGTCCTTCAGGATAGGTGTAGATCCTTGATGATGCGTTGGAGAGGTTTTAGTTGGGGGCTGAAGGTGATGGCTAGTGGCGTTCTGTTTTTTTCTTTGTTGAGCCTGTTCTGTAGTAGGTGACTTCTGGGTACTCTTCTGGCTCTGTCAATCTGTTTCTTCACTTCCGCAGGTGGGTATTGTAGTTATAAGAATGCTTGATAGAGATCTTGTAGGTGTTTGTCTCTGTCTGAGGAGTTGGAGCAAATGCGGTTGTATCATAGAGGTTGGCTGTAGACAATGGATCGTGTGGTGTGGTGTGGTCTGGATGAAAGCTGGAGGCATGTAGGTAAGTATAGCCGTCAGTAGGTTTCCGGCATAGGGTGGTGTTTATGTGACCATCGCTTATTAGCACCGTAGTGTCCAGGAAGTGGATTTCTTGTGTGGACTGGTGCAGGCTGAGGTTGATGGTGGGATGGAAATTGTTGAAATCATGGTGGAATTCCTCAAGGGCTTCTTTTCCATGGGTCCAGATGATGAAGATGTCATCAATGTAGCGCAAGTAGAGTAGGGGCGTTAGGGGACGAGAGCTGAGGAAGTGTTGTTCCAAGTCAGCCATAAAAATGTTGGCATACTGTGGGGCCATGCAAGTACCCATAGCAGTGCCGCACACAAGATATTGCTCAGGTACACAAAGATCAGAGGCCAAACTCTGCTCCCAGATACACTTGTGAAATCAGAGTTTCACAGATATAGCAGAGACCAGAATTAGAGTATCACACAAAATGAACAGCCCAAACTAACCAAGAATAGCCATGGATTTATCCATATTCTTTTTCCAAAGGGGCTCTTATATTCCAGTGCCTAATATCTATGCATTGTTTTGTAATATATTAGTGTTAGATTTTCTCATTTCAGAGATGAAATCAGGGCCCTGTTGAAGTCCATGGCAAAACAAACATAAATTTGTTGCTTATGCCACCAAAAAAACCCCAGAACTAAACATGTTAAGGGAGGTAAAGAAACTATGTATAGTAGATAAGAAAGGCTGTTTCTTACAGAGATCTCTTATCTATCCACACAGCTAAAGCTCTTATCCAAGCCCATCATCTCACATCTCAATTACTGAAACATTCTCCTCTCCGGCCTTGACAAATGCTATCTTGCCCCACTCATATCTATCCTGAATGCTGCTGTGAACATCATTTTCCTAGCCTCTCATTTTGACCATGTCACCCCTCTCTTTGAATCCCTCCACTCACTCCCCCTCTTCTTATTGCATCTAGCATAAGCTGCTTGTATTCACTTTAAAACTCCTTTGTAGTCAATCCTCACCCAGCCTAACATCTCTCAGTAGTTATCGGGCTGTCAATGCTTACCTCTACTGCCTGCTTGTTAAATATTCAAACACGCACTTTCATGCTTTCTCCCCTGCTTCCCAATGCCCTTGGGACGTATTCTCCAAAAACATCTGCAAAGCTACCTAATTATCCACCTTCAAAACCCTCCTCAAAACTCTTCTTTGATGTCATGCCTACATAAAAAACTGGACAATAGTTGGGCAGTGACCTCTGCACACCAGCAACCTATTATGCTGTCCAGTACTTTCCATGGACTCCCCGTCTGTCTGTATCCATCTGTTGTCTCTTGTCTTATACTTAGATTGTAAGCTCCCTGGAGCAAGGACCACCCTTTTTGTTCTGTGCTTGTGCACTGCCCAGCACGCTGGGGTTCTGGCCCATAACTAGGACTCCTTGGCAGCACAGTAATACAAATAAATACTAAAAAGAAGAGAGTGTTCAGCTAATTGTGAGTGCCCCAAACCAGACTTCACCTCCAAACCTAACCAATATTTAAAATTAATGGAACAAAATATGTGTATTATGTTGGTTATTTCTTCATTGAAATGCCCAAATTTTTCCTAATTTGTATTTTTATTTTGTCCTATAATTTGTATATTAGATGCTCATGTGTAGCAGTTTCAATCATGACAATATACTATCCTGTTACAGTAAGTTATTATATTCATAGAAGTAAAATGTTTGAATTGGCTAAGAAGAGCCATTTTCTAAATGTCTGAGTTCAGAGATCCTTGAAATCTTCTCAGCATGCCTACATCTCCACCTAGCACACCTGAATTACAAAAAGCTCACCACTTTGTTGAGAATCCACTAGGTGCATATTAAACAAGGGGAAGATAAAAAACACTTTTCAACTCACTGTCTGTTCATTAGAAAATCTTCTCCGATTCTAAACTTTGCACTAGGGACAAACTGCCAGATTTAACAGAGGAGCCAGTTCAATCTGAGGGAAATTGTTTGGTGCAGAGTGTTGACTAAAAATGGTAAGTGTGGCGCCAATTGGGAAAACAAACAGGTGTTGTCATGGCTGGAAAGAGCCAAGCAGTGTTTTTAATATTGGCTACTGCCTCTGTTTCAATCATTCTAAACAGACTTACGAAATTCCAGGGAGGGATGCTATAATGATGAAGAAAATTTGCAAGTGACTAAGTGGCTAGGTTCTACTAGCTACCCTCAACTAGTTTTGAAAACCATGGTTTATCTAGTGTGTCCCATTAACAGAGAAGGATTCAAGATCAGCTAGGTAAGAGTGGCAATGGTGGTGGCTACTAAAAGGAAATTAGAATAAAACACACCCCTGGCCGACATCAGCTTCACCGACAAAAGTGCTGGTGTAGACAGTGCTATGTCGGCAGGAGAGGCTCTCCTGCTGATAGAGCTAATGCTGCTCGTTGGGGATGGTTTAATAATGCCGGCAGGAGAGTGGCACAGCTGTGCTGATGCAAGGTCCATAGTGTTCTTAATAAACACAATGAAACAAAGGCTAGGACATGCAGGTAAACAAAGGATTACAACTCCGAAGAAAAGATACCGCTCAAGCTGTGATCCAGAGGAAAAGAGAAGGATGAAAGCAATGTAGGAGAAGCAGGGGGGTGGTAAAGAGAGAGGAGGCATCATTGAGAGGAAGCTTTTGTGCCAGCTCTGTAAAAAGTAGAACCAAATGCAAGGGCATTCTAAGATTCATTGACTTCATTGACTAATGAGCACCACAGAAGTGAAAGAGAAGGAACAATGTAGCAGTGGTTCTCTATTATTGGCAGCGGCATGTGTCAGCACATTTTCTCAGGCTGCAATATGACATTGGACCACAACCTGTATTGATGGAGACATTGTGATGATGTTTTATTATTGAAAGATTTTTAGATGCAAAAACATTGGGTGTTAGTGAACTCTAGATCAAAGGACACTTTGTTTGTTAGGATGGATAACACGGAATTATAGCTGAAGTTTCATCCAGCAAATCCAGCTCCCATACAATTGGTCCCCCTAAAAAAATATTTGATTTAGAGCAGTGACTCTCAACCTTTCAGGAGTGTGATTTGTCTTGTGTACCCCCAATTTTCACCTCACTTAAAAACAACTTGCTTACAAAATCAGACATAAAAATACAGAAGTGTCACAGCACACTATTACTGAAAAATTGCTTACTTTCTCATTTTTGCCACATAATTATAAAATAAATCAATTGAAATATAAATATTGTACTTGCATTCAGTGTATAGTATATAGAGCAGTAAAAATAACATGAGGTAAACGACATCAGCATTAAATTGGGAAAACACCACAACTAGGGTCCATCAACCAAACCATGAGCAAAGACCCACCCCAGCAAATTGGGCCATGTCCTTTCCCTTGGGTTCTTGAGTCTAACAACCCAAATGTCTCTTGAGTCCAGCAACCCAAAAATCACCCAAAGTCCCAAAAGTCCAACAACCCAAAAGCCCAGCCCCAGAGTTCAAAAGTTCATCTGCAGAGTGTTACTCCCCAGTCTGGGTGAAAGTGTGGGGAGGGGCGGGGGGAAAGAGGTAAGGGACACCTTACATGATCCGAAGCTGATTGCCCCGCAGCTCCATAGGGCTTCACCAGCCGTCCCACGAGCCACTGCGAGCCGCTCCGCAAGCAGCGCCAGCCGTCCCATGAACTGCTCCACCAGCCAGTCCACAAGCTGCTCCAGCTGTCCCACGACTGCTCCACTCCGCTCAGCAATAGATCTTCAGGCTCCCCACTACTTAACACAGTGTTCACAGCTCTTAGTAATTTTAGCTCTTTAGTGATTTCAGCTTGTAGTAGTGGTGCACCATAAGCCCAAAGTGAATTCAGCTCAGCACCTGTAGCTAGACCCAAAATTAGCTCTGATGTTCCACAGTGGAGAGAGATGGAGGTGCAATTGATGTTTCAGGCCCTCACAAAGGGGCCCACGCCACCAGGTACTAATACCTGTCCCCAACCTCTCTCAATTCACAGAGTTTTGGAACCCATGTCCCTTGCCTAGTGAGTGCTACTTAGTTGATGGCAAGTCCCTCCATCATAACAAAAGGCCAAGTACAGTTCCACTGTCCTTGATTCCCATAATCAGGATAATATTCATTTATTCTTCCTGCCCCAATAACAGAGATACTGGAGATCCCACAGCAGCCAAAGTGACCATTTGGGCAGCCATGGACTCATTCTAGGTGGGGTGGGTGTGCCTATGCAAATGAGATCAGCCCCTAAAGTTCTTTTCCACAACTTGCCACACCTCACCACCAGATGTCAGGATGGAGCTTATCCTGACTCTGCTTACATCTGTATGTAATTTCCTTAAAATTTACAAATTTTAAAACTGGAAACAAAAAAAATTCTGTCTGTAGTACCATACTGACACCCTATCCCACCCCACCAACAGCCATCAATCTGCAGCACAACCCTCTACTAATTGTGTTAACATCTTTCTACTGCTACCAGTTACTATTAACTTCTGTGTGGACCTGCCACTATGGGAAAAGACACACTTTACCAATGGGTTTCACAGCCATTTCCTGAGCAGCAAAAGAATGTAGGTATAACGGGTTCATCTCCAAGTTCTGGAAGGAGTATATTCTCGTCTCTACAAACCCTTCTGTTCCTATCTATCCTCTCCTGAGAGTTCCTGACTCTTTCCTCTAGCTCCTGCCCCCATTCCCATTCCTCTGCTCCTGTTCCCAGTCCCTGCCATTGTATCCGTCTTCCTGCTGTTGCTCTTTTGCCACCCATACTCCTGCCCTTCCCCTTGTGATGATTTGAGAATCTGTCTGTACAATTTAAGAATTCTGTTTGATATTGGGGCCTCTTCATATGTATCGGTGTCAGACTGAAGACTCCATTTTGGATGTGGGGTTCTTTACCTTCTCCATTGCCTCTTTACCTTCATGTTGGATTGAAATTCCAAAAGGTGGTAGTAGAGGACTGACCATAGGCAGAGGGTAAAAATATTCTTTGGGGAGGACTCAGTAAAACTTAATAGCTAGTGTGGTCAGGAACATTATGTGGTGTTCAGCATTGTGTAGTTCATAGTTATAGCACTGATGGCATATATTGCCATCTATATTCAAGCTGCACATTAAACTAAGGGACCGCTACTAAATAATAGTACCAAAAAAGTTTTATTTACTGCACACAGCATTTGTCCATACCCTAGCTGCTAATCGGTTTATCTTTTTTCAGTCCACTTAAATCAGCAGTAAAACACATTCAGCTTGCATGAATAATAAAAACCTTGCTCTTATTTTCTTATTCCAATAGAAGTTGTCTGTTTGACATGGAAGCACAAATTTTCACAAATTCTGCATAATCAATGTCTTTGGTGGTGTTATATTCAAAGATCAGAGTAGCCAAAGCCAAAAACCTCTCCTGCTTCATTGTTCTCAAGTGCATTTTAAATTGACACATAGCTGCGAAGGACATTTTAGGATTTTCTAAGCCAACAGGGAATAGAAGTGCTAACTGAACCAGCTTAAAGAAACTGGGCTATTCCAAGGCTGCTCAGTGTGGGATTTCAGATTTTCTAATGTTACAACATCTCCACAAGATTCAATATCGGAACATGCAATTTGCATTTCAGATTTTGCTAAACTGGCATGGATTCCTATAATCTTCCAATAGATTTCCAGCACTTTGTCAGCTGTGACAGGTTCACAAGCCAGAACAGCATCTGCACTTTGACAAGCATGAATGTTTCCTCAGAAAACCTTTTTTAATTTCCCTTGTTAATGCATTAATAACTGGCGGCGGGGGGGGGGGGAATTTGCTGGCACCACTTTTGCTTACAGTTAAGTGGCTCAGCTGGAAAATGTTCTCGCTCTCTCCACACCTCAAGTACAACACAAAGTTGTTCAGTTTTAAACTCTTCGTTGGCCACCGAACACTTTTGTCTTCCTCTCCCACAATCGCTTTTCCAACATTTTTGACCTATTGCAAGACATCGGCCCAGACGCTGTTCCATAATTTTTCATTTCTCATATTTCCAAAGTTGCAGTGGTTACGAACTACCTTTTGCTGCTGAGGAGAGAGCGTGGCCTTTTTGGCTTGCAGTGCCCTGTGAGCAACGGGAATGACAGCAGATGATCAAAAACTACAAGTCATATAATAAAATCTACTTTTTGGCACTTGCTGCAGTAAACCATTTGCTTAAACAAAGCTTTGATTACTTTCTGGCTGGCTGAGCTCATTTAGACACTGGACGAGAGTTTTCAAGGTGGATTTGCATGCACTGACATTTCTTCATCTTCTTCCCCAATGTGGATCGCTCAAACTAGTCTATTGAACAGGCTTGATTCCTAGTGAATGCTGTACAGTCTGTGGAGCCCAGGCATGGAGAAATAGCAATACAGTGATTCCAGAATGATGAAAAATCTCAACACCGTTCTGTTTATTTTACAAGCATCTGCAAGAACAAGGTTAAGCTTGTGAACCATACAATTGGTATAGATGGCAGGAGGGGTGGAGGGTTATTTCTAATTTTTTGCCTGACAACACTCACCCAATCATAAACCTGAGCCATTCTAGGAATGGTGCATATTCCAACTGTTTCTACTCTTTCCTTGAGACTATTGTAAACTCCCTCCGTACTTCATGAGCCAGAGCTGTCTTTACACAGGAGAAACCTCCCATGTACATTTAAATCCGCACCTACATAACCTACACAGATTAGGAGTTGTTCTTCTTTAAGAGTGTCCATCAGCAGTCAGGCAACAAAATCTAACATTCTCCATTTTCTTGGCTATGTGTTTCTTCACCAGGTCAGCTGCAATGCACAGCAACTCATTTTGAATTTCGTGAATTGTTAAATTAAACTTACCATGCAGTTTTCATTCAGATTGCTCATCATATTTCACAAAAGAGGACAACTTCAGAAAATTACCTCCGTTTTCCATTGATCGTGTTTCCTCATTTTTCCTTGGAATGAAAGCTAAAGCAGCAAAACAATAATTTTCCTTGTTTTCTCATTTTTTTTTGTTTTTCTGAACAGTGATCTTGTGAGAATTTGAAAGCAAAAATACAACTGAGTGTGATTTACTAGCCGCCTGGTAATCTCTCCACTTTACCATACACGCTAAGTGAATATTACAGTTTGCTGAGAAACTAATCAGGTATGCAATCTTTTTTCCAATCGCACACCCTGATTTCTGTGCAAGTATTATCCTTAGTAGCAGATCTTTATAAATTTGACTAGCACAAGCAACACTGCAGTACCCACTCTTACATCATCATCACCACCAACCATGCATAGTTTACTGAGGACTGCTCACCAGCCAAAATTACCACGGTTGAGGATGTCACACCAGGCAGTGTGGAGTGAAGTACCCAGAGCTGGCTCAATCCTGCAAATTCACAAAACTCTGGGGCAGCCCCATGGGCGGTGCCAGGTGGTGTCATGGCATGCACCCCTTTGAAAATCAATAGAGTATGGTGTGCTGGGGTGTTTTCATCCATCCTGGCGAGATGACGAAGAGTGTACAATGCCAGTTTTGAATAAAATGAGCAACTGAAGAAAGGCCATTGAAAGATTATGACATTTTGCACAAAGTCAAACCACTTTATACTCTGTGACACTCACAGCACATATGGAACACCTGTAGCCGCTCCAAGTCTGCCTGTAAGAGTGTCCCGGTTTCTGATCTATATAGCAATACAGGTAGTACACACATTTGATAGTTCCTGAACTTTCTCTAAGCACAAAGGTGGTTTTGTGCCTGTCACAGGGTCACTCACCACACTGGCACCTCCTGCTGGGCACTTCGGGAATTAGCTCAGTCCTAGCAGATGCGCCCTCAGCTGGTGGTGGCTCTCCCGTCCTCACCTCTGCCCACAGACCCGTTACAGCAGGCGCTGAGAGAAAGGAGCTGTGTCACCATCCAGTTTCCCCCCTTCTGGGGGACTCCTCCAACAAGAGTCCAGACACTCCTCGCAGCAGCTTGGCAGACCACAGCCGGGCTGCTCCTTCAGCGGCTAGTGGGGCGGCGGGGGAGGGGGGGGTAGAGGTGCCCAGGCCCACCCACTACTCCGGGCCATGGCCCAGGGACCCTGCAAACAGCAGCTTCCTGCTGCCTCTTCCTTCCAGCTCACTGTCTCTATTCCCTGGTCCACTTCCCCACAGCCTCTGTTCCTTCTACTCCTGCCTCTGGCCCCAGCTCTTTTACTCTCTTCCTAGGGCCTCGAGCCTGTAAGTCCTGGCAGCCCATCAGTAGCCCTCCTTAGCTCCTCCAGTCCCTGCTAGCACCTGCCCTTCCACAAGTGCTGTTCTCTCTGTAGCCCTCTAGGAAGCCTGTCTTTTCCCTAGGGCTCCCTGCAGCAGACTCCCTGCTCTGGTCTGCAGTTTCCTTTATATGGGCCAGCTGAGCCCAGATTGGCTGGTCCAGCCGCCGCCCTAATTGTCTGCAGCTGCCGCCCTAATTGGCTGTTTCCTCTGAAGCCCCTCCTTTGGCTGCCTGCCACACAACCACCCTAGGCTGGTTTTAACCTTCTCAGGGCCAGGGTGGGACAGGCGCCCTGTCATAGTGCCCATAAGCAAGACATGGACTTAATGCAGGAGGCAGTGAGACCAGTTCATTGAATATCCAGTTTGCTGCAACCCTTTGAACTCTGCTTGCAGCCTAGGTAGATGAACTCATTAATGCTCTCCATGCTACTTGACCCCACCTGTCCAGGGATTCTGGTGGCCCAGCTCCAAGCTCTTGGACACGGTTCTTCTGCCATGAGACGTTCAACCTTATAGTGTGGGCAGCATGTTGGGTGGGGCTGATATTCTCTCCACAGCATCGTTGGTGTAGATTCAGTTAATACTTCTTGGCCAACCTTGATTCTGATGCGTGAAGCATAACATTTTAATATCCACTTGATAGTTTGACAGAATAGTGCCAGTGCAAAAATGCATCCCTACTACACACCTAAACTTCTGTAGAAACACAGTGAAAGCCATGAACCAATGCACACACTCACACCAGTGCCTCCGTGAAGATTGTGTACCAGATTTGGCAGAACATCTGAAATGCCAACTCTTTTCATTGCAAGCAAAGTGCTGACCTACTTACCAAATCAAAAGCTGCTTCTGATGTTGACATATGCCACATGAAGCGGGCAGTTAAATTCCTGATGCAGCTCAGCCAGAAGCCAAAGCGTGAGGACTGCATCCACTATCAACTGTCCAAGAGTGAAACCCTGATTGCTGTGGATGACTATGTCTGTTAGGAAGCGGCTGTATCCTACCAAGCAGAATGTGAACAAAGACCTTTCCAGGGACTGATAACAATGAGATCTGCCTGTACACTCAGAAAGAGATCCTTTGCCCTCATACAAGGACACTATGATGCCATCTTTCCATTCTGCAGGCACATTGCTTGATGCTCACACTTTTAAGAACAGTTGATGCAGGCCGATGCTCACTGGTTCCAAGGTACCTTTGAGCGGCTCAGGGGGAATACCATTAGGTCCAGCAGTGTGTCCATTCCATAACTTTTGGATGGCCTTTTGTACTTCCTCAAATGACAAGAAATCAGTGTTTGTCCCTGGGCCTGCAGCCTTGCAGTTTTCCAGGTAGTGGTGAACAGTCATCAGCACGGTGCATGGTTCAGCAAGCTTTCATAACGTGCTTTCCATATGTCCAGTACCTCATCCATCGATGAGCAGGGGGGCCATCTGGTTTCTCAATGGGGATGTTAGAAGGCTGTTTATGGCTGCCAGCCAACCATGTGATGGCTCTGTAGGCAGGATGCAGATTGTACTGTAGGCCATCCATTGCTTCATCAACCAGGGAGTTGTAGATCATACAGTCACATTTTGCCATGGCTTAGGTAGCAGATTGTGGTAGTGTAAACTGCTCTATTTCAGGGTCTGGTCCATACCAAACTCAAGGTGTGCTGCTCCTTATTTGACTTTAACCACATGTAAATACACTTCTCCATGCTTGGCTCCAACATTGTTGTGGACACTTACCTGTCACTGTGACCAACATGCTAGCAGAAAAGGACTCACTCTACTACCAGCTAGTACCAAAATTCCAGTCATCTCCACCATTTGACACACTACAGGTGCTCAGAGATTCTAGTCTCGTGACTGTTGTGAAATCAAATCAGATATGAAATCCCTTTGATTCTGGTTCCTCAAATGACAATTCTATCCAGCTTTTGACACTGTGTGCCACTGAAAGCTTGTCTGTTATCGGCGCCTGCCTTAGGCACCTTAACAATCATTGTTGAAGTTGGATTTCAAAAAATGGACATAACATGAAGACGACAGACCATCCGCATCAGAAATTGTTCCACAGTGAAATCTCACTGGGTCTTCAGCAGTGCAGAAGCACCAGCAAACTCAGACTATCGATTAGTTCACAGATCAATAGAGCATAGATCAATGTGCAGCAGCAGTCAAAAAAAGCTAACAATGTTAGGAACCACTAGGAAAGGGATAGATAATAAGACGTCGTAATGCATCTATATAAATCCATGGTACGGCCACATCTTGAATACTGCATGCAGATCTGGTCATCCCATCTCAAAAAAGATATATTAGAATTGGAAAGGGTACAGAGAAGGGCAACAAAAATTAGGGGTATGGAGCACAGGGAGGACTCAGTGACTGGACCCCCTCACAGCAATCTGCTGAGCTGCCAGTAGCGAGAGCAGCCCGACCGGACCTGTGACATCCCTCCTCCTTCCCACTCCTATCCTTCCCCATCCTCAACTCTCTCCCCTCTCACTGGCCCCTTGCACTTCTCCTCTTCTCCATCTGCTGGCCTTGTCCCCCCTCCCACCTCCTGCTCCTGATGCCCATCTCCCCCACATCCTGCATCCCTTCTTCCCCACCCCCAATTCCTCACCCCACCACATTTGAGACACTTAGCATGGGAAACTTCAACCTGGAAAGTTTAAGTTGGGTAAAGTTATAAGAAACTGTAAACAGGATTTAAAATCAAACATTTCCAGTAATAATGATTATTATTATTAGTCTTAACTACCAGTGTTGCTAACTATACCCCCTATAATAAAGTTAATCAGGAAGATGGCAAATTAAGGCCAGTTAAGTTCAATATAAAACTGTTCAAAAATCATTGACCTTCTTTCACAGGGAGTTGTAAAAACAGTATTTCTTACTTTAATGAATCCAAGTGTTCAAAGAGATATTCAGTCAAAACCACCATGTGTCCATCAGGCACAATCAAGTTTTACATGGTTTCCACTTGAAATCATAAACAGGCCACAGTTTGCTGAAAATTGACCAGGGCTTAGTAAAAATATTCAAGCCACAGCAAACCTGACGAGTTTTTCCTCAATTCGGTTTCTATAACAAAATGTCTGCAACTGTAAGCGGATTCTTCTTCACCCTAAGTCTTGAAATAAAGTCTGGATATCTTTCTAAAATGATATACTATAGCTCAAACAGAAGTTATGGGCTTGATGCAGAAATTATTGAGGGAGGTTTTAGGACCTGTGTTCTGCATAGGGCCCTACCAAATATCACAACCATTAAAAAGGTGTCACGGACCATGAAATCTGGTCTTCCCCCATGAAATCTGTGGGGGGGGGGGTTGTGTGTTTTTACCCTATACTATACAGATTTCAAGGGGGAGACCAGCATTTCTCAAATTGGGGGTCCTGAACCAAAAAGGATTTGCAGGAGGGGGGGTCACAAGGTTATTTTAGGGGGTCACGGTATTGCCACACATACTTCTGCACTGCCTTCAGAGCTGGGTGGCCAGAGAGAGGTGGCTGTTTGCTGGGCACCCAGCTCTGAAGGCATCACCCCACCAGCAACAGTGCAAAAGTCAGGGTGGCAATACCATACCATGCCACCCTTACTTCTGTGCTGCTGCTGGTGGGAGCTCTACCTTCACAGCTGGGCTTCCTACTAGCAGCCGCCGCCCTCTAGCTGCCTAGCTCTGAAGGCAGCGCCGCTGCCAGCAGCAGCGCAGAAGTAAGGGTAGCAATACTGCAACCCCCACTACAACCACACACACACATACACACCTTTGCGACACCCCCCCACACACACACAACTCCTTTTTGGGTCAGGACCCCTACAATTACAACACCATGAAATTTCAGATTTAAATAGCTGAAATAATGAAATTCACAATTTTTAAAATCCTATGACCGTGAAATTGACCAAAATGGACCGTGAATTTGGTCGGGCCCTAGTTAAGCGGGAGATCAGACTAGATAATCAAATTGGTCCTTTGTGGCCTTAAGCATTTGTGAATCAAGTAATAAGCTAGAGTCAAGGGACAAAGAACATTCTATCTTGTAGCAGAGATACTGTGGAAACCCCCAATGCTCCTACCCCTAATTAATTCACATCTTTATACAATGCCTTAGATGTCCATAGTTTTTTGAGAAGAGAATAAGGTCTCTGCTCTCAGGCACAAACTAAATAGGATCCTAAAAATGGTCAATACTTCATGAAAATCCACTGATTTATGAGAAAGAAATCTTAAAAGGAAATATCAGAAAAAGGAGAAGCTCTAATTCAGGACACCCCAGTTATTATTTATATGGTTGTATAACAGTTCACAAACATATAAGAAGAGAAGGTTCTTGCCCCAAGAAAGTACAACAACCTTAAAAAAATCTTGCACACTTGACCATATCTTTCTAAGGACATTTTTTTTTAAAGGAGCCTCCAGCTCCATAATATGTCCTAGGAATATTTAATACAAGTCTTGGTATACTATTTTCTTATTTCTACTTATAGTCTCAGCCTAAAGCAACAACTGCAGAGGTTTACACCAACTTTAATTTAGTTCCAGTTTGAGCAAAGGTTCAGGGCAGTTTTTATTTGATCTAAATTGGTTTGCCAAATAAAATCTATAAATAATGTGTTTTACGTCTTAAATTCCATAGAGTATATATAGTTAGTAGTTAATAAACTCCAAATACAACTGTCTAAGAATTGAGTGGAGGAAGAAATTAAAATATTCAATACAGTTGTCCATATTCAGTCCTGGTATAATTGCATTGACTGCAATGGAGTTGTACCTATTCACACCAATTCACTGGGTCTGAATTTTGCCTATCACATCTCCCAGTTGAATTACTGATTCCCAAAATGTTTAGTCAACAACAACATACAACATTGTCATGATGCTGTTGTGAAGCACAGACTGGGAGTTTGCAATGATATGGAATATAATGTCAGTGTTTAAAATCTTGCACAGTTTTCACTGAATCGAATGTTTGCCATCTGTGACTAATGAGCAAAGGCACTGCTAAAAGGTAGGGATGATTATTGTTCTTTATTTACAGATCAGAATCTGTTTCGGGTAGATCAACATGGATCTAATCTGAAGACTTTCACTAATAATGTTTCTCTTTTCAAGATAGTGGACATTTTACTACAGCCAATAGCAAACTTATCCATCTAAAAACTCTGTCTTAGGAAGCTAATTAAAAAAGCTAATAACTTCTCTCTGTTTAAATTCTTTGCCTTAGTAAAGGACTGAATAGGGTAAGCCCCCAGCCAGGACAATTTTTAATAAAAAACTGTTATGGAAAGTTTTTCAAGGCGAGCTCCCAATAATATAGAATAAAAATAGCAGGCCAGGAGGCAAAATTCAGAAATGTGAAAATCTTGAAAGACATCCTGACATTATGCAACATGAATCTTAGATAATCTGGCAGAGCAAAATGAAAAAGCACAGTGGCCAGTTTCCAACTCCGCTAATTATATTCTACCTAATTTTTCCTCCGGTTTTCAACTGGATTATATTCATTTCCTGACCTAAACTGTTATATAATGTTGCATGTGCTGTTAAAGAGTTGCCCCAATTCACCCCAGACATGGCCCCAGAGATTTGTGTATAGTTTTTACTGTAAAACACTTTGGGAGGTGTAAGTTGTCCAAGCTAGCTCCAGTATTTGTTAGATCTCCACAAGGCCAGCTACTGAACCATAAACATAACCTGTTTTGCCTTAAGTCCAGCTAATGAAGATCATTCCATGAATGTATATACACACACGCAGTATTCATGGTATAACATGAAGCTTTTTATATTTGTAGAAGAATGCAACTAAAGAATGAAGGTGACGGAAACTGTCCATAAAACCAGAACCTATCCCCCTAACCACGGGCAAAGTACATGGTAGAGGGTGAAGGGTTTTGGTTTTCTGCAACATTGGTCCACCTTTTATGGGGAGAATGGGCTGTCTAGTTTGGATGGCCTCCACCTCTGTAGAAGGGGGACCAATCTCCTGGCTAGGCTATTCAGGGAGAGTAAAAAGAAGGGATGATATGAACACTCCTTTAGCAGAAAATCAAGGTACTGAGAACAAAATTAACTAAAGGACATGGAGAGAGGAAATTCTTTAATCGCCAGTACACCAATATTACGAGACTGGGTAACAAACAAGAGGAATTTGAATTGCTTATTTAGGAGCATAAATTCAATCTAGATGGTGTTACTGAAACCTGGTGGGTGATTTGCATGATTGAAGCGCTAAAAATCAATGGTTATAACCTGTTTAGGAAGGCTCAAGTGAGCAAAAGTGGTAGGGGAGTGGCACTCTATCAAAAATTACATTATTTGTTTCCCAGTAACTGATAACTCAGAAGAAAACGCTTATGGATCAACGTCCTAACAGATAAAGCACAAGATGGAGTATTAGCTGTTGTCTGCTACAGACAAACAAGTCACAATAAGAAATAGGTTTCAGAGTAGCAGCTGTGTTAGTCTGTATCTGCAAAAAGAAAAGGAGTACTTGTGGCACCTTAGAGACTAACAAATTTATTTGAGCCTAAGCTTTCGTGAACTACAGCTCACTTCATCAGATGCATTCAGTGGAAAATACAGTGGGGAGATTTTATATACACAGAGAACATGAAACAAAGGGTGTTACCATACACACTGTAACGAGAATGATCAGGTAAGGTGAGCTATTACCAGCAGGAGAGGAAAAAAAACCTTTTGTAGTGATAATCAAGGTGGGCCATTTCCAGCAGTTGACAAGAACCTTTGAGGAACAGTCGGCAGGAGGTGGGGGAATAAACATGGGGAAATAGTTTTACTTTGTGTAATGACACATCAACTCCCAGTCTCTATTCAAGCCTAATGTAATGGTGTCCAGTTTGCAAATTAATTCCAATTCAGCAGTCTCTCATTGGAGTCTGTTTTTGAAGTTTTTTTGTTGAAGAATTGCCACTTTTAAGTCTGTAATCAAGTGACCAGAGAGATTGATGTGTTCTCCAACTGGTTTTTGAATGTTATAATTCTTGACGTCTGATTTGTGTTCATTTATTCTTTTATGTAGAGACTGTCCAGATTGGCCAATGTACATGGCAGAGGGGCACTGCAGGCACATAATGGCATATATCACATTGGTAGATGTGCAGGTGAACGAGCCTCTGATAGTGTGGCTGATGTGATTAGGCCCTCTGATGGTGTCCCCTGAATAAATATGTGGACACAGTTGGCAACGGGCTTTGTTGCAAGGATAGGTTCCTGGGTTAGTGTTTTTGTTGTGTGGTTGCTGGTGAGTATTTGCTTCAGGTTGGGGCGCTGTCTGTAAGCAAAGACTGGAATGTCTCCCAAGATCTGTGAGAGTGATGGGTCGTCCTTCAGGATAGGTTGTAGATCCTTGATGATGCGTTGGAGAGGTTTTAGTTGGGGGCTGAAGGTGATAGCTAGTGGCGTTCTGTTATTTTCTTTGTTGAGCCTCTCCTGTAGTAGGTAACTTCTGGGTACTCTTCTGGCTCTGTCAATCTGTTTCTTCACTTCAGCAGGTGGGTACTGTAATTGTAAGAATGCTTGATAGAGATCTTGTAGGTGTTTGTCTCTGTCTGAGGGGTTGGAGCAAATGTGATTGTATCGTAGAGCTTGGCTGTAGACAATGGATCGTGTGGTGTGGTGTGGTTTGGTGTGGTCTGAATGAAAGCTGGAGGCATGTAGGTAAGTATAGTGGTCAGTAAGTTTCTGGTATAGGGTGGTGTTTATGTGACCATCGCTTATTAGTGTCCAGGAAGTGGATCTCTTGTGTGGACTGGTCCAGGCTGAGGTTGATGGTGGAATGGAAATTGTTGAAATCATGGTGGAATTCCTCAAGGGCTTCTTTTCCATGGGTCCAGATGATGAGGATGTCATCAATGTAGCGCAAGTAGAGTAGGGGTATTGGGGACGAGAGCTGAGGAAGCGTTGTTCCAAGTCAGCCATAAAAATGTTGGCATACTGTGGGGCCATGTGGGTACCCATAGCAGTGCCGCTGATTTGAAGGGATACATTGTCCCCAAATGTGAAGTAGTTATGGGTGAGGACAAAGTCACAAAGTTCAGCCACCAGGTTTGCAGTGATATTATCAGGGATACTGTTCCTGACGGCTTGTAGTCCATCTTTGTGTAGAATGTTGGTGAAGAGGGCTTCTACATCCATCGTGGCTAGGGTGGTGTTTTCAGGAAGATCACCGATGGATTGTAGTTTCCTCAGGAAGTCAGTGGTGTCTCGAAGATAGCTGGGAGTGCCGGTAGCGTAGGGCTTGAGGAGGGAGTCTACATAGCCAGACAATCCAGCTGTCAGGGTGCCAATGCCTGAGATGATGGGGCGTCCAGGATTTCCAGGTTTATGGATCTTGGGTAGCAGATAGAAAGCCCTGGCTCAGGGTTCTAGGAGTGTGTTTGTACGGATTTGTTCTTGTGGTTTTTCAGGGAGTTTCTTGAGCAGATGGTGTAGTTTCTTTTGGTAACCCTCAGTGGGATCAGAGGGTAATGGCTTGTAGAATGTGGTGTTGGAGAGCTGCCTAGCAGCCTCTTGTTCATATTCCGACCTGTTCATGATGATGACAGCACCTCCTTTGTGAGCCTTTTTGATTATGATGTCAGAGTTGTTTCTGAGGCTGTGGATGGCATTGTGTTCTGCACAGCTGAGGTTATGGGGCAAGTGATGCTGCTTTTCCACAATTTCAGCCCGTGCACATCAGCACTTCAAAAACAGACTCCAACAAGAGACTGCTGAATTGAAATTAATTTGCAAACTGGACACCGTTATATTAGGCTTGAATAAAGACTGGGAGTGGATGGGTCATTACACAAAGTAAAACTATTTCCCCATGTTTATTCTCTCCTCCTCCCCCCCCCCACTGTTCCTCACACGTTCTTGTCAACTGCTGGAAATGGCCCACCTTGATTATCACTACAAAAGGTTTTTTTTTCCTCTCCTGCTGGTAATAGCTCACCTTACCTGATCATTCTCGTTACAGTGTGTATGGTAACACCCATTGTTTCATGTTCTCTGTGTATATAAAATCTCCCCACTGTATTTTCCACTGCATGCATCTGATGAAGTGAGCTGTAGCTCACGAAAGCTTAGGCTCAAATAAATTTGTTAGTCTCTAAGGTGCCACAAGTACTCCTTTTCTTTTTAATAAGAAATAGGATGACCAACTCCTTACGCACCTATCTATAAAGTGTAGGGGGAAAAGCTGCATGTTTGTGGGGGATTTCAATTTGAGTGACATATGCCAGAGGTCTCTTGCTGACAGTATTTGAAAACCTCCTTGGAATTTCTAAATATTATGGATGACAATTTCTTAAATCAGAAAGTATTGCATTCAGTACAGGGGAATTCTGTATTAGACCTCATCTTGACAGATACAAAGGAACTAGCTTAAAATTCTGTTTCCAAATGTAATATGAAACCCTATTTACTTTCTTCTTTGTTAATATTCATGCCACAGGTATACTGTACAGCTACCATATTATCATAAAGTACTGTCCTTATATACACATGTGGCATGCTAGTCAAATTAACAACAAGTATCACTAGGTGATATCATATCAGCATTTACGCAAGCTCCCCATTGATTTCAAGTTCCACTTGAAGTCTAATAACACAATATGGCCTATTGATATAAAATGACATGTCTACATTTAAATGGGGAAAATAGTGCTAAAACCCAAGTTTCTCCAGCCTGCTTTGTTAAACAGTTGTTAAAATAGTTGAACTATGAAAAAGCTTTAAACATTTTCAGGTTGAAACAAAACAGGATATAAATACTGTATTAAATTGAGCATGGAATGCATACATTCTACCACGTCAACTTCATAGATGCTGGTGTTTGGAAGATCCTGAATGGTCAAATCCATCCCTTGACATCCCTGAAGGACAGTGAGGATCACTCTGATATCATCACTCAAGCTATTCAAAACTTGTTAGTTTCAGGTCACAGGGATTTGTGTAAATACTGTGTCTGGCTTTGGTACATAAGAGTTTGCACCCCAATTTTTACTTTGAGTTCCAGGTTTAAACTAAAAATCACTAAAAGTTTCAAAGTGAAACGCAGTTGGAGCTACCAAGTTTTGTTTGATTCCATGCCAAGAAAAAAATCCTTTCAGGACTACTGAATTTTACATTGTTTCATCCCCTACCAATAAATGGATCTATGTTTGATTAAAATTTGATCTGAGGTTGCTCAGATTTTGGCCAGTCTTCACCAAAACCTTCACAAAGCTCAATGAGCCTTTTGAGAAATCTGACCCGTGTTTCAGATTTAGAATTAGTCCCTTGTTTGAGGGCGGTGTTGCAACAACACATACAGCTCTGATCATCATCTGTGATTTCCCCCGCCGCAAACAATAATATAATTCAAAATGCAACATTTGCCAATAAGTATCACAAGTTGTACTCCAGCAATAGCGTGATATTGCCTACTTTAAGTAAAGGAGAAAACAATACTAATCTGTGGACCAAAATCAGAAGCGATGCCTCAGATGGTGTAAACTAGACTCCCTTTAGTTTTAGGCCCTTAATTAGAGTTGACAGGGCCTGATTCTCCATTGCCTTGCATCTTGTGTAGTCATTAGCACCAGTGCAGAAAATGGTTTAAGTTCTGGACTTACCATGAGAGTCTAAAACAGTTCAATCTGTTTAGCTTATCCAAGAGAAAGCAAACAGCTGACTTGATCACGTTCTGTAAGTACCAACATGAGGAGAAGCTATCTGATTGTAGAGTTGTTCTTCAGTCTAGCAGACAAAGGCATAACAAGATCCACTTGCTACAAGCTGAAGCTAAACAAATTCAGACTAAAAGCAAGGTGTAACTTTTAAACAGCGAGAGTAATTAACCACTGGAACAATTTACAGAGGGATGTGGTGGATTCTCTCTCACTTGACAATCAGATGTCTTTCTAAAAGATACTGATGGTCTACCTCAACCGGAAGTTATAGGCTTGAACTCAGGAAGTCCTATAGCCTGTGTTATGCAGAAGGTCAGATTGTAATGACCTCTTATGGCCTTAAAAATCTACAAATATATGAAAAGGAGTGTAAAATGAGTATGAAATGCAACCAGTCTGATATGATAGTGTTCAACACCACAGCTATGTAAGAGCTGAGTATTACTATTATTTACACTGATATAAATGACTTCATAAGGTGTAGAGCAATGTAGAACAGCCCAGATTCCCTTAGACTTATATTCACACCTTGTGACATTGTCTAATTCAAATATAACCATGCAAACTATTCTTGCTGCCACTGTTATATAATTGAAACAAATCTTCTACAAAAGTGTAACATATGGCCAGAAAGGATTAAGCACCTGCAGGCTAAATGATCCAAAGCCAACCATTAAAGACATGTTAGAAAGTATGTGAATGGTAATTAGGGCCATTCATAGAATCATAGAATATCAGGGTTGGAAGGGACCTCAGGAGGTCATCTAGTCCAATCCCCTGCTCAAAGCAGGACCAATCCCCAATTAAATCATCCCAGCCAGGACTTTGTCAAGCCTGACCTTAAAAACTTCTAAGGAAGGAGATTCTACCACCTCCCTAGGTAACTCATTCCAGTGTTTCACCACCCTCCTAGTGAAAAAGTTTTTCCTAATATCCAACCTAAACCTCCCCCACTGCAACTTGAGACCATTACTCCTTGTCCTGTCATCTTCTACCACTGAGAATAGTCTAGAACCATCCTCTTTGGAACCACCTCTCAGGGAGTTGAAAGCAGCTATCAAATCCCCCCTCATTCTTCTCTTCTGCAGACTAAACAATCCCAGTTCCCTCAGCCTCTCCTCATAAGTCATGTGTTCCAGACTCCTAATCATTTTTGTTGCCCTTCGCTGGACTCTCTCCAATTTACCCACATCCTTCTTGTAGTGTGGGGCACAAAACTGGACACAGTACTCCAGATGAGGCCTCACCAATGTCGAATAGAGGGGAACGATCATGTCCCTCGATCTGCTGGCTATGCCCCTACTTATACATCCCAAAATTCCATTGGCCTTCTTGGCAACAAGGGCACACTGTTGACTCATATCCAGCTTCTCATCCACTGTCACCCCAGGTCCTTTTCCGCAGAACTGTTGCCTAGCCATTCGGTCCCTAGTCTGTAGCGGTGCATTGGATTCTTCCATCCTAAGTGCAGGACCCTGCACTTATCCTTGTTGAACCTCATCAGATTTCTTTTGGCCCAATCCTCCAATTTGTCTAGGTCCCTCTGTATCCTATCCCTACCTGCCACCGTATCTACCACTCCTCCTAGTTTAGTATCATCCACAAATTTACTGAGAGTGCAATCCACACCATCCTCCAGATCATTTATGAAGATACTGAAGAAAACCAGCCCCAGGACCGACCCTTGGGGCACTCCACTTGATACTGGCTGCCAACTAGACATGGAGCCATTGATCACTACCCGTTGAGCCCGACAATCTAGCCAACTTTCTACCCACCTTATAGTGCATTCATCCAGCCCATACTTCTTTAACTTGCTGACAAGAATACTGTGGGAGACCGTGTCAAAAGCTTTGCTAAAGTCAAGAAACAATACATCCACTGCTTTCCCTTCATCCACAGAACAAGTAATCTCATCATAGAAGGTGATTAGATTAGTCAGGCATGACCTTCCCTTGGTGAATCCATGCTGACTGTTTCTGATCACTTTCCTCTCGTGTAAGTGCTTCAGGATTGATTCCTTGAGGACCTGCTCCATGATTTTTCTGGGGACTGAGGTGAGGCTGACTGGTCTGTAGTTCCCAGGATCCTCCTTCTTCCCTTTTTTAAAGATGGGCACTACATTAGCCTTTTTCCAGTCGTCCGGGACTTCCCCCGATCGCCATGAGTTTTCAAAGATAATGGCCAATGGCTCTGCAATCACAGCCACCAACTCCTTTAGCACTCTCGGATGCAACGCATCCAGCCCCATGGACTTGTGCACGTCCAGCTTTTCTAAATAGTCCCGAACCACTTCTTTCTCCACAGAGGGCTGGCTACCTACTCCCCATGCTGTGTTGCCCAGCGCAGCAGTCTGGGAGCTGAACTTGTTCGTGAAGATAGAGGCAAAAAAAGCATTGAGTACATTAGCTTTTTCCACATCCTCTGTCACTAGGTTGCCTCCCTCATTCAGTAAGGGGCCCACACTTTCCTTGGCTTTCTTCTTGTTGCCAACATACCTTCCATGTTAGATAGGCTAGAACTTTAAAGTGCAAACCTGTATTGTTAGAGAATTAGAGGTGATGCTAATTGTGTGTGTCACTATAACTATTGATTCAGAGATCAAAAGGGAATATTAACATTTAGATTGCAATAATGTCATTGTCTATATGTCTCTTTAAAGGTTTCAGAGTAACAGCCATGTTAGTCTGTATTCGCAAAAAGAAAAGGAGTACTTGTGGCACCTTAGAGACTAACCAACTGATTTGAGCATAACCTTTCGTGAGCTACAGCTCATGCTTATGCTCAAATAAATTGGTTAGTCTCTAAGTGCCACAAGTACTCCTTTTCTTTTTGTCTCTTTAAAGTTTGTGATAGACTGTCTGATGGATACATTATTTTATGTTAATCCATGTAGTTAATTACCTGTGAGGTTTGGGAAAAAGAAGGTTACATCAAAAGCCTATTGTTCACCCAGGACTGCATGGTCAAGTAGGTGCTAGAAAACTGTATAAAAGACCCGTGGGTCCCAATCCTTTTGATCTCAGGTCTCCTTGAGGCTTCATTCAGGGAAAACCTAAGCCATAAAGGACTGAGATCCCAGTCCTGACTAGACCACCCTGAACATAAACATTGGTCTCTAACCTTTGAACTATTTCTAAAAGAATTCTTTGCAACTACAAAGCTCATCATCTCTGCTATGAATCTAAATCTCAAGATTGTACTCATGTCGATATGTATACTGATCTTTTAATCAATACTCCCTCTCTTTTCTTTTTTAATAAATCTTAGTTGAGTCAATAAGAATTGGCTATAAGCGTGTATTTGGGTAAGATCTGAAATACTGATTAACCTGGGAGGTAATGTGTCCGATCCTTTGGGATTGGTAGAACTTTTTTATATGATGAATAAGATTTTCAGTAATCCTCATCATATTTGACTTGAGTGTCTGGGTGAAGGTCTAAGGCTTGGTTACTTTAAGGGAACTGTGCTGTTGGCTTCTGGGTAACCAGTGAGGTATTATAAAAGCTGTTTTGTGCTGCCTTGGTAAATCAAAGTATTGGAATATCCACCAGTTTTGGGGATTGTCTGCTCCATTCTTTGCAGTTCACCCTGGTCACACTCCTCTTATGAGTAAGGGAGTCCAAGTTTGTGTAATTTACATAAAGAAGGTATGAGCAAGTACTACTTAAAGTAGGATGGGGAATTGCCACCTCACTGGGTAAATGGATTTGGAGACACATACAGTAGAAACTTTTTAAATAAATAAATAATATTGCCAACTGTTACCCCCACAGTTCCCATAAGCATCTTCTGTTTTAAACATAGGGGGTAAAAAATGGTCACATTCAGATAGCACTCCCTGATACCTTTTGGCAAATGTTGGCTTTTAATTACCACCATTGTACTTCTCCACCTCCCCTGTTATTTCTTTTTCTGTTAACCTGTTTGATAAACAGTGCTGGGGACAGACATTTTCTGGGATGGGTTTGTGTGTACTAGTCTAGGGGGTCTGGCAAACGTTAATATCTGAGGACCGTGAGAGCATGAAAGTGAATCGCTGAGCATAAGTATAAAGCAAGATAGGTATCTAAAAGTGCAATCTGACTGGTTATTTAATACAAGCATCAGTCAGCTTTTTGCTGAAGTTTGTGTGGCAATAATCATAGCTTTCCTTGCCTCTAGTTGATGGCTGAGATCTCTTTCAAATGTAATTCCTCAAACAGCAAGTGCCATCAAGTTACGAAATGTGAAATTTGGCTTCTTATATAGTTTTATGTACATTAGTCTGTACCATGAAGACATCTCCCCATTCCAACCCTTAAAAACAATGACATTCCTGTATACAATTTCCTTTAATGGTACCTCATTTAAAGATCTAATGAAAGAAATGTATTTTCAAACTATGATTACATTGTCTGACTGAAATCTACCCTACTTTTGCAACCTATTTTCAATTTTCATTTGCAGACAGAATAAGCCAGATAATATGGAGGGCTAAGGTTATTCATTTTCATTGTCATGGTCTCTAAATAGCTACAGTGTCTAGAAATGATGACATCTGGTAGTATATAAATACCATACATAAGATATATTTCTTTTCCAGTTTCTATTACACCAGTCAGCAAACCAATTAATTGCCCAGACTGCTTCAATGTGTAAAGCAGAGCAGAATTAAATATGTCCCAACAATTACCTGGGAAGATACTCCAAAGCATCCATATTTTGGCTCATGTTGTGATTCAGCTGGCAATGTTGTAGAATATCCAGTTTCAGAAACAAAGCTGTTTGAATAAGTCAATGCAAATATTGGCCAGTGTTTTCCAATGTGGGTGCCTAAGGTGATACGCAGGCACCTGAATGCATATTTACTCAACAGGCGCTGCAGATAGTCAGCACCTCTGAAAAAAAAAATCAGATCACAGAGGTAGGGTCCTAACTTGAGGAATCCACAGTTACACATTCTGGCCAATCGTCATTGTGAATTTTTATATTTTTCCACTGAAAAATATTTTCCATGATTTAACCAGCTGTACAGCAAACCAAGGAATTCTCACTACTCGAGTTGTTCAGAAGCTGGAACAGACATTCAAACACTGAGATGCTGCAAGTTTCCAGGGAAGAGGGTGGGGTTAGAGGGTATGCTTTGCAACGCTCCCTAGAAAACACTAGTGACTGTGCATAATAGCCGCTATACAGCCTTAAGAAAGCCCATCTGGCTTTGCTGCGGAAGAATAGTGTAACTGCATTTATGTCAAGTATGCATGTATGTTCTGCTGCTTGGGAATGTGGGGATACCGTGCAACTTTCAAAGAGCCACTCGTGAAAATCTGAAAAAAGGGGTAGGTGAACACTATATACATCTCCAATTTACCCCTGGTCCTTTGTGCCTTTCAGCTGTATTGATGCTCTGACATGTTTTGTTGGCTAAGTATTCTGGCTGGGATTGAACAAAGTAAAGTACAGCTCCTGCTGAAATGTCTGCAGCTTCCACCCACAAAAAAATTATTTTACTTCCCCCTCTTATAAGAGCATGATTCAAGATCAATTTGTAGTTTAGGCACTCTATCCGTTAAAAAGGTAGTTAATTCTAAGAACAATCTCTTTGCCGCTGTTCTCATTCTCTTCTCAATTGAAAAAAATCCTTTGTTAAAATCCTTGAATTGCCTGGGGTTATTTTAAGGCTAAAACAAGTCTCTGAAATGGAAATTTCTTCATCCCTTGATGAAAAAAGTTACCTGAAAAACATCCTGTTTTGAAAATGACCTCTTAGGTGTCATGGGTGCTTTCAGGAAGCTCTGTATGCTCCCACATGAGGCAGAGGAACAGGGAGAGCCAAAGTCATTTGTTCTGCAAAAGCTATTAGGTATCAGGAATTCCAAAGTCCATCCCCTCTTAGATTTGAGTCACGCTTCCCACACCCAAACAAACAAACCCACTCACCTTGCATATCTTGCAAAGAACCCAGACTTACACACAGATTACATTTTCATAAAAACTCAGCTGGTAATAAAGGGAGAATCAATTTAGGCCTCCAGGACAAATCTCAGCTAATTTGTCTTCCACACGTCAGTGGTGGAAATGGGCAATAAAATTCTACCAGAACTCTGCTGCAAGGCAAGAGGTTGTTGAGTGGGTCTCTGTCCCACAGCCCCTACCAGCAGCTTCTCTCACTGAGACCAGGCAGTTGTTGAGCAGCACTCTGCTTCCCCCAGTCTGTATCATCACTGGGACAAGGGGAATTTCTTCAGACATTTTCCCCACTCTGTGGAGCAGTCTGTCCTCTTCCTTTCAGGCTCTTTTTGCCTCAGTAACTACCAGCTAATGGAGTTCCTTTTTCTACTCCCTTGAGCAGACCCAAACAGGGAGAAGGTCATGGAGACAGGATAGCAGACCTGGAAAGGAGAGAATGTCTCATAATCCCACCCACATTGAGGCACCTTCTGCTGATTGCTAGCAGGGACAGAGGGAGGTTATTAGCATAGCTGCAAAGGAGGAAGGAGAAACGTGCAGAAGACTGCAACCAATACTGACCAGTCACCGGTCAGAATGAGAATTGAGGGAAGGACACTTCATGCCAGCATACCCCATTGGAGTGCTCAGGCCTAAGGGGGAACGGAGGGAGTACAGGGGCCTGAGCTCCGTGGGTCCCCCCAAAACATATGTAATGTCTGTGTAAATAAAGCAAAACAGGGGCAGGAACAGTGAACATGATGTACCAGGGCCCCTAAGTTTCCCTCGACAGGCCTGCTGGTGTGTTCAGGTCTCAGATTTATTAAGTTCTATTACAGTTTCAACACTGTACACACCACTATTAGAGCTATGGTCCTACATCCTTCCTTGCAAGTCTTGCCTGTGTAATCTTACCTGTGTGAAAGAATAGGCCCATAACACTGCAATAGGCATGTATCATGGCATCTCAAGGGTTCATATACTAATGTAAGGGGACTGTTGCCCCCTTACTAACATTCAGTGGGGGTGTTTTGGTTGGCTAGCTCCCAGTACTAAAAAGGGGGAAGGATCGATGGGGAATCAGGACCCTGAGACTGACAGCCCCCAGGAACAATGGGGAGAGGCCAATGCTCCAGGTCAGCCTAAATGACAAGGTGAGCAGGCTAATCAGGGAGTCAGGAGGCCAGGGAGGGCCCGTCCTCCGTGTGAGCTGGATTTGCCTGGAACAGATGGAGTGGGGCCGAGCTAAGGAGAAAGCAAAGGCCCAAGCTGAGCTGTGCCAGATCCAGTGAGAGCAGACCCTGTCCTGGGAGCAGAGCTGCAGCATCCAGAGCCAGAGGGGCCAGAAAAGCAGCCCAGGAAGCAGATCAGTGCTGGGAGCAGTCACAGAAGCAGCCGGCAGAGCAGACCTGTCCTGGGAGCAGAGCTGTAGCAACCAGAGGCAGAGGGGCCAAAGAAGCAGTCCAGGGAGCTGGAGGCAGCAGCAGCCGTGCTGAGACAGAGTGGTGCAGCTGCTGGGGCTGGAGCAGTCCAGAGCTGGCTGCGGTGAGCAGCTGGGTAGACCGAGGGGGACCCTGGGCAGCAGGCCCAGCACAGGGAGTCGCCTCAGCCAAGAGGCTCTGCAGGCCAGGCTTGGATCGTAACCCCGACAGGCGGGGGCGACACTGGGAAGAAGGGTCCTACCACTTAGAGCCTGAGAGCGTGTGGCCACCACCAGAGTAAGTGTCCAACCCACAGCATCCCTGCAGCACAGCCAGGGCCTGAGAAGAAGCCTGGGACTTACAAGGAACAGACTGTGAACTGCCCTGACATTCCAGAGACACTGTTTGTGATGTTCCCTGCCACAGAGCGGGTTGATGGGTTTCCTTTAACCTTTCCCATTTTTCCTGATTCTTTTTAAAATTAATTGTTGATAAAATAACTTGCATTTGCTTTAACTTGTATGTAATGGTCAGTGGGTCACAGAAGTGCCCATTGCAGAGAAAGTACCCCGGAGCGGGGACACCCTAGCCCCTGTCCTAGGTGACCACAGCAGGGCTGGGGGTCGAGCCCCCCAGGAATCCTGGGCCCAGCCTTGTTGGGGTTACAAGGACTCTGTCAGACAGGAGAGTGGAAGGGGAGTCCTCAAGGGCAGGGAGGCCACTGGGTAAAGGAAGTGGGAGTGAGGACTCAGATCCTTTCGCTAGCCCACTTCACCGGGGTAGAGCAGAAGCCAGGAAAGTTCCCCACAAGAGCGGGACTATTCCCCCGCTTGCACTAACCTGGTATTTTTCTAGTGAAAACAATGGGTGATGATGGAGATTGCATGTGATATAGGCTACCGGTCACAAACTTAATATTTCTGAAGATGTTTTAAAATTGCAATATTTTCAGATATAAAATACATGCTTTAAACTGTTTTCTGATCATCATATATGCTTGTGAGATCCTAACGAACTCTCAGATCTTTCCAGGTATGATAGAGCATTCCATTGCACTACAAGGACTAAATGTTCCTTCCCTTTCCATTAGGAATTCCAGCTAGCCCTGACAAAGCAAAGGGCAAGCAGTACTCAGTTTTTATGGTTTGAATCACAGTAAGAATAAAATAAGCTTTCCAAAGAAATATATAATTAGGCTTGGAAGGATTAGTTTTTTGTTGGTAAATGTCAGAAAACATCAATTTCACTGTACACAAACAAACCAGTAAAAGATACTTCCATTGATAATAGTCAAAATTCACAGATTGGCAAAGTAAGAAAAATACTTCTTGAGTACTTATTAAAGTTTGGTTTAAGGATATTTACTTTGTCCATTTCCTGGACACTACTGTGCTAATAAGCGATGGTCACATAAACACCACCCTATACCGGAAACCTACTGACCGCTATACTTACCTACATGCCTCCAGCTTCCATCCAGGACAAACCACACAATCCATTGTCTACAGCCAACCTCTAAGATACAACCGTATTTGCTCCAATCCCTCAGACAGAGACAAACACCTGCAAGATCTCTATCAAGCATTCTTAAAACTACAGCACCCACCTGCTGAAGTGAAAAAACAGATTGACAGAGCCAGAAGAGTACCCACAAGTCACCTACTACAGGACAGGCCCAACAAAGAAAATAACAGAACGCCACTAGCCATCACCGTCAGCCCCCAGCTAAAACCTCTCCAGCGCATCATCAAAGATCTACAACCTATCCTGAAAAATGATCCCTCACTCTCACAGATCTTGGGAGACAGGACAGTCCATGCTTACAGACAGCCCCCCAACCTGAAGCAAATACTCTCCAGCAACCACACAACAAAAGCATTAACCCAGGAACCTATCCTTGCAACAAAGCCCGATGCCAACTCTGTCCACATATTTATTCAAGTGACACCATCATAGGACCTAATCACATTAGCCACGCCATCAGGGGCTTGTTCACCTGCACATCTACCATTGTGATATGTGCCAGCAGTGCCCCTCTGCCATGTACATTGGCCAAACCGGACAGTCTCTATGCAAAAGAATAAGTGGACACAAATCTGACATCAGGAATCATAACATCCAAAAACCTGTAGGAGAACACTTCAACCTCTCTAGCCACTCAGTAAAAGACTTAAGGGTGGCAATTTTGCAACAGAAAAGCTTCAAAAACAGACTCCAATGAGAAACTGCTGAGCTTGAATTAATATGCAAACTAGATACCATTAACTTGGGTTTGAACAGAGACTGGGAGTGGCTGGGTCATTACACATATTGAATCTATTTCCTTAGGTTAAGTATCCTCACACCTTCTCGTCAACTGTCTAAATGGGCCATCTTGATTATCACTACAAAAGTTTTTTTCTCCTGCTGATAATAGCTCATCATAATTAATTAGCCTCTTACAGTTTGTATGGCAACTTCCACCTTCTCTGTATGTGTGTATATATATCTTCTTACTATATATTCCATTCTATGCATTCAATGAAGTGGGCTGTAGCCCATGAAAGCTTATGCTCTAATAAATTTGTTAGTTTCTAAGGTGCCACAAGTACTCCTGTTCTTTTTACTTTGTATAGTTTGATGTGCTGTTGACGTTTTGAATCTCAACTTCTACTCTCATTAACCAATTATTTTCTGACTCCCTATCTGACCCTTCCAATAATTTCCCGCAACTGTGAAAGTTTAAATCAATAACATTTTTAAATGCTTAAAAATCAACATCGATATTATCCATCAAAATTATGTAAAAAATAAATAAATCGAGCTCTGCCAAGCGTAACTATAATCCCCCCCCCAAAAAAAAATATGGTAAGTGAAACATGAGAAAGGTGGAATCAAAGTAAATACTTCTATTGTTTGGAATACAACACAAAATCTTTTATGGTGACAGCCCCTACAAGTACATATAACAATGGGAAACTCTCAGTTCAAACATACAGCTGTTAGCTGGCTGCCAGGAAGGCTCTGTTTTGAATAAGTCCCTATTTGGATGCATCTGAAATATATCATGATGGATTTTTACCAAGATAATTACAACAGATATTAAGACTAAGACCGCCTAGTGTAGGGCTGAGTATGCTTATTGATCATGAATATAGGAACCAAAAGTGGAAATGCACAAATCTAATTATAAAGCCTCATTCTCTTGTCTGTCTGTTAAGGTATCTGGTTTATATAAGATCTTCTGAGACAGGCAGGAAGCTCTCTGAAACCAAGTGCTGTCTTACTGATGTAAAAAAATGTCCTCCAAAAGAGAGAGCTGCTTTAACTATAAATGAGCAAAAACCAGTTTATCTAGATGATTTTCTGGGTGTGTTAATGTGCTACATTTTTAACATTTTTACCTTGGAAAGAATGGAAGCATTACGGGAATATACGGAGCATAAGGGGAAAAGGCTAAAGCTAAGTAAGAGGAACATTCAGAAATAGCTGGAGAGTGTTGTGAAGGTCACGGGAGACACCTGTCATATTTTGGGACTATTACATGCCCGTCTTTTTGTTTGATTGGTATGGGGTTGTTTCCTATATTACAAGGGTTCAATCAGGCATGGATTAAGGCTGCATGTAGATGGGAAAGGGGACAAACATTTCTGGAAGCTTCTGTTTACCGATAGGTAAAAGACAATGCAATGCCAGTGGACTGCATAATCCAGTTTTACAAGGCCTAGGGCGCCCTGGGCAGAAAAAGGGCTTTGGTATCATGTCATGCCCTGAGGTTCAACCCAGAACAGAGAGGTTGTGTCCCCTGCTCATCCTGTACCCCTGGGTGCATTAAATGATCTGCTGCTGTAAAACTCAGCCTGGAAACCATCGGCCAGAGACAAGTATGAAGTTTCCTGAGTCTGTGTTCTGTGCAGCCCTGGTTCAGCACTCCAACCCCAGCAGCCTGCCTACAACACAAGAACCCCACTCTGGCCTCCACCAGCCTTAGTTACTTCTAGACAAGTGACCCTAACACACCCCCTCTTGGAACACTCAGAGGACTAATAAGGGCCATTGTTCCTCTAAAGAGACGAAAAGCACAGCAGCTTGTTGCCCTTCAGTGGTTCTCAAACTTTTGTACTGGTGACCCCTTTCACACAGCAAGCCTCTGAGTGCAACCCCTCCCCCCTTATAAATGAAAAACACTTTTTAATATATTTAACACCATTATAAATGCTGGAGGCAAAGCAGGGTTTAGGGTGGAGGCTGACAGCTCATGACCCCCCCATGTAATACCCTCTCAACCCCCTGAAGGGACCCGACCCCCAGTTTGAGAACCCCTGCCTTAACTGGTGTTAACAATCACTTCAATTCCAGCATGGCACTGTGTTGTTTAAATGAAAAGTAGAACACGTTTATAAACAAAAGATATAGGTTACTAACAAAAGTAGAGATAAAGACAAAATGGTTATAAGCAAACAAAAGTAAAATAATTGGCTAAAACTTAACTCAACAAGCTACAGTCTTGGTTCAAGGTAGATTTCTTACCAAACTTTTCCTTTACAGCCATTGCTGACTTTCTCTCAGTCAGGAGTTAATTTTCCAGTGATACCTTTCGTGACAACTTTTTAGATATAGATTATGACAACCGTGAGTTAGGTGTAGTATGTCAGGCTTGACAAGCTGCTGACACAGAACAGTAAACCACAGATGGCCTTCTGTGATACAGACGAATAAAAGAACACTCTCAAAGAAAGAGAGAGAGAGAGGCAGGCGGAGACTGCTGGGGTACAGACTGTCCCCACCGTCCCAGATGTGGTGGTATCCAGGGTAAGCTAGCCCTACCTAAGATTTAAGTAATCAGATGTGTGTATAGATCATTAGTTGTGTTTAAACTTTTTTCTTGTTATGCTTTCTTCCCCTGTTAAGACTAACCCTCCTCAGGTTTCTGATCCCAATCCTAGTCTCTTTGCCAGGCAAATCCTAGTCTCACCCCTCCAGACTCCCTGTCCCCATTCCAGTCTCCCCACCCAACCAGTCCCAGCACACTCCCCTCCCCGCCCCTTATCCTCACTTTTCTTGCCCAGCTGGTCCCAGTTGCTCCCCTGCCAGATCTTTGTCCGATCTGTCTCACTCTCATCCTCTGGCCTCCAGTTGTCCCCATCATTCCACAGGCTCCAAGTCCCCATCTCCATCTCTGGCCTCCTCATCTAATTTCAGGGTTCCCCCATTCACCCACTGACCCCCCAACTAGGCTCCTTTCCAGCAGTGCTAGTGATTCCCCACAGCCCAGATCCTCACCAGTTCTGTCTCCACTTCCAACCCTGCCCAGCCAGTCCCAATCTCCATTCTCCCAGCTCCTCATCCAGTTTCAGTCTGCACTGCACCCAATGGCTCCCAGTCTCCCCTTCCTGCTTCCCTACCCAGCTCCTGGTTCAAGTCTTCTTGCCCAGCCAGCCCCAGCCCTAATCCCCACTCCAAGTCTGCACCCTACCCCCAGGTTTCTTGTCTCAATCTAATCTTCCCACCCCTTACCACTCCCTCCCTCCCCACCTCCTCTACACACAAATCCAGCTCTTATCCCTTTTTCATTAGAATCATGCAGCTTGTGCCCTACGGCAGGGGAGGACGGTCATTGAGAGCATAGGAGAGAGAGAGGCTCCCTGCTCTTAGTTCCATGTCTGACCCCAGCAGCTTAGAGCTGCAATTGCAGGGAGAGTCCTGCTCTGCCCCCTTGCAGCCCTAGATTGGACCATGCCCAGCATGGATGGACTCTTCAAGGAACTTAGCTGAAAAGCCCTAGCCAGTCTCTACTGTGCATGTGCAAAAAAAGTAATTTTTCAAAGATTTAAAACTTGGCCAGATTTGGGAGGATTATCACAGGGATGACAAAGGCCACCACCAGCCAAATTTCAAGTCCCTGCTCCAAAGGATAGGGCCCTAGAGCATCTCAAAAATAAATAAACATATACATAATGTCACCAGAATTTAACATGGGCCAAACAACCTAGTATTCACCATCTCATTCTCAGTAATGGCTGAACCATTTTGGCTAAAATTTTCAATATATATTATAGATATATTTCCAGCATGAGGCAGACACCTGGCATGAAAATTTCAGCCCAAACTGTTAACATTTGGCAAAATTATATGCAACTGAAAACAGGGTCTTATAATGGGAAATGTCAGAAAACATCACCTATTAATAAGGTTATCAGCCCATCCTATAATATGTAACCCATTCAGCATAGTGCTCTGTCCTTCTCTAGAGGTGGCTGGCCACAAATAGAGGTTGAGGAGTTCACTGAAGCTTTGGTAACAGAGGTGACTTTTCTAGCTTAAGCAGTAGTGGCTCATGTGTTAAGATCCCAAGATCACAGGTTCCGTGTCTGCTGCTTACAACCCCCCAAGGGGCATATATAAAAACCAATCTGAGGTTACCACTGTGCTAATTTATGAATCCAACTTTGATCCAGTCTCCTATAATGTACTACCATCGTTGTTGGTTATTAGCATTTCTGTAAAGAATTTTAAGTAAACCAAGAAGGGATTGTAACTCATTCAAATTGCACTGACTCATTATTTGCCTTTATGTCTTTAATTAAACAGAAGCTAGAAGCTACCATTTAGTCTTTATGTATCCATTTCATCACAGCTGAGGGAAATATATTTTCAAGAAGTCTAATTAAGTCTTTAAATCAAGATTGGATGCCTTTCTAAAATATATCTCCTAGACCTTGAGCTTAATTTACTGGATGGTGGCTATGGTCTTTGTTACGCAGGAGGTCAGACTAGATGATCAAAATACCCACCCTCCCCAGCCCTTCAAACAAAATATCAGGTGCTACCATTACTTTTCCTTTGGCAATCCTCCATGATTAACAAAGATAAGTTTTCCTATGAGAATCCTATAAAGAAGAAAATAAATGGAATTAAAGTTCTTTCACCACGGACTACCAAACTTATTTCACAAACAGAAATGGGAGAAAACCAACAATTTCCAACATCATCCTACCCCAGCACAAGTCAAAGCAGGGTGATCACGGTGGCTGTACTCCCACAGAAGTGGAAGCATGTACGGCACAGAGTGGATTTAATGATTTGGTATGGTGACGAAGCTCTGTCCTTGTCTCCGTGGGTCCTGCGTTTCCTGGTGGATTTCGCTAGCCTCAGAGGCTCACTGTGACCCTCCATGTAACCCTTCTCTCTCTAGAGATAAGGGTCACAGTCTACTGCGCCATTTTCATCATAAGCCAGCAAGGAAGGTGAGGAAAAACTATCCTCCCTTGCACAGTCTCTGTTGTCTCCCAGTCTCAGTGATTAATCGGGGGAGGGAAAGGGGGGGCCCGGGCCCCCCTCTACTCCGGGCTCCAGCCCAGGGACCCGAATATGGTAGCTGACCTTTTAGAAACATGACATGTACAATTCCCTGGGCTACTTCCCCACAGCAGCCCCCACTTCCTCAGGCCCCACTTCACCCTTACCTCAGGGCCTCCTTCCTTGTACCTGATATGGTGTGTACTGCTCAGTCTCTCCAACAGCACAACTTCCTCCCACAGCTCCTGACATCCATACCCACCTGACCAACTGGGAGGCTTTTAACTAGTTTCAGCCAGTCCCTGTTTGGCTTCAGGTGTCCCAATCAACCTAGCGTTCTCCCTGCCTTCTTTGGAAAGTTCTTAATTGGCCCCAGGTGTCTTAATTCATAGATTCATAGATATTTAGGTCAGAAGGGACCATTATGATCATCTAGTCTGACCTCCTGCACAACGCAGGCCATAGAATTTCACCCACCACTCCTACAAAAAAAACCTCACACCTATATCTGTGCTATTGAAGTCCTCAAATCGTAGTTTAAAGACTTCAAGGAGCAGAGAATCCTCCAGCAAGTGACCTGGAACAGCTGCCATTTAACTTATCCTGGTATCAGGGATTTGTTTAGCCTGGAGCTAATATATCTATCTCCCACTACTTTTCTATAGCCATCTGGCCTTGCCCCGTCACAGTATGCATTTCCCTATTAGGCCACACTCCCCCATCACTAAAGAGGAGTGATGTGACTGCTGTGCAGCAGTGCTCTCCTTCATGCAGAATCAAATTCTTTTGTGCTCTCTTTTTAACTTGGGCTTTTACATGCAGTGCTCCTCATCTGTGCTGTACAGGCTCAAGCCCAAGATGAGGTGAGGTGGTCTCACAAATTCAGACCTGCATTTTACCCCATCATTTTACCTTGAAGTTTGGTAGCAAGAGTTCTCTTGCTCATACATACAACACAAACTTGCAATAGTATAAAATACAGGATCTGATAAATCCTTTTACTATAATTCCTTCTGCCTGCAACATATTATATACATCTTATTACTGAGAGGTACAGATCCAAAATTTATGGTACTTGGGTACTTTATGGTATCCCAGGGCACATTATGAGACTTTTTTAAACCCTTGTCTAATAGGTTATCCAATGCTCAGAAAGAGGAGCAGCTCATAGGAGATGAATTTCCTGATATTTTTTTTCCCCTCAGCACTTCAACTTTATTCAACCAAATAAAATGTGCTCTGGCTAATTGCTTCAACTGAGTAACAACAGAGTTGAAAAGGCTAAGAAGATAAAAGGAAATAAAATTTGAAAGAAAAAAAGGCAAAGAAAATTCTCTGAAAGAAGAGATTGTGCTGGAGAACAAGCTATCAGTTATGAATAATAATGACAAACAGTTATCAATTAATAAATAACAAACCCTATTCTTTAAATGTAGTCTGTACACAAGATTTCAGTGAGTTTTGACTGCATGGGAAGTTTGAAGAGTCTGTGTCATTCCATTATTAAGATGATTTTGGACAATGGAAGGTCTAAATTTCTTCAAGATTCTCTGTTAATTTCAACGCCTACTAATCAACAGATTTACTTGAAAATTCTCTGAAAATTCGTTCTGTACTGAAAAAGTAAGCACTGAAACACAGGGGAAGATGTGCTGTATTCTTCATACTTAGCAAAGAGGTTGAATTGCATCACCCCACACTGGGACCCAAATGGGGTATCATTAAACAATTGCTACCAATACTCAGTGGGAACCACTTTCCTGAACCCCCTCTTCTGGCCTTCAAACAACCCCCAAACCCACCAAACTCATAATTAGAAACAAGATCCCCACAGACCAGGACACACCAACTCAAAACAGCATCAGACCCTGCCAGAATACAAAATCTGTAGACATATCTCTACTACTGTGATGATCAATAACCCCCCGCCCCAACACACCTTTCAAGATCCATGGGTCCTACACATGCCCATCACAACATGTGGTGTACCTCATCCAGCACACTAAATGCCCCAATAACAATTATAGGGGTGAACCCAGACTATCACTATGCTCTCAGATGAACTCACACAGGAAAATGGTAAAAGACCAAAACACCATATCACTTGTGGACAAACAAACACTTTTCACAAAGCCCTCAGTCCTTATCCTCAACGCAAACCTGCACCACATCTTCAAAAGACAAGTCTGGGAACTGAAATCCATTACTTGCTAGACACTAAAAATTGTGGACTCGGTAGAGATACTGGATTTATGGCTTTCTGGATTTACAACAATCTGTAACCACTAATTCTCTCCTTTTTTGTCCTACGACTGCAGATGCGTTAACTGTCCACTACACCTTGAATGGTCTCATGCAATATCTTTTAACTACTGTGATAGACCCAGGCCGGTTGGGTACAGCAGAGTAGCAGAAGGCAGATATATGGCCACTGGATTAACAGTTTTCTGTTCCCTGACTGACCACAGCAGGGGCTGCTCCATGCTAATGAGAACACCTGACTCCAATTAACCTGCAAAGAGTCAGGTGAAGCCATTAAGGTAATATGACCACCTGACTTTAATTAAGGCCCCTCTGATAATATAAAAGGGCTCACTCCAGTCAGGCAGAGAGGAGCCAGAGGAGAAGAAGTGCAGCTGAGGGGCTGGTTAATGAAGACACCCTCAAGTCATTGGTAAGGGAGCCGTAAGGCAAGGGTGAAGAAGGGAGAAGCAGGAGAGCTGTGGGGAAGTGGCCCAGGGAAATGTAGCAACTCTGGCAGTAAAAGGTTGGCTGCCAACAGCTGCTACCATTAGGGTCCCTGGGCCAGAACCCGGAATAGAGGATAGGTCTGGGTTCCCCCCAACCCACCACTACAGATACGCCTCCTGGGAGGGGAAAACAGGCTCCTGTCAGGACAGGAGGCTAAACTGTTTTGGCATGAGGCCACAGGAGCAACAGAGACTGTGGGAATTCTCTCACCAACCTCCATTGCTGGTTTATGATGAAAAGGGCTCAGTAGACTGTATCCCTGGCCCTAGAGAGAGAAGGGCTACGTGGAGGGTTGCAGTGAGCCTCTGAAGCTAGCATAAACCGCCTGGAAGCACGGGACCCACGGGGACAAGGTCGGAGCTCTGCCACACTACTTATGCTAACCATTCTGTTCCATCTTCTATTTAGTAGTGACACTGAGTACCTTTCCCAGACCTGAAGAAGAGCTCTGTGTCAGCTCCAAAGCTTGTCTTTCTCACCAATCAAAGATATTACTTCACCCACATAGTCTCTCTAAACCTTCTAGGTTACTTTTAAAATGTCAACCATAGATTGTGTGGTGATCTGTCCTTTTTTGCTTTTCTCCCTCCCCCACCATTCCTTTTTATTTTTTCTCTTCCCTACAATCCCTTGCTGTTTTTTTGCCCCCAACAGCATTCATCACCTGTCTTGCTGCGCCCCATCTGTTTGATGTACTGATGAGCCAGGCTGAAGGAGGTCAGCTAAACTGAGGCAGCACCACCTGCAGTGAAGGAAGCAGCACTGTGTCTAATTGACAGGAGGCAGCAAGTTCAGCTAAGCCACTTTCAGATAGGCTCACTGGAACATTAACCAGACAGGACAGGAAGGGTCAAGTACCAGCAAACAAGTCATTAAAAATTACTCCTACAAGCACCTGAGCTGCATTAGAAATCTGGAAGGGCTACATGGTGCCCACAGACTGACTGCACTTTGGCCACCGGTGAATTAGCTGAACTTTCTACCTGGCCAAGGAAGGCTATTTATTTGGACTGCCTTTATTGTCAGTATTCTTACTAAATCATCTTGGCTGGTTATGCAGCAGTTCACACATTTTGAAAGAAGAAGAATATCCAGATGTATGCTACCGTGTTATAATTTAGAGTTTGCTTAAAACAATTCTGTATATTCAATCTGTTGGTTGATGAGCTTTATCTCCTTGATGAACAGTTCTGCTAAAATTAGCTATGGGAGGTGATGGAAAATGATTCAGTGAAAACAAATGGAACTTTACAACATCTGTTCCACTCTGATCAGACAGATTTTATTAAGGACTCTTGGTCGCATACAGATTATACTGTAGGCAAAGCTCAAATGAGAAACAAAAACAGCTCTCTAGATGACAACACTATAGAACAGGCATTAAAAAAATAAAGTGAGCTTCTTAAAAACCTGTAGTGTATCAGTTTTCTAAACTCACATAAAGAGGCATACATTCATCAAGCAAATGTAGTTTGGTTGCAGATATAATTGTAGTATACCGCAAGGGTATCCTGCTGTGCTACCCTTGCTTTGAATATTATAACTTCACTACCCAGTGTCTTTTAATAAAATTGAATTGTGCCACGAAAGAGCAAATTGTTGCTATTTTACAGCTTTTAGAGGAGCTGCAAGGCTTTGCCTATCTAATGCTGATCTTTTTAGAATTGTACTACTAGTCCACTATTGCAGAGTTTTCTTTGGCACAACATTATAACTAATAACAGCACTATTAGACATAGAAATTCAAATCATCATTATGGTGCACATCTTGAAAACAAGGAGCCAGAAATGGACCTGAGCGGTAGACTTGCATCATTTTTAAAACCCATGAGTCCCCCTCCCATTTTTGTGCTCTGCGCGATCACTTGTTTCAAGTTCCTAGTATTGCCAGTCCTAAAGATTCAAAAATCTTGAGTCAGATCCCCCAAAATCATTAGCCCAAAATTCATCAACTTTGTAAAATGATAAATATATTTTGGTCTGTCTTTGATTTTGGTGCTTCTCATGCCCACCCTTAAGATGTACACGAGAACAAATAGCTTAGAAGTAGCTCGCTGTCACGCACACCTTGAATCTAGCTCACTTTGCTTCTCCAAAATCTCTAGCCAGATTTGCCAACCTTAAACAGTGAAAAATGAGTCAAGCCCACAAAGTCATAATTTTTAAAAAACAACAACATTGAGGTTCTTCTTATTTTTGCTACTTTTTGAGCCTTTAATGAATCATCTTTTACAGCTTTTCTCCCCAACCATGAGGGCTAGAAACTTACTCCTTTTTAAAATGAAGCTGAGATCCTCGCTTTATTCCAAGGCTCTAGAAGCTGGGGCTTTACCAAAAACATCAAATATCATAAAACACAAAAAAAAGGAAAGGAAGGAAAAGCCTCAAGAGCTATCCATACTGCACATCTGCCAATCACTTACTTAGTAGATTTCTAAATGCACCTTTTTCATTCTGATGGTGGCTTTATATCTTCCTTTAATCCTTTGTAACAAATTTGCTGGGTTCTTCTGTGGACCCACCCCATTAACACGTATTGGAACTCTGTATGGAAATACTAACTGCTTCCTGATAACTAACTGTGACACCTGTAGCTTGTTAAATCCACCCTGGATATCAGAAAGGTGGATGTAACCGTCTGAACAGAGGAATATAGGGGATACTAAGGGAAGAACCGTCGGAATAGCTGAATCTGGGTAGAAGGCTTGTGCTGGAGTTTGAAGTTTGTATTATATTAACTTTTTAATAAAACCAAAGCCCAAGAAGGGGCTGAATTTTGAACCTAATTAGTGTGTTGAGTATATTTTGGAGCCACGAGGGAACACAACCATATCAGACCCTACCTAGTTTGGGATGCTTTGAGGCTCTGTTCAAGATATCTGTGACACTGGCAGACCAGCCAACCTGTGTATGACCCATAACAACTTAACAAGAAGCATTACAATTGTATCAGGACAATTTACTTGCATGTGAATTTCAAAGAGATGTACTAGACCAGCAATCATTAACCCATTCATCTATAGTAACAGAAATCAAGGGTAGATACTAAGTGTATTTGTCTGTGTTTACCTATATCCTGTTAGAAGTTGTCAATGTAACCAAATTAGCTTTTAGATGCTAAAGCCTTTTCATATCTTAATTGCCTTACATTATGTATGTGACTGTGTTCAGTTAACCTTAGGATCGAAGATGTGAGATAATGTAGGAAGCTAACATAGTCACCTACATTGTCTTCAACTTATCTATCTTTGTTATAAGGAGGACTGGCTAATTGCCTTATGTAAATGAGTAACTAATTTACCTGTCTGTGCATAGGAAATAGAAGATTAACTTCAAAGCATACGTCCACAAATGACCTGCATGGCCTATTCTTTCTTGGAGGAAAGCCCTGCTGTGACAATTTCTATGACGAGGCTTGTCAGCCTGGTAGAGAGCTATAAAAGTCAAACCCTGGGCCTGATTCTCCATCTCCAGTCTGCTGAACTGTGAACAGGAAAAAGTTTAAGTCATGGGACTGAGCTCTTCCAGATTGTTATTTGGAATATCCTGGAAAATACATGGAAAGACTTTACATCTAGCTTTGCAAAGGATGTGAACACCAAAAGTGTCAAGCAGAGATCAGAATCAAAATCAGGAAGCTACCCACCAATGAACCATGGAGCTGAAAGAGAAAAAGGACCTAGAAAAGGAGGAAGAGAGGAAGTATAATCTGGACATAATGGCAAAACATGGACAGATCCCAGAGTAACCAGTCTCTCCTTCTATTCAAGGACTCTCAGTTTGGACAAGTTGTGCCCTGCATACAAGGAAACATACAGCATTGAAGAATACCTTTTCCACTTTTGAAAGGCTATGTGAAGTTCATAATATTCCTAAGGTCAAGAAAGTCCCCATACTCATTGCAAAACTCTCTGGGAAAGCTTTACACAAGATGCAGATTGAGTAGGCTTTGAAATAGTCTGAATTTAAAAAGCATTTCTGCAAAGCTTTCAAATTTCTCCTGAAGTGTATAGGTGATAGTTTCACTAGCTTCCTGATAACTAAGTAATGTTTATGCTTTACTCTTTCAATTTCCCTTACCTCAAGCAAACAGAAAAACTGTAACCTCTTTAACTGTTTCCAGCCACCACACTTGAGACTCACTTAAAATTGGTATATCCACGCTTAAAATTATAAACCTAATTTAAAAGACCAAGTTGTGCATAAACCTTAATTTGCTGTGCAACTGTGGCATAGTAGGGCACCATCTAGACTAGTAGGGGGCTGTGTCACCCCTGCCCTGAATCCTCGGGTGCCTTATAATGCCATGCAGTAGTAACTCCCACCTGGATAAAATGCTTACTAATATCTACTTAAACTATCTTAGTTGCAAAGCAGACATTCTCACCACATGCTCCAGCAGATTACTGACCAAACTTTCAGTAACAGCTGTTTATCTTGTCTTCTCAGGTGCAAAGAATGAGGTGGGCACAGAGAGAGAGAGGGGTGTCTTAGGGTGTTTGTCCCTCCCTCTTATAGTTTCAGTCCCCCCTCTAGAAAAACATTTCCAGCTGAGAACCAGGAGACAGAGTCTATGTGGAAGGATATTTCCTGCTGTTTTTTTTGATCTGTTTGAATTTCCTTTTTTCCCCCTCCCTGCTTAATGACACTGCTTATTGCTTAAATGCAAATTAAAGCAAGCACACTTTCCTTCCTTTGTTTAGGACACACCTGACTTCTGCCTGGGCAAGAATGTGGGGTTTGGAACATGTGTTAATAACATCATACAGGGGAATATTATAAATTCACATACAATGTTGCCACACATTTTATCAGGACAATACTGACTAGAAAATTGAGTTTTCAAATGGTACTATACAAGGCATTCCTTGTACAAAGATTATTACGATAGCGTGTAGGGTGTGAACACAGGGGTGTATTCCAACACAGTAACATATTTTATTGGAACAACTTCTATTGATGAAAGAGACAAGCCTTCGAGCACCACCGAGCTCTTCTTCAGGTATGTCTGTCATCGCTTTTTAAGAGGGAAAATTTCTCTTCTGTTGGTGATAGTATCATAGGTTTATTAATTTCCAAGTCATCCTTCCAAACTGCCACATGGAGTTAAAAATGTGTCTTTATTTTTCCAAAAGTAGTCCTATTCATTCCTTTCTGGTTTGGGTAGACAAGGCCAGCCTGACAGTTTCATTATCTCCGATGGTTTGGAGGAGCGATAAATGCAAGCTCCTCAGATGCAGGACTCCTTAGAAGACCCAGATAGCAGCCACCTCTGATGGATCCCCCAAACAATTCTTCAGCTGTTTCCACTACTACATGCCCCAGGCTGCCTCATATTAGGAAGTAGGCAGGAGTGGAGAGGCAGCTGCGACCTAGAGCTCTCAAGCTGTCCAGGTGTGTGCAGTAAATCCTGATGAGCTCCAAAGGTTATTGGATGAATTGGTTTCTTTTTGAAAACATTTCTCTCAGTTTTGGGTGCAAATATATATTTTGTTTTCTCTTTTGGATCTTCTGTGACAGGCAGATGCATTTACAGGCATTACCATAAGATGGGGTACATTTTAGAATTCTCATTAAAAGTGAAGGCTACTATATGATTTCACGATCAGTTAACATTGTTGCATAATTCCCAGTTTGCCACATAGTTCAGAGTACAGCACTACCACATAAATTGGGGATGTCAGGGGGAAAAAGGCTTTCTGCAATTTAGGGTGTGGCACACTCTAATGAACACAGTGCCCTTCTGAGGACTGAAAAATTGTGATATGGACCTGACAGAATTTAATTTTTGTAATAGTTATTTCCATCAAAATAAGGAAAAGTAAGAGAATTAACAACAGAAACTCTAATTGTGAAGTACAATTTACTGATAAATATAGTAAACACCTCATGTAGCATTTTCATTCATACATCTCAAAGTACTCACAACAATGGGTACGAATCACCACCATTGAAGAAACTAAGGCACAGAGAGTGACCATACTTGCCAGAGGTCATTGACAGAATCAAGAATACAATCCAACTCTCGTCCACTAGATCAGTCTCCTCTCTCTGTACCATTTATACTTCTCTAAGGAAACTACTCCTCCAGGGAGTTGTGCAAAATAAACAAACAGAGTGCCTCCCAGGAAGAAATCCTCTTGACACTTTATCACTCCAATTGCTCTTCATCTGACTGATTTGAAAAATCAAATCCACTTTTAACATCTACAAATCACCTGCTTTTGACTTGTATTTCACACATCCAGACTGTACTGGGAGTGTAAGTGTGTTTCACTGGACCTTTACGACAGCTCAGACTTTTATTACAAGTACTATTTGTTATTAAGATGAATAGTTACTCTCTCCTCACTCAAAGACTATGTCTACACTACTACGGTAAATCGATCTATGCTACGCAATGCCAGCTACATCAATAATGTAGCTGGAGTCGACATACCTTAGGTTGAGTTACCACAGGGTCTACATGGCAGGGGGTTGATGGAAGAAACTCTCCTGTCGACTTACCTTACTCTTCTTGTCAGGGGTAGAGTACAGAGAGTGATCTGCAGTCGATTTGGCGGGTCTTTACTAGACCTGCTAAATCAACCGCCAGTGGATCGATCTCAGAGCATTGATCCCAGCTGTAGTGTAGACCTGCCCAAAGATAATGATGTTCCAGTTTAATAAAAATCTTAGAGGGAGGAGACATTTCCTTTTGGTACTCAGATATTATAAAATGTCATTTTACAAAGAATTACGTAACCCCTTTATGTAAATGAAAAATGTAATCAGCGTTGAAGTTTGCAGAGCTTTTTTAAATTTAATTGTATGATTCAGACTAAATCAATAGCTTCCAGAACTGATGGTTTTAGGTTATTAAATTACAGCTAATTAAAACTCCGATCAGGTAACACACAGTCCCAGATGATTCCACATATAGGACTACATACTTGAATCTGTACAACAAAACTTCAATTTTAAATCAGGCATGAACCAGAAGGCAATGTATGTTATACGTATCTCTGCATGACTGATACCCAAGAGTTTACTATTATAACCCTCTAGATAACTAAATAGGATCACAGAGAGATGAATACATTTTAATATATCAAATGAGATGACCAATCACAGAACACTTTCCACATGCTATCATTTTTCGGACCAGCTTTGGAGAGGTGTTAGAATGCTTACACCGCTCTGAATCTCTTGAAGGAAAAGGCATTGCTAGAACGCCAAAGGGTTGAAAAGAAGTAGTCATTTTATTCCTCATCTAGAAGATTAATCTGATCTCGCTTTATTCTCAGATTACTTAAAGCAGCAGTTCTCATTCTGCAGTTGTGCACTACTAGTGGTCTGTGGAGAACTCGCCAGGTCTGCGGAGAGTTGGCTAGTCACATAGTACTGACTAAACTGCAAATTGAAAAGGGACCTTGTCATAAATATAAAGGGAAGGGTAAACACCTTTAAAATCCCTCCTGGCCAGAGGAAAAACCCTTTCACCTGTAAAGGGTTAAAAAGCTAGGATAACGTTGCTGGCACCTGACCAAAATGACCAATGAGGAGACAAGATACTTTCAAAGCTGGAGGGGGGGAGAAACAAAGGTTCGCTCTGTCTGTGTGATGCTTTTGCTGGGAACAGAAAAAGAATGGAGTCTTAGAACTTAGTAAGTAATCTAGCTAGAAATGCGTTAGATTCTGTTTTCTTTAAATGGCTGATAAAATAAGCTGTGCTGAATGGAATGTATATTCCTGGTTTTGTGTCTTTTTGTAACTTAAGGTTTTGCCTAGAGGGATTCTCTATGTTTTTAATCTGATTACCCTGTAAGGTATTTACCATCCTGATTTTACAGAGGTGATTCTTTTACTTTTTCTTCTATTAAAATTCTTCTTTTAAGAACCTGATTGCTTTTTAATTGTTCTTAAGATCCAAGGGTTTGGGTCTGTGTTCACCTATGCAAATTGGTGAGGTTTTTTATCAAGCCTTCCCCAGGAAAGGGGGTGTAGGGTTTGGGAGGATTTTGGGGAGAAAGATGCTTCCAAGCGGGCTCTTTCCTGTTTTATATTTGTTAGATGCTTGGTGGTGGCAGCAATAAAGTACAAGGGCAAAAGGTAAAATAGTTTGTACCTTGGGGAAGTTTTAACCTAAGCTGGTAAAAATAAGCTTAGGGGGTTTTCATGCAGGTCCCCACATCTGTACCCTAGAGTTCAGAGTGGGGAAGGACTTTGACAGGCGCTGACTCTGTGGGTGCTCTGGGGCTCAAGCACCGATGGAAAAAAATAGTGGCTGATCAGTACCCAGGAGTCAGAGCTTGAATGTGGAATGTGATGAGTTCTGTGCTGCCAACAACTTCTGCCTTTGGGGCAGGGAGTTAGTTTATAAACAGAGCCAGGGTGATTAAGATAACACAAGACATCATTAAATTAAATTAAGGATCCTTAGATGATCGTGAAAGCATTCCCAGGTACTCCAGTTACAAGATAGGAAACAAAGGGTAGAAATAAATGGTCCATTTTCAGATTGGAGAGAAGTAAATAGTGGTGTTCCTCAAGGGGCTTGTATTAGTCTGGGATCTCACAAAACTGGGTGACTTGGCAACAAAATGGCAGCTGAAATTCAATGTTAAATGCAAAGTAGTGCACATGGCAAAATATAATTCCAACTATACATAAAAAATGGTGGTGCCTAAATTAGCTGTTAGCCATCAAGAAAAAGATGTTGGAGTCATTTGCAGTGTTCTGGAAGCACTATTTTTCCAGAGTACTTCAAACATACGAATCCTTCTGTGATGGGGTGCCTGCCCCACAATGGGCTCTAAGGGGTTAATAGAGCCCTAGGTAGGCTGTGTGGGAGGCCGCCAATCAGAGAAGGGAGCAACTAATCAGGGCCAAGCCAGGCCCATTTAAAAAGGGAGCTGCAGGATAGAGGAGGGCTGTTCTCTGCTGGGAGCCCAGAGAGGAAGGACTGTGTCTCTGGAGGGCTGAGAGAACTGCCAGCACCCTGGACAGAGCAGTGCTGCTAGCAGGGACCTGGGGAGTGAGAGACCAATCCTGGGTGAGGCCCTGAGGCAAGGGCAAAGAGGATGCTGGGGCCACGAGGAAGTGGCTATTTAATGCGCAGCAGTAGCCACTAAGGGAAGTGGCTGAACAGCAGACTGCAGATCCCCCAGAAGCGGGGAGCACAGTATGTGCCACGGGCGGAGGGCTGTGTCGCTGAAGAGGATGCTGCAGTGCTTGGAGAGACCTGGGTCCTAGAGCAGGAGTGACGGTGGCAAGGTACCACCCGAAGTGGGCACACTAACATGCAGAGTTAAATCCCATGACAGCCGGCAGGAGGCGACAGAGTGGTGAGTGAACCCCATTACACCTTCTCACAGTGCCTGTATCATCCTGAACTCATTCTCCAGCTTCAGAATTCTTAAAAGTTATCTCTACGCATCAATGGGACAGATGCAACTGAATAAAGTAGCTCTCCTTAATGTGTGTCAAAACAATACCAGGGAACTTAGATGTAAATAAGATTGCTGATAGTTTCATCCAGAAAGCTACAGTGAGACAGAATGTCTTCAAAATGGGAGATTAGTGAAGACAGCTTGTAGGTGATTGCAATGATTTTAATATACTGTAATTCATGATAATGTAATTACAGAGTTCATAACAATTGAATCACTATTAAAATAGTAAAGATACCAATGATAGACATGCAATAAGTAAATATGAAAAAAGTGTATATGTATTAAAAGAAGAATTTTAATTAAAGAAAAAGTAAAAGAATCACCTCTATAAAATCAGGATGGTAATACCTTACAGGGTAACCAGATTCAAAACATAGAGAATCCCTCTAGGCGAAACCTTAAGTTACAAAAAGACACAAAAACAGGAATATACATTCCATTCAGCACAGCTTATTTTATCAGCCATTTAAACAAAACCGAATCTAATGCATATCTAACTAGATTGATTATTAGCCCTCTACAGGAGTTCTGACCTGCGTTCCTGCTCTGGTCCCAGCAAAAGACAACACAGACAGAGAGAACCTTTGTTTTCCCCTCCCCCTCCAGCTTTGAAAGTATCTTGTCTCCTCATTGGTCATTTTGGTCAGGTACCAGCGAGGTTATCCTAGCTTCTTAACCCTTTACAGGTGAAAGGGTTTTTTCCTCTGGCCAGGAGGGATTTAAAGATGGTTAGCCTTCCCTTTACATTTATGACAGCGCCTATGACTGATAGGTAGTCTGATACTAGCTCAGCTTGAGCTAATGAAGTAAAAATAGAAGCACAAACATTGCTGCACAGGTGTTTTCTTGGGCTAGCCACCCAAGCTCACCCCCAGGGGACTGGCCAGGCTTGGACTCAGGCAGCTAGCCTGAGCTGCCACCTGTGCAGCAATATCCGTATTACTACTTTTAGCATGTTAGCTCTAGATGAGCTGGTGCAAGTCTGTCTACCTGCCCCGGTTGCAATGCAGACATACACTGGAAGGCTTTTTTCTGCTCTCCAGTGAACAGGTGGATGATTTCTATTCTTTGCAACCAGTAGTAGTGCTTTGTTTCCATAAAATCCTGATATAAGCTAAGGGACAAATATTGCTCCCACTGGAGCTAAAGGGAGCTTTACCATGGACTTCTATTGGAGCAGTATTGAACCCTATCAACAGGCAAAATTCTGCTTTTAATTCTTGTCAGTCTGGAGTAGCTCCCCTAAGTCAATGGCATTATTTCAGATCTCAGCCGGTCTTAGAGAGAGTAGAATTTGGCCCAGAGCCTTTTCAATAATAGTAGCTTTCTCTGTGTTTGTCCATGTCTGATTCGCTGTGAAGGTGTATTTGGTTACCTGACCCCTCTCAGTCACTGGGAAGAAGTAAAGCTGCAGGATTGTGTTACTTTTGGATATTCAGTGAAATTTCCTACTGTGTGGGGGATTTATTTACAATCCAATGGGAAAATGCAGAGTTGTTTCTAAACTAGCATGGCAAGTAGCAGGAAACCAATATATATTCATCCTTGCAGCGGTTGTTTGCTCATACTGCTGCCCTGCCAGTTCTTATTCACAGTACTCTAGCTTGGATTGGCAATCTTCTATCCCAAGGTCATGGATTTGCCTTGCAGTGTGCCCACTTCCCCTGAATACGTTGCTTAGCCCATCTAGATCTCATTGTGCACCACTTCCCAAAGCTTCAAATGATCCACGGCAAATACCAAAATCTTGGACCAAAAAGATGACGTGAAACAGGCAGTCAAGTGCTGGCAAGAATTCACACAATTTCAATTGTAATTCAGCCCTGCGCTGTAAAGGGGAATTGCTCACTATCACTCGTCTTTCTTCTGGTGTTCCAGTGAACAGGACAGGCTCGTAGATTGAGAACTATTTCCTCCCTCAGAGGGATACAGAGTTTCTCTTCTGAGTAGACATCTGTGTAATTGGAAACTGGTGATATTGCCATGTTTTGAAAATGTTGGCATAGAGAAAGCTGCCCATGTTTAGGTTAATTAGGCCTCTCTCTACTAAGAGATTTTAAAGAGCAGCTTTGTGTTATTATGAAACAAAGGCATAAATGGCCTATATGCACACTTGGTTTAACTCCATTGAACTCAATGGGAGTACTGTTCACTGAAGCCATGAACTATGGGAAATGACCTCTCTGTCTAATCCTAGCAAACATTTTAAGTTTAAAGTGTAGCTCTCTCAAAATAAGGAGATTATAATGGAAATACTTACTGAGCCTTATAACCAACAGTGATGCTATTACAGAAAAAGCAAAGATGATAAAGAAATTAATCATTTAAACTATGGTGAGTGGGGATCTGGGGCTTGCCCTGCTCTGGCGCTCCAGCTTGGGAGCAGGGTTGGGGCTGCTCCACATGGCTCCCGAAAGCTGCAGCATGGCCCCGCTCTGGCTCCTACACACTCCAGTGGGAGCTGTGGGGGCAGTGCCTATGGACAGGGCAGCATACAGAGCCACCTGGCCGTTTCGCCGCGTAGGAGCCTGAGAAGGGACATGCTGCTGCTTCCGGGAGCCGTTTGAGGTAAGCACCGCCTGGAGCCTGCACCCCGAGTCTCTCCCCAACCCTGATCTCCCTTCTGCCCTCTGAACCCCTTGATCCCAGCCCAGAGCACCCTCCTGCAACCCAAATCCCTCATCCCCAGCCCCACCCCAGAGCCCCCACCCCCAGCCAGAGCCTGCACCCCTTCCCACACCCCAACCCCCTGCCCCAGCCCTGATCCCCTTCCCACCCTCCGAACCACTCAGTCCCAGCCCAGAGCACCCTCCTACACCCCAAACTCCTCATCCCTAGCCACACCCCAGAGTCCGCATCCCCAGCCAGAGCCCTCGCCCCCTCCCATACCCAACTCCAATTTTGTGAGCATTCATGGCCCATCATACAATTTCTATTCCCAGATGCGGCCCTCGGGCCAAAAGTTTGCCCACTTCTGACTTAAATGGTAGAGTGGATAGTCTCTGTGTGGATTTAAGTATCTTTAAAGTGAAATTATTAAAATACTTCCAACAAACATGCATCTTCCGAGAGGAAGTTGTGTGATCTTCACTATATGTAGTTTCCAAAGCTGTGCAAGCTTTCCTTCTAAGGAGGCTGGAATGAATGTTCATTTTCCCTACAGTTGTTATAGGCACAGTGCCTGTAGGAAGGTAAATGTAACTGCAAGTATCAGACTGGGGTTTGTACACTGTTATAATGTTCAGGTTATCCTGACTGTTACTGTCACAACATTAACAGTAATTTGTGTTTGCGATCCTGGTGCCGGGTACTCAGCTTCACTTATTGTGCACAAAACAAAATTCTTTTGAACATGTATGAAAACATAAAAATTAAAGTTCTCTTTTTTTTAAAGGATTTAAACTTCCTTACAACACTTATTTCTCTCTTAACATTGCTTCTCACAGAGCATATTACCCCTCTACTTCACTATCAGCCCCCATTGTCCTTTCCTGGTGTGGTTTCTATGTAGTGTGGTCAGAGATTCTACAGAGAACCCTAAAAGAGCGAGATAATTCAATGTGTTTCCATTTGATTGGTAAAGCACTATGTGATTTAAGCCTGAGATATCTTAGAAACTGTCTTCTTCTTGAAATCGTCCGAGATGCTGTCACTGAGAATGCCTAGATTCTTACATCTTTAGGGAGGCAGAGCTCTTAGAAGAGGGTTCTCCATTCCAGGGCTCACTTCCCTTGTTAGTCTGACAAATTTCAAATCTGTTGACCTCCAGACCATAATACAACAACGCAGGCTTGCAAGTCTCTCTATCTGAGGGGATAAACCTAAAAGAAACCTCTTGGAGAGGTTGTTGAGCTCTCTTGAGTTGCCACTTTGTCAGGTTTTTTTATGTTGTAGTTCTTGATTTCAGTGAGAGAAGGCCTGCAATAAAACTATCCTTCTCATTTAAATATAAATGTGAGGTCACAGTTAAATTTAAGTCTAAGACAATAACTGTCAACATATTTCTCATGCACCAGGGACCAATAGGCAAGCTCTCACTTAGCTAGTTTAGAATGTTGCCTGTTAACAATACTCTGAATCTTACTGGATTTCTTGTCTGCTTGACCTTCTAAAGACCTTGTCTTAGGATAAGGTTGTACTTTGTTAACGTTTATGTTAATGTTTTTCTATAATCAATGCAGTTATAGATGAGTGAGTTCTTACCACCGTGCATGAGCAACTGAGAAAATGAAAGGAAGACTGAAGATTAGAGAGAGACAATTATGAAATAGGAAGCTATTCAATTGTGAAATTGCATTTAGGTACTATCATATACCGTACAATACAGTATTATATGAGCCTGAAAGGGTGATAGTTTAGAATAGCAGTGAGTATATGCGCTTCCACTGACTTACGAGGAGCAGTGTGGTGGGGCTGAGAGCCCAGGCTCTTGGCTCCCTGCCTGTGGAACCTCAGTGCATCCAGGCTCCCTGTGGGAAGCGGGGAGTCCAGGGGAGGGGGCTCTAGCTAGAGCCCCACACCTGCCCTGGCTTCCTTGTCAATTCCACCATTCCAGCAGGGAGCCATGAAATTGACAAGAATGACAGCCAACAGCCAATGTAAGCAACCTGCAGTGTCTACACAGATCCGCATCACCTCTCATGGAGATGGAGTTATTATGTCAGTGTAGTATGGCACTTACATCAGCAGGACCAAGGCTGTAGCATGTACACTGACATAATTAGATTGATGTAAGCTGCCTTACGTTGACCTCTCTCTGTAGTGTAGGCTAAGCCTAAAATGCATTCTTTCCCTCTTTCAAGAAACCTTGGAGAAAAGCTTCTGCTGCTCTGAACCAATGCCTCAGGCCAAATTGATTTCAAATACTCTATCAAAGATAGAGGATGAGTACTATTGATTTCACCCAAGAAACCAGTTTCACACTCAGTATGCACAAGACACAGCTGCCTGATAAAGTCCATGCGTACTCAGCTTGAGAAGGAAAGAAAGATGCAAATCAGTTTTAAGGTTGAAGAACATAAACAAAACTCAGGTGAAGCACTGCTGGTTTATGGATGCAGTTTGAACACAATCTCTGGCTGATTTCCAATACTTTTGGAGTTGGGGTTGCACTATCCATACACCTACTGTAGTTATCCCTGGTTCTGTATTACAAATCTTGAAGCCATAAAAATATAGAGAAGACGATTCTGGAAAGTAATTAGACTATGGCAGAAATTTACTTGTAACTGAATCTCAACTTCCCTCCCTAGATTATAAATGCTGGTTATGTCTCCCTTTCTGTATGTACTGTGTAACCTCCTCACAATTGAATTCCCTTGCAATACCTTTTCCCCTATATTTCCTTTCTATGAAACATGGCAGACTAACGTCATACCTGAGGTACAGCAGGTTTCTATTTTAACCCTAGTTCAGATAATACTTTTAACCAGTGGAATAAAGCAACAGTATAAAAACATACAGTAAAATTTTGCCAAAACTTCAACATAAAATGGGGGGGGGGCACAGGATGGGAATTAACATTAAAGGCTGAAGCCAGAAACTCCCGGTAGTCGAAGCAGCTGCATAGGTAGCCAATGCACAGCTGCTACACTGGGAGGGTGGGGAAAAGAGGTCAAAGTCCCAACTGAAGCCGCCCCTCCACCAGCACACATACCCCCAGTCCCAGGATTGTGCAGAGGAACCCAGGACCCAGACCGTGCCCTCCCTTCCCCTGCCATGTGGTCTAGGGGGAAAACTGCAGCGAGGAGCCAGCCAGAGACTCCAGCCCGTGGGGCAGAAGCAGCCAAAGCAGGGACCTCTGAACATGCAGAGAACTTTCTACACTCATGACTAGACGTTCTGTCCAATATTGATTGGCTGTTTGCTCCAACCTTCCCCTTCCATCACAGGATCATCACCACAGCTTCACTCTACACCTGCCCCCCTTACCGTCTTCCCTGCCCTGTCTCCCTCACCTCTTCTCCCTTCCTTTTAGCAGAACCCCTCCTTACTAACCCTTATCCTCTCGCCTCCCCTCACCCCCACACTCTACACCTCGGAACACGAAATCTCAGAACTAACGTGACATTTGGTGCCATCAAACTGATCACTCTACTTGTGTGTTCTTCCCCTGCCCTTACTCTGTCTCTGTATGGTCTAATCTGTAAGCTCTTTGGGGCAGGGACTGTCTGCTACTCTGTTTGTACAGTGCCTAGCACAATGGGGCCTCATTATTGGTTGGTCCTTAGGTAGGCTTAATAAACATTATTATTAATAATCCCTGACACATTTCAGTGGCATAACAGCAATGATTAACTAGCCCAAAATTATCATGCTATGGAAGAGATTGTTTCTCAAAAGCAGAATTCAATTGCCAGTTAGAGCACAGGATTTCCTGTGTGACATTGGGCAAACTGCTTCTTTTCTGTAGTTTATCTTCCTCATCTGAAAAGTGAGCATGAGCATGAAAATTCATTAATATTTGCTAAGTACCCTGTGACACTTGAATGGAAAGTGCTACAAACACGTTAGCATTTGTTACCATCAACATGCTCCGCTGTGCTATAAGCGAGTGGGGGTGGGAGTGGGGGTGGGGGAAGGGGCAGAATTGGAAATTGAGAAGAGAAAAAGTTCTCAGTACTGACAGTATAGATTTATTCTCTTCTTCCCATTTCACGACTTCTAACTGTGCAAGTTGATTGATAATGTGCATAACTGAAGGAAAATTACGATAGATCTCCTTCCTCTTAACTCTGTCATTCCTTCCAAAAAGAAACATGCCCTCATTCTATAAATCAAATTCATAGAGAGTGTCAGATTTCAAGTCCAGAGAAGTACATTCCACTGTAACAATTAGCACAGTCCTCAGAAATTTTATGGGGTATTACTTATGTCTCTCTGTAGGGATGCTCTGTTTAGCACCTACAGCAGAGGAAGGGGTAAGAAACCTGATTAAGAGACGTGACTAAGAGGTGTTACATACCCGCCCCCCCCCCCCCAAGGATGCAGCATCACCATATATACCACAAAGCTCTAAATCAACTTTCTTCACATTAAAGGAAGCATTTTAGAAGATCTGGGAATGAAATTCCTGACAGTTTGGCAATAATTAGCTAATGTTGCAAACATTCTTTCCTTATCCCACTACTCAACTTTCTTTTCTGCTTTCATCTTCAAAGTGTTTCTCTATACATTTATTTCTGTGTTACAATACAATCTCCCTTATTTCCACAAGCTTTGTAGAAAATTTGGAAAGAACAATATGTTGGGACAGCTCCTGCTCTCATTGAAAATGTTCCAGGTTTAAACTTGCACAAATAATGGCAGAATCAGAACTGTTGTGGGTGTTTTTCCACATCATTTTCATTATAGTTAGACAGGTGTGGATTATTAAGATTGGATTCACATTTGAACTTTAAAGAGGAGATTCATCCGCTGTTTTCTGTGAAGTATAGATTATATCCTCCTCAAACTGACACCACAAAATCTGCGTGTAAAATTGAATTTCCTGGGAATTTTCAACTAAATCTGTTAGTTTGAGTTGAAATTATTTTTGAAACTAACTTTGAATGTACATTTGAAGTAATTTAGCAAAGTTGCTAATTACTTTTCCTATTTTTCCCATTATATTCACAATTTTCCATTACTCAAACCGACCACCATTTCCCATAACATACAATGAGACTGAAGTTGCCCATTGGGATTGAAGCTGCTAATATCCTTTATAAACATAATGGAGGAAATCCTGACCTTACTGAAGTCCATCAGAGGTACACCTAATCACTGCATCACTAGCAACAAGGATGCCCATACTAAAGAGCCTCCATCTCCCATTGTTTGAGACTGAATGTTTAGGTTGCTCCTCATGGAAGATGTCCAAAATTTCACAAAAGTCTTTGTCTCATACCTCTCAATCTTTGTACCTCCCAATGTCTGACATAAGCCATGAAAATGTAGGACAAATGACTGAAAAGTGGCAAACCTTCACTTTGTTGCATGGCTCACCATAATTGACAGATAAGGATTTCTCACACACAAATGTTAAGGATTTTTTCCTCTCACAGTGAGAATTAAATAAACCAGGGTATTTTTAAAAAAGGCAAGAAAAATTGTTTTTCCAATTAAGTGCAACTATAGGGACCCTTCAGTTGGGTCATCAGCAGGGTTTGAGCCCTGGTCCTCTACCACAAAAAGTACAGGAACAACAGCCTCTGTGTGGACCAGACACTAGAGGGGAACACAATACATTCCTTTTTCAGCTGGTCACACAACTATTTGCTATACAGCAATAGAATTATGTGAATCAGGAGCCCTGGGTTCTATTCCCAGCTGTGGGAGGGGAGTGTGTATAGTGGCTGGAACATTGTCAGTAGTTAACAATAGGATAGCTATGCATGTAGATTTTTGAGCCTGTCTCTCAGAGGCAGTATGGCTGAATGGATAAGACAAGCATCTGCCATATTAGAGACCTAAGTTATATTCACAGTTCTACTAGAAATAAGCAGGTGCAGCCTTCTTACCTTACTTGTAAGATGGAGTGGTTGATACTGGGCTGTCGCCAAACATCAGGACCTTGTTGCTCAATGTCAAGGGCTATGAAGTACATGGAAATATCAACAGCAGTTGATGGAAGAGAAAATATTTGAATTTACGATCTAGTGGCTCGTAGCTCAAGGCATCTTCCCCTAGGCCACACAGTATTTTAATAGGGATTGCTCCCATTCACCTCACTCATAAAATAGGAACCCAACTGAACTGAAATGTGGTGGTTGTTCTTCCTATGCCAAAGTTAGAAATATGGTTATAATGTTTTGGGACCTGGTTGCATCAGAGACCACCTGTCTCACTCTTCAACACCATGGAGGTTGGTATCAACTGAGGTAATTCTACTAACAGGTCTTATGTGCAGACGTTTGGATTGGAGGCTACAGGATTTTAGTTCGTAGTCCTGGTTTGTGGAATTTGTTCCCTTTGGAGCTTGCTCCCTCCCATGAGCATGGTGCAAGTGTAATGCCGACAGACTCCGGTTGTTGATAGATGAGATCGAACCTGGGACCTCTGAAGCTTAGTGCATGAGCTAAAAGCCGCATGGCTCCTAGCCAAGGCTGTAGCAGACTCAATCTCTAGCTGTTTAGGTGCCACTGGAGGAACAGACCACCACACCAAGCAGGAATGTGTTACACATGACTCATCTCTTCAGCCAAATTTTTGACTGGAAAGAAGAGTCCAGACACGCCTTATTCACTTAGCTGTTTGCTGTCACTTGTATCACAGTAGCAGCCAGAAACTCAATCAGGATCAATGACCCACTGTGCTAGGTGCTTCAGAAAGACTTAACAGACAGTCCCTGAAAAGTTCAAAATTTAAGGACCTGATTCTGACATGTTTTGCTTATGTAGAATGTCGTCCTTATTTTGTAATAAAACTCTCCTTTGCTAAACATTGGTCAGCAGACAATGCAGTTTTGCTCTACAGTTTTAGTAAAAATAAATATCTAAAATGTTGTTCCCTGCCTAGTAACAGGCTTACATAGGGCTCTCAATCAATGTGCGCTTTCACAAAGTGAAGGCAATATTTTCTTATGTCTTCAATTACTACTGTACATTAGTTGGTCGATAAGAGTCCACACAGCTAACTGTATGCAGCTGATACTCTAAGCTTTTCATTAAGTTTGCAATATCTACACTAAATACACTGGAGACTTTAAGATACTAACTGGAGTTGCTGTAATTTGAAGATTCCTGGCTCTGTTTGACTGGGAAGATGTAATGATTCCTTCTCAAGCGTCTTTACTGTTAGCACTCAGCAGGAATATTTATGACAGCAGCTAGAGGCAGAGCATGAAGGACATACCATGGTCATACTGCTGGATGGTATGTGTGGTACACATTGGAAAATGTAATACAGTAGCATATTTATCACCTTCGGCTTTGCGTATCCCATTTTTGCCTTATAAGGTAATAAAGTCAATATGCATCTTCAAAGCAGGGGTCCTACCAGCTTTAAGACATACAAAAATGGTGCAATTTAGTCACCTAGATCAGGGGTTCTCAACCTTTTTCTGGCTGAGTGGGGGGTTGGGGGGGAGGACTCGGGGCTCCGGGCCGGGGAGGGACCCTTGGGCATAGGCACAGTTTGACTTCTATTTAGGGGGAGAAGGGGAAGGGCTGGCGGGACTCGGGCCAGCTCCGCACAACGGGGTCCAGGGAGGGAGTGCCACCTCCACCCCCTGACTCACCTCAGTGGGCCACCCACCTGTCTGGGTTGTGGGGGGCCGCAATCAAAAAATAACTCAAAGGGGGACTCAGATCAAAACGTTTTTAAACTGCTCAGGGTGCAGGCAGGGAGGAGATAGGGGCTGTGTGAAGTGAGTGTGTAGCTCAGGGTGTAGGGAAGGGGTAAGCTAGGGGCTATGTGCAGCGAGGGGGTAGCTCAGGGCAGGCAGGGGTAGCTAGGGAATACATTAATTGACATGTTGTTGTTCCAGACAAAGGTTCTGGCATTATATCATAGTCTCAAACTCTTATGGCCCTTGGGTAATATTTTACAGCTGGGACCGGACATTACATGTAAACAGTATTTATTGTTCATTGAGCCCTAGCTGTTAGAAATGGAAAATGACCTATTAGATCATCCAGTCCCACCCAATGCAATTCATTGACATAAGGATAAATAGTGTCAGTCCGGGTTTTATACCTTCCCTCATCTGGGGCCTGAGCCTGGTCCCATTGAAGTCAATGGCAAAACTCCCACTAACGTCAATGGTGCAGAATTGGGGCCCTACTCATTGGCCACCCCGTTATAGTCAATCTTAATGTGAAGATGTATATGACAATCTTCACAAGTTCAAGAGTTGGTGCATACCTGCTGGGGCTCAGAGTTTCAGCCCCACTCCAGCTGAAGCCCTGAGCCCCGGCAGGTGCATCCCATGGAGCTGAAACCCTGAGATCCTCCTCCCCGCTGGACACTTAATGAGGCACACGTGGACCATCACAATATCATTTTGAGTCACTTTTCAGAGTAGAATAATACTTTTGTAATTGAGCTTTTCTCTGACAATCCCACCATGTACCTGAGGGGAGTTTTTTCCCCAAAACAAATCTTTCTCACATTTGCATTTAGACGTTATTTAAAAAAAAATCTATATAATCCACTATCACAATGTGCATGCAGTGTTTTGTTTACTGTAAGCCTGAAAGTATGCAGTATGTGACTTTAAATGCATTTTTTAGACTGCAACATGAATCAATTTACAGATTGTCAATAGTGGAATTTCTACAGCTAAACTCATTGGTATGGGACTATTTGTTAAGTTACTCCAGTTTGCGGTCTAACAACTTTGACAGGGTCCCTTTAACTGTTATGAAAACTACTAGCTATTGAAACAGAAGAAAAATGACAAATATTGAACTAAAAGAAAATGTTACATAATGCACTATAGGATATAATGGCATATTCAATGTTCTGTGCATTCGAGAATTGTATAGCATGTGTTGGAAGTTAACAGGAGACACCTTTTGTGTTGGTGGTGTGTTAATCTTTCATGAGATTTAATGCTGGTGAAAATGATCACAACCCTGGTGACCAAAGTCCTGTAGGTATGTATGTATTCCCGTGAAATTAAGCATAAGTGAACCTACGCACCATAACAATAAGGCCCTAGGTGTTCAAGGTGGATTTACTGATGCTTACACATTATGTTCATTCAGCTGGGACATTTTTGAAAGTGGGTCTTAATTCTGGCTGCCTTTATTTTGGTGTCTAACTAGGCATAAGATGGAATTCGTCAGAGGTGCTGAGCATTCTAGTGAAACTGAATAAAAGCTGTAGGTGTTCTCCGTGTCTGAAAATCAGGCCCAAGATACCTGAGCTTGGGCACTCAACATACACTGTTTTGTAGAAACTGAAACATTTAGACACAAGGGTGGGGTGGAGGAGAGACTGTATTAGCTTAGTACCTCGGGCACCTGCTTAGGATGCAGGAGACTGGAGTTCAAGTCTCTGCTCTGTCTGAAGCAGAGAGATATGGACTGAAACTCTACTTTGAAAGGGGAAGAGCAAGGACTTGAGCCTGTATCCCCAGCCAGTATCCTAACCACTAGGCGATAGAGAACACACATATGAACCTTTTCACTAAAACACTGGAATGAAAACAAATTTCAGAACCTCAAAAGTTGGCATGCAACAACTCTATCATCCTCCAGCCAGCTCTGCTTCTGTCAGGCTCCCGCCTTGCCCAGGTTACTCAGGGTCGATGTACACTGAAAACACAGCCCTAGAAAATGTATGCTGGATCAATGTGTGGACTCTCTCTCTCTCAAGCTTGAAAGTATGAAGTTAAGTCCTTTTTGTGAGTCTTTAGTTCAGAGGTCTTAAGAAAGCCCATTCTTCACACAAGGATAACCTAGAGGAGAGATTCTCTTCACAGTACTGCAGGCCTCTTCAGTGGCTAATGTAAAAATATCATACAGAGCAATCTTATGACATTAGAGCAGTTGCCACAGGAAAAAAACACCCCCAACACTTAGGAATTGCAAGTCTCATGTATAAAGTGAGCAGGATTTGGTGCTAAAAAGAAGCTTGACTAAGCAAACTTGTAAAGATTCCTGCTTGAAAATAATTTTTTGCCCTGAGTCCAGCTGTCCCAAGAAAATACAAATTAAAAAAAGCAGCTCAGAGTCAGAACTTGCCTTTTACCATAGCAAGTTATAATTCAATACTTTTGAGGTTCTAATTTTCGAACTCTAGAACCAATCAGAAATTGTTGATTACAAATTTGCCAAAACAAATTCTCCTTCTCCTCAGTCTAATTGTTTTGTGGCATTTTAAAAAACACTTCAAGTTACCTCTGTTTCTTCAGCTGTTAAAATGTGCATGCAACTGCTGCAATACAGTAATGGTATATACTCAAAATGAGGGAAAGCCAAAAATAGGCAACAGATTGAAGATTAGAAATATGTAAAAACAAAAAATAGCCCTTCGTGACTTCAGCTACTGTCTGATTGCTTGTATCTAAATAAAGCATCAGGCCTGTTTAGTGCAGGAGAGACTGTAATTGGAGTTCTGTATATATGACAACTAGAAGCACCAGAGCTCAGCCTTGGCTTCTTCCATTTAGTTTAAGGAGTTAAAACTGCTTTTCAAAATTTCAGAGTGTCCTGTCTCCCATGCATCCCCTACAAAATATCTGCCAGCTAAACTTGGGGAAGAGGTGCCAAAGTTTTGGTTTGGACCTATCATTTTTGGAACACTGGTCACAATTTGCTAATCAGAGCTGGGGAAATATAGTATGATAAACATTATTTGTAAATATTTTGCTTGAAATTCTTCACAAAAAATTAATATACATATGCAGAAGCATGCACAAATGATTTGCCCAGATGCCTATCCTGGGTGAATAGTAGCAAGAAATCCTTGTAGAATAATTTCAATTAATTTTGTGACTTTTAAAAAAAGAGTTTCAAAATGTATTATTTGACCAGCTCCAGGCATAACTCACTACAATAAATAACAATAATAAAAAAAAACTGGCTATCCTCACAAGTGTAGCATTCACAGGATGTATCATTGTTTTCTTGTTACCTTAGCCATTGCAGAAGCAATCTCATTCTATAAAGCTATATACCCCAGCAGAACTGACAGACTATACTGCTTATGAACAATTAACATACTTTTCCTTTTTTACTTTCTGGAGAAAATGTACTACTGCTCATAAGACTTTATAGGTCATTCATTCTCAGCAAACAGGCGGTAAAATATGGAGTCTAAGTTACTAGATGAGAAGCAGCAGCTGATGTGGGTGTCCTGGATTTGTGCCTAGGAGGGACTGTGCTTTTTGGTGTCTCTGCATAAGATATTGTAGAAAACAAACAGGGTGACTTGATCTGAAATGTTCATATCCTTGCCACATCAAAATTTTTCACAATTCATTTATATAATGAACTCCTATTACTACTTCAGTTCATTGTTGTGTGAATCTCTTGTATACTGATGAGAGGATAGATCCCAGTATACTAATACTTGATCACAGCTGCTCTCTTACCGGTACACAGGAGGATGTGAAAAAGGGTACAAAGAGCACAAAAAGAATGTATGGCAACACCCATTTTTTCATGTTCTCTCTCTGTGTGTATATCTATCTATCTATCTTCCTACTGTATTTTCCACTGCATGCATCCGATGAAGTGGGCTGTAGCCCACGAAAGCTTATGCTCAAATAAATTTGTTAGTCTCTAAGGTGCCACAAGTCCTCCTTCGTTCTTTTTGCGGATACAGACTAACACGGCTGCTGCTCTGAAAAGAGAGAGAGAGAGTGTGTGTGTAAGTACACACATTCTCCTGTCTTTGCTAGACACCGCAAAAGGAGGTTGGCAGGGTACAAGACCATGCCCTTCTCTCTCCTCTAGACCAGTGCTTCTCAAGCTATCTGATGTGAGGGACCGGCAATTTTTTTTCCCAATGTGCGCGCAGACTGGCAGCCGATGGCTCGCAGACCAGCACCGGTCCGCGGACCACCACTTTGAGTAGCAGTGCTCTAGACAACTAGCAGACTGTTGCTGGGGGTCAGGGGAAGAGAAGGATGGGGTGTGGAGGAGGGCATGGCAGAGTGATCACGTTTCTGGAAGGATAGTAATGTGAGAGCTGCCTCTGTCCCCTTCAGCACCCTCAGAGGCATTCTGCCTGCCAGCATCCCGCAGTGCAAAATGTTTCCAGAGACCTGTACTGTAGCAGTGCCCCTCTGCATACCTAACTCCCTCTGCCACAGGTGCCCGTCCCTTGAAATGGTTCAGTTAGTAGGGAAAATGAGCCCTTGATGGAAAAGTGCCATTTCTTGCAATAAAAACAGAAACTCAGTGTTGGACAAAAGGGGACAGTTGCTCCAACATGGAATGAAGAGCCAGAGGAATGTAATTGTTCGGAGGCAGTGTTACCATTCAATGGAGACATGGGTACAGAAAAGCAACTGCTTGGAGACCAGAAATAGAATGTTAGCAGCTAGGAACTGCATAATTTATTCTGACATTATGAGAAGAAAAGGAATACAGTGAGAGATGATCATATTACAGCATAGCCAATAAGTGGTGCTAGGAAGGGAAAGTTATTTGTTTGTGTAATTACAGTTCAATCACTCTGCCTCTATTTAATCACTAGGGGCTAAATCCTTCCATCAGGTCTGCAGCACAGATGTAAGGTAAGAGACTGAAGTGAAGGATTATCTTGACTGCCACGTGCACAGAAATCTGCAGATTTAAAATAGAGATTTTTACTGCTCTGTACTGCAGCAAATGGATCTCCAGAAGGAGTTGGTTGCCTGAAAAGGGATGGTTTCAGCATAATATGCTCATAAGTCAGATTCTAACATCCTGATGCATCTTACATAAAAGTCAGCTCCAAGACACAGATTTCTCTCTCCTTCAGCTGGAACAAAAAAATTGCTTCACTCCCCTCAAGTGTCACCGCTAAGCGGATAGAGATAATTTATCTGTTAATGTAAAGGGCCCCCCGCATGCTTAGGAGCATTCTGTGGATATGAGAAACCCAAATCCTACAAAAAGTTACGTATTTAAAAAGTTACGTAACAAAGAAAGGTCTGGGGGACAAAAACAATGGCTGGCTCACTAGCCAGGGTATAAGGAGAGTTTGGTGAGTCACTTTTCCATCACAGGCTCATTTTCCCTTTTAACCAAGTGTTTTACAAGGGACTGGCAATATATATATGACAAGCAGTCAATCCAATACAACATAAAACTTTTATAGCATTCTTCTGATCTCATGATCCAAAACCTATAATCAAGTTGCTAAAGTAGGTTTGAATTAAAATAACTGACAGTGCTAAAAAGCCTCAACTGGGAAGAATTACAGCCATGGTGGGGAAGGGGGATATACATTTATAAGCTTTAAAGAAAAATGGGATTGGGAAAGTAGCTAAGAACCACTTGAAGACAGGCAAATAGGGAATGAAGAGGTCATTCTGGGACTTGGCAGTCAGCTAGGACAGATATACTACCAGGGAGTTCCTACCATCTATCTATAGGACAGCCTTATTTGGTAATTTCTACACACTCTAAAGCTTTTTATGTTCCAGAAACACATTAAGGCAGCTGACAGTATAACAGTGTAGATGAGGAGAAGCTTGGAAATGTGGTTTTTTTTAAAAAAAAAAATAAATACAAAATGATAAGAATCCTACCTGGAGAATTCAACAAAATAAGTCTCATTTCCCATTTTGCTCTGGAAAGCACGCTGTAGCTGAACATCTGCAATAATTGGATCTTTGGCAGCAGAAGTTATAACTGGTAATATGCAGTTTCAGATGGTCGGAGTTAAGGACAAATATAGAATTTAGATCAATGGCTGCCAATGAAGCGACAAACATGGTCTCATTCTGCAATTACAACCTGTGAGTTGGTCAGGTGCCTAGAGAAACCATATGCGATGTCTAATGGTAACTGGCAGAACAGTAGTGAATATGTGTGATGCATACTTGAGAACACTAAGGGACAACTGGAAGGATTCAGGAGATCCAAGATAAAGATGGTGAGGCACTTATGTTTTTGGGGGTTTAAGAAATAATCAGTTTGAACCAGACTGCTTTTACACTCCAGCTAGGAGATATAACCTGTGGTATGCATCAGTGTTAAATGGAATGCAGAATTTGCCTGAAAGATCATCAGGAGAGAGAAAACTCAGCGATAAATCCACATCAGGGTCTCATTATGAAATAGTATCTACTTTGCAAAACAGCAACAAGACTTCCAGAGGTGCTGCTGCCGAGAAGAGAATAATAAGACAATTCTTATAGGGTACTTTACACTTTTCAACCATCAATCAACATTCAGAATAGACAAAGTACACATTATTCCTATTTAAAAAAAAAAGAGAGAGAGAGAGAAGTTAAGTGACTTCTAACCTGAAGAAGAGCTTTGTGTAGCTCAAGAGCTTTATTATTATTCTTTATTATTATTCTTTATTATTTAAAAGAATAAATGGACACAAATCAGATGTCAAGAATTATAACATTCATAAACCAGTCGGAGAACACTTCAATCTCTCTGGTCACGCAATCAGAGACATGAAGGTCGCTATCTTACAACAAAAAAACTTCAAATCCAGAGTCCAGCGAGAAACTGCTGAATTGGAATTCATTTGCAAATTGGATACTATTAATTTAGGCTTAAATAGAGACTGGGAGTGGCTAAGTCATTATGCAAGGTAGCCTATTTCCCCTTGTTTTTTCCTCCCCCCCCCCCCCCCGACGTTCTGGTTAAACTTGGATTTATGCTGGAAGTGGCCCACCTTGATTGTCATGCACAGTGTGGGGAGAGTGGTCAGTTTGGATGAGCTATTGCCAGCAGGAGAGTGAGTTTGTGTGTGTGTTGGGGGCGGGGGGTGGTGAGAAAACCTAGATTTGTGCTGGAAATGGCCCACCTTGATTATCATGCACATTGTAGGGGGAGTGGTCACTTCGGATGAGCTATTACCAGCAGGAGAGTGAGTTTGTGTGTGTATGGTGGTGGGGGAGTGAGAAAACCTGGATTTGTGCTGGAAATGGCCCACTTTGATTTTCATGCAGGTTGTAAGGAGAGTGGTCACTTTGGATAGGCTATTACCAGCAGGAGAGTGAGTTTGTGTGTGTGGTTTTTGGAGGGGGGTGAGGGGGTGAGAGAACCTGGATTTGTGCTGGAAATGGCCCAACTTGATGATCACTTTAGATAAGCTATTACCAGCAGGAGAGTGGGGTGGGAGGAGGTATTGTTTCATGGTGTCTGTGTATATAATGTCTTCTGCAATTTCCACAGTATGCATCCGATGAAGTGAGCTGTAGCTCACGAAAGCTCATGCTCAAATAAATTGGTTAGTCTCTAAGGTGCCACAAGTCCTCCTTTTCTTTTAGTCTATGGAGTGACCATAAAGCCCTGAATAGATAACTGCGTCCTCCCTGAACAAAATTTCATCATGGCGGGGGGGGGGACCCACGTAAATGGATTACCCAAATCTCAGCAAGAGGCCTGAAATTTGCTTTCCCTGAATTTGTATGAGCAACAATTCTAAAGAATCTCCACTAAAAGTGAATGAAAAGCAAAATTCTACAAAGAAGTTTGTTGTGAATATTTTTCCTACTATTTCTCCAGCTCTAGTAATTTCATATTCTAAGTATAGGGAAATACTGTGTTTTAACAAAGTAGTAACTGGTGGTAGATTTTAAGTTTTCCAAATGGTAGCCACTGTATACTAATCCTCTGTCAGCCAATTTTGCTACCCCATGTCATTCTTACATGCTAAAAAAGGCCCTGGAGTATGCTAAGAGTGCACAGCAAGTTGTAGAAACTTGTGGTTAAGGCACTGAATCAGACCCTGAGATCAATTCCCAGCTCTGCTACAGACTTCCTGTGTGACCTTGGACAAATCATTTCATGTCTCTATGCCTCAATTCATCTATACAATGGGGATAAGACTTCCTTTCCTCCCACAGTTTGTCTGCCTTATTTAGACTGTAAACTCTTGAGGGCAGGGACTATCTTACTATGTGTGTGCAGAGTACCTAGCACAGTGGAGCTTCCATTTCATCTCAGGCTTCTGAGCCCTACTATAAAAACAGTAATAAAATAGGGGAAGTGTTTGAATTTTTAGTTTGAGAATAGAAGGAATATACACACAAATGTACTTTTTTTTAAAAAAAAAAAGGTTATCCTTGTTGATTTCACATTACCTAATTGGTTAGTTTAAACAACAATTTGCACTGGGACAAAGGGCAAGGTTTAAGTTGGCTTTCAAAATGAGTACTTTGCTAATAATCTAAATTAGTGGCTCATTAAATCAAGCCAACAAAGCCTCCAATAGATTCTACAGTAGCATTTTAAAATTATCAAAATCCTGAGCAGGTCCTTGTCTTCAAGCCAAAGGGCTTGCTTTCAGGCTTCTGCATGAAAGAGCATGATCAGACATTAATCTTTGAGTGCCAGTTCCAATATTTTTATTTGAGGCTCCAAAGATTCCAGTATCCTTCAGTTAATATATATTGACAAGCAGTCAATACAATATAAAACTTTTATAGCATTCTCTGTTCTGATGAGCCAAAACCTATATCAAATTGCTAAAGTAGGTTTGATTTAAAATAACTGACGAACTCAGCAATACAAACCTCAAGTGGGTTCATCAACATCGATGAACATAAACCAAAAAGGGCTGGGAAGTAGATAAGAGCCTCTTGAAGACAATTAGGCAAACAGGGAATGAAGAGGTTATTCTGGGACTTGGCAGTCAGCTAGGAGAGATATACTACCAGAGAGACCCCACCATCCATCCATAAGACAGCCTTATTTGGGTATTCTTTCTACACACGCTAGAGCTTTTTATGTTCCAGTAATACGTTAAGTCAGCTGACAGTATAACAGGATAAATGAGAAGTACGGAAGAGTTTCTTTAAAGCGTGCATCAGGGGGAAAAAGCAGCAGGATGAACAAGGGGAAGTGGTCCTTCCCTTCTCAAGCCCCATTTCCCAATAGGACCCTACATAAGTCTGCCAGGAGGGGCTAGCTGCCAAATACCCTTGATGTGAAACTCGAGGCCCTCAGCACAAAAGTTGGACTGCGTACTGCTTACAGCTGAACACATGAACCTGCCGGGGTGACTCAGCAGAAATAAGGATTTGCTTCTACTGATTGTCATCACAGCTGAAGACAGGTTACCACAAGAGAAAAATATATGTAATAGATTCCCCAACCTTGAGTTCATTCAGCAAAGGTAAGATAAGGCATTCCTCTTCTCTGCCTAAATTCCCCACTTCTGTCTCTCAAGCAGCCATCCTCCTAACTTTCCCCCAAGCACCTGTGCAAGGTGAGGAGTTAACCTCCTGGAACAAGGTAGATCTGGAAGCAAACCAGAGCAGAAAGCACCATAGCTGCTACACTTCAAGACAGAGTAGATGCTAGAGGTTGTCTATAAGAAGAGAGACTTGGCAAAAGAAGGATTCCTTCTTATTTTTCCAGTCCTCAGCCTAGCAACACAACCAGAAAGATAACGAGTTAACGATAGCAAAAAGGATTTTAATGACGCAGAGGCTAGTGCAGAAATTCTCTATCCTGAAAAGCTTTGAGAAGCCGATGGAGATAGATATAGGTATTTTGTATATTTTTGTACCTAGAATCTGCAACATGCCTTTGATAGAAAATAAATAGATTACAGGAGAGAATCACAAAGCCTTATAATAGGATCCGGCTTGAATGGCAGTATATGGCTGCCTCTCCAAAGGGCCATGACTTTGTTTGGTATAAGTATCCTACAAGTCTATTAGTATAACTGCTTTAGTAAATATCCCTCAAAAATACTGCTTTATTTGTGGCATGAGAGGCTATCTAAGACTACTGCTTTATTTGCTCAGTGATAACATTTATTTGCCCATACTAAAGTAAAGTAAGCAGAATACCATGTTGTAGTTGTTGTTGCTATTCCTAAAATGGGATAGAAATAGATTGCAGTATCGTTTGAAAAAATATCGTTGGTTTTGCTATTTCCATTTTTTAAAAGGATAAGATGTGGTATAAATCCTATTCCCTCACCAATTTAAGATAACTTCTGCTTCTCGTACCTTGTTTTCCCTCACCCAACAGGAGACATACAAAATAAAACCCATACAACATAAGCAACAGTCAGAGTTTCTTAGGATAACCTATGCTTTAAGAGACAATATCCATTAAATTAAGGGGAGAGACAGATAACTTTATCATGTTTGCTCCTGCAGCAGCCACTTACATACTGTTATAGGGTCTGTATTGAAAATAGGAGCTTTTTTAGAAAGGTCATTCCAGCCAGAATGGACACAACATTCAAAGCAAGAAGTAAAGTCTTATGAAATGGAAGATTACTATGGAAGTACGATAGAAACATTTGGCCACTAGAGCAATATGCTTTGAATATTGAGCAATTTTGAGAAGCTTTGCAGCTGCATTTCATCTCTGTTGAAATCTGCATAATATCTTATTAGGAAAGCTCAAGTCTACCACTGTAGTATAAATTTATCTGGTCGTCTCAAGGGCATAAATCACCACTTTGAAGTCAAACTAACAATGGCAGCAGCCAAGCACTAAAGTGTCTGTGGAACAATAACGAGCTCCCAATCATTCATGGTCCTTGGAGATCCCATAAAGCATCTGCAAGATTTAGGGTTATTGTTTGGCACCTTAAAATCATATTCTAATTCAAGTAATTGTATTCAGCCAATTTAAGACAATTCTATTCCCCAAAAAGATGGAGAAACTGTTCTTCACTTCCCTAACGTTGTGTATTGGCTGCCACTCACCTCTCCAGAGGTGGCTGTATCTCTGTGGGGAACAGGATTCCTACATATTCAGGCTAAAATTTTCAAGTCCATAGGTAAAGTTTTCAGAGTCAACTTAGGAAATTAAGGGACAGATTTTAAAGGTATTTAGGCTCCTAACGAATCACATATCTCATATGAAAATCCTACAAGGTGCCTATCTGCATCTTTTGACATCTAGATACTTATAACAACGTGGCCTTAAGTCACTTTTGAAAATGTTTTGTATGTGCCTAAAGTGAAGCTAATTAAATCAAAATTTAGGCACCTAAATACAGATTATCTGATTTGCAGAAGTGCTGAAAATCCCCAAATACGATTTAAAAAAGACAATAAGAGGAGTAAACATTTTATCTTGCATTTCACCTTTACATTCTTAATATAGGCAGGTTTAATACTATAGTGAGATTGATCAATTACAATGCCCAACCAGCATCTCTGCTGAGGAAGTCTCAGACAGTGAAAGCTGATAGGTGTAAACCAGCTGCCAGAGAGATGCTCAGTGCAGATAGTATAGCAGAAGCTTTAGATATCAAACATCACTGTAAAAGTTATGTTGGCTGACATTCAGAGGCTATTGCAGCCCAGTTTACTGAATGCTAGTTGTATAGTTAGTTGTGAAAAAGTTACTGAAGTTTATGTTCTAGTTCTACCAAGTTTTAAAAGTAAAGTCACAGTGAACTAAAGACCAACTTGCACGGACCACAAATGCTACCCGGTATTTTGCTGCTACCCAGTGCTAGTTATGAATGGCATTCTGGGGAGAACACCTTTCTGTAATGACCGTTCACTTTTCATACGCAGAGCGGTCGCAAAGTTCAAAAGGCAAGTGCATGTCTCGCCAGCTATAAACTGTGAATTCTAATTGAAAATCAAGTTTTGAATTCAAGTTGGCATTTCTGAGGCAGTTACTTTTGGCAACCATCTTACTGAAGAGTGACACCAGAAGCTTGGGATCCCAGTAAAAAGAAAACAGCAAATATTGTGTTTAACCTTTTGTAATGCTGGCTTTAGAGAGAGAACATTTCATTAAGTTAAAAGTTTTACTGAATTTCTTTAAAGATAAAAGCTCTGACTTCTAAATAAGATTAACAGTAAGACTGAAACTGGCTCAACACTACAGACAGATTATCAAAGGCAAGGCTGCCAACTGCATGTCAGAAACTATTAGTAAGAAAAAGAACAGAACTTTAAGGAACAGGTGAAGGCTACTGTGAATAAAAGAATTATTAACCCTTAACTCAGGCAGAGTTCTCCTTTTGTGGGGACAGATTTATTTAGATGTTACTTAAGAATTCTTTGGCTCAGCACAGTGTTTTAGTGATCTTAGGCTCAGTTTCTCAATAACTACACATGATGTTAAGCCTTCTGTTCCATTGACTTAAATGTGAAGAAAAATTGCAAGTGGCAAAACCAGCTTTTTCCTCCATAAATGATGTGCTGTTTCTAATGCTACAATGTCAACATTCTCAGCTTGCTTACAAAAGCTGCAAGTCTTGTCTAGTTTCTTGTCTAGTCAGTGTCATAAAGGTAAATAGTGGTGTCCCCCAGGGATCTGTACTAGGGCCATATTCATTAAATGATCTGGAAAAAGGGGTAAACTGTGAGCTGGCAAAGTTTGCAGGTGATACAAAATTACTCAAGATAGTTAAGTTCAAAGCAGACTGCGAAGAGTTACAAAGGGATCTCACAAAAGCGGGTGACTGTGCAACAAGGTGGCAGATGAAATTCAATGTTGATAAATGCAAAGTAATGCACAGTGGAAAACATAGTCCCAACTGTACATACAAAATAATGGGATTGATATTATTAGCTGTTACCACTCAAGAAAGAGATCTTGGAGCCATTGTAGATAAGTCTCTGAAAACATCTGCAGGAGCTAGTAGAACCAGCATCTTCTGAACAGGGAGAACTAAATCCTGGACCAGACATGGTATGTTGGCTACACTCAAGAAACACCATAGCCTGATCTTCAACAGTTTCAATAACCATAACCTAAAGGAAACTAAAGCAAAGAGACAAAACCAAAACCAATGAAAACAAAAATACAGAAGAGACAAGATGAGCTGAGTCCCCTTTGAGAGATTTTTAGGTTTAAACCTCTCATTTTAAACAACTGAATACTCTGGTTTATGGATAGGGGCTGGCCCTATAGTTCTTTCCTATATGTGATATGTTGAGTGCGGGGGTGGGGGGAAGTTGTTTTATAAGAGAGTATTACCCATTTAAAAACCTACCTTCCACCTTCTGTGCTTCAAAAATCCTACTCCCACTGAAAAAAAAACCACACATTAATTATCACTAAGAAACAATGTGCCATTTTATACTCATGAGATCCTAAGGAAAAAAGACCAGACTTACGCTTGGTGTAACACCACTGGAGTCAGAGTAGTTATATAAGGGATACAATTTGATATGAAAGGTTCTTTACCATATTCCAGAACCTCCCCCACAAGTTTAGGAACAAAAAGGGACGTTTTGCATAAATCCATGAAGCAAGCAGACAGTAAGTGCAATTATTGGACTATAAGTCTTCCAGGTTGTAATTGAACTGGCTAGTGCAACAAATGAAGTGTAAAATAATGTGCATTCTGTTTGTTTTTTATTTTTCATCCAGTCAGGCTGCTTTTGATTCACTTAATGTTAGAGAAATCTGCCTGTAGGCAGCTCTTTGACATCCATAAGGCTTCTGTCCTAGTTACATTTTCAAATGCTTAGCAATGTTATCAGGTGCACCGCATTATTCACTACAATGCTAGTCTAGGAATTAAAGTGTGTCTTTACATGACCATATTTTCAAAATCAATTAACATTATTGCGATGAGATTCATTAATCATGAAATAGTCATACAAAAGTACACTTAAAAATGTGCTGTGTGCATACTGCCAGCTTCAGACACAGCAGTGACGGGGACATATTCTCACCGGTGAAGGGTTTTTCCCCTAGAACTTGGTGCTCTGAATTAATTCATCATGAAACACTGAACAAGTACCATTACATTTTGGTTTTAGCAAGAACAGCAGCTTTGATTGTATCTTCAATTACTTGACTTTTCACACCAAATGTTGTCCATCACAATGAATACTTGTTCCACAGGACGGTTTGTTCCTGGCAAAACACAGAGCAAGTTCTATTTGGCATAGCCATATGTCTTTAACAAAGATTTTGCTATGAAAAAAAATGTTTTGATTGTGAAAATGAAAATATAAGATTCTTCAGGTGTCCCAAGTAAGTTTGTTCTAAGGATGCTATACAAAAACTGACAGTTTCATTAGAACTGGGGTATATGTTCACTTTAATCTGCAGGCATGATCCAGATCTCACTGAAATCAATGAGTATCTTTCAAGTTATTTCTGTGGGCTTTGGATCAAGCCTGTTAAATATAACTCGGTTTGTAGAGACTCATTTGGCAGTTTACAATAGTAATAACCCATCACATCTGATCTAGAGTTTGTGCATCCATAGTGCACGATCAAGTCCTCTAACATCTAAAGTTTTAGTTCACTCCCCTAATCTTAACCCAAAATATTTCTGCCCCATCCAGCCACCCCACCCCTTCAAAAAAAAAAACCAACTTGTAAAAATATTGATACAAAACCATACTCTGAGTGAGCTTGACAATTTTTGATAATGTCCAGGGTTGTCAGCCATCCACTTACTAACAACCTCTACCTACAGAATAAAACACAGTGAGTTGCAGTGTGAGTTTCCTCACCAGTGTGCCTCAGAACTGACCAAGCAGGCTCACTTCTTGGATTGAGGTGGCATATTCAGCCACTGGTTCACAGGCTGAGGCTACCAACCACCATTTAGGATGGTGACCTTTTGACCATTTAAATAAATGCATATCGAATAGAACAAAGTATCTTTAGTTTTAAAAAAAGAAAAGGAGTACTTGTGGCACCTTAGAGACTAACCAATTTATTTGAGCATAAGCTTTCGTGAGCTACAGGTCACTTCATCGGATGCTGTAGCTCACGAAAGCTTATGCTCAAATAAATTGGTTAGTCTCTAAGGTGCCACAAGTACTCCTTTTCTTTTTGCAAATGCAGACTAACACGGCTGTTACTCTGAAACCTTTAGTTTTAAAAGTTTTCAGATGTTTTCTATGGTCTTTTTGGGGTATTGCGTAAGCTTTAATAGTTCTGATAATCTTGTGTGTGTAAATAACACAAATATATTTTATGGCTGACACTTAAAAACTAAAACGGCAAGTTTCCTGTGACACCCTGGCACCAATATTCACCACTGTCATGTAATCAGAATATGTTTTGTATGAAGTATGCCTTTTGAGGTATCGTTCTAAAAGTCTTGATCTGCTAGACATTGATATCTTGTTGGATTGTATGTGCTGTCGTCGTATGTGAAGTTATGAAGTCTGGCTATGTCTGTGTTACTGAAACGTGTTGTGAGGTTGAAAACACCCACAAGCAGCCTTTCAAGTACAACAGGAAAAAGGTCAAACAATGTTAATGGCTTATTGAGGAAATGCACACAAGCAGGAAGATTATCCCAGGAACTGTGTACAATAGAAACCTCTCTGAGATAGCACTACACAATGGGAACTGTTTGACCCATTTTGTCACAGCAAAAGAGCTTTCCAGCAAGTGGGAAGAAGATATAAAAGTGGGACAATGATATCATGATGGTGCCTCACTCTCCCTACAACAACTCACCTGGAAACACCTGAGGGGCAAGGACTGAACTGTGGGAAGTGATGGTCCTAGGCTTGAGGGATTTTTAGCCTGTGTCTGAAAACCTGGGAAAGCCAAGGCAACTTGTGCCTTAAGAATCTGCCAGCCTGTTTATCACTCGGGGTGCGAATTTGCTAATTTATATCCTACCTTTCTAATGTGCTACGCTCAGTTTGCGGCTTTGTTTATTTAATGAGATAATCTGCTTTGATCTGTTTGCTATCTCGTATAATCACTTAAAATCTAGCTGTTGTAGTTAATAAACTCGTTTGTTTGGTCTAAAAACTAGAGCATGGAAATCATAACTGGGGGGCAAAAAGCTGTTGCATATCTTCCTCCACATTGAGAGAGGAGGCAAATTTCATAAGCTTACGCTGTACAGTTCTCTGTGCAGTGCAAGATGGTATAATTTTGGGTTTAAACTCCAGAGGCGGGTGTGTGCCTTAGCAACTGGGAGGTGCCTTAGCTGAGCCTTCCCATGCAGAGCTGATCTCAGCATCTGTGTGAGAAGCTGCAGCTGGGTGTATCCCTATCTGTGTTTATGCTGTGAAAGAGCAAACATGGAGAGCTTGGCAACTTATCACAGCACCACAGTGTGAAAGGGAGCCCAGGCTGGTGCATCAGGGAGGCTCAGTGGTACCCCAGTTCCAAGTGGCACCCCTGGGGGAACCCATCACACTTCCCAACCGCGCAGGGAATATAGATAACAGTTTCCACTAATTTAAATGGAAACCAAATCCTCTAGGAAGCTTTGGAAAAATCTTAAACATCTGCTTGTGTGCTATAGGCCTGCAGACCCCCTGTTTAACTCCACTAAGGGCATGGCTACACTTGCAGATATAGAGCGCTTTGAGTTAAACCCACCTTCGGAGAGCACAGTAGCGAAAGCGCTGCAGTCTGTCCACACTGACAGCTGCAAGCGCAATGGCATGGCCACATTTGCAGCACTTGCAGCGGCATTGGGAGCGGTGCATTATGGGCAACTATCCCACAGAGCACCTCTTCCCATTCTGGCGCTGTGGCTTGTGGGAAGGGGACGGGGGATGCGGGGCATTCTGGGTCCTGTCCCAACACCCTGTGATGCATCGGTTCGCATCCCAGCAATCCCTGTGCTTCCGTCCACATTTGACGCCATCTTTCAACGTTTTTTGTACTGCGCGCTCTGTCTTCCCTTTCGGTCTGTGGGAATGGAGCCTGAACTGCTGAGGAGGATGCAGTCGAGTCTTGCCAGCACATCACGTTTGGCAGTCGAGTTACTCCTTAAGATCCAAACCGACAGTGAGGGCTCCGACGATGATATCGACTCAAGTAACACAGATGACACGAGTTTGCTTGTGGCATTCACAGAAATGCTCACCACCATGGAACACCACTTATGGGCTCGGGAAACAAGCACTGAGCAGTGGGATCACATTATCATGCAAGTCTGGGATAACGAGCAGTGACTGCAGAACTTTCGGATGAGAAAAGCCACTTTCATGGGACTGTGTGAGGAGCTTGCCCCCACCCTGCGGCACAAGGACACGAGATTGAGAGCTGCCCTGACCGTGGAGAAGAGGGTGGCTATTGCAATCTGAAAGCTGGCAACTCCAGACAGTTACCAATCGGTTGCTAACCAGTTTGGAGTGGGAAAGTCGACCATTGGAATCGTGTTGATGCAAATTTGCAGGGCCATTAATCACATCCTGCTCAGAAGAACCGTGTCTCCGGGTAACGTGCATGACATTGTGGATGGCTTTGCACAAATGGGTTTTCCTAACTGCGAGGGGCAATAGATGGCACACATATTCCAATTCTGGCAGCAGCCCACCTAGCCTCCGAGTATGTTAATCGGAAAGGGTATTTCTCTATGGTTCTCCAGGCACTTGTGCATCACCGTGGGCATTTCATTGACATTAATGCAGGCTGGCCCGGAAAGGTGCATGATGCACGCATCTTTCAGAACACTGGCCTGTTCAGGAAGCTGCAAGCCGGGACTTTTTTCCGAGACCAGAAGATCACCGTAGGGGAAGTCAAAATGCCCATTGGGATCTTTGGAGACCCCGCTTACCCTTTAATGCCATGGCTCATGAAACCCTACACAAGGAGCCTTGACAGCAGCAAGGAGCAGTTCAACAACAGGCTGAGCCAGTGCAGAATGACTGTTGAGTGTGCTTTTGGCCTTTTACAGGGCTGCTGGTGCTCTCTGTATGGGAAGCTGGACCTGGACCATGACAGCATCCTGACGGTTATATCCGCATGCTGTAGCCTCCATAACATTTGTGAAGGGAAGGGTGAACGATTCTCTCAGGCATGGAACTCGGAGGTTCAACACCTGGAGACTGAATGTGAACAGCCAGAGAGCAGGGCTATTAGAGGGGCCCAGCGTGGGGCTGCAAGGATTAGGGATGCCTTGAGGGAGCAATTTGAGGCTGAAAGCCACCAGTAATGTCTGATGCCCTGCACGGGAGTGAAGTGCAATGGTTCCAATATTAGTGGGAATCTGTGTTTGTTATGCTGACTTGCAGTGCCTGTTTCTTTCCTGGGCTAAGGTATCTTTTACTTTGTGCAATAATAAAGAATGTTTTCAAAGCCAAAAAATCCATTTATTGAAAAGAAACACAACTGCTTGGGAATCAGAAAGGGCAAGGGGGTGGGCTGGGGAACGGTACAATCACAGATTTGCATATGTCCAGTTATCGTACTCAGCCTTCCTGTCTGGAGTGCTGTGCAATGAGTGCTGCAGTTCAGGATGGCTGTACTGCATGGTGATGGGGGTTGAGTGCAGAGGGTAAGGGTCGTAGTTTTCAGAGTTGGGTGGTGAAGCTACAGGTGTTGGAGGCAGCTAGTGGCGGTAAGAACCCCGATGTAGGGGAAAGTGGGTTGGAGGTGACATGGGGGCACAAGGGAAAGAGTTTTGGGACAAGGGCTGCAGTGGGGGTCGGGCACGGTAGCGCTCTGCCTGCATGGCTACGAGCGCCTGGATCGAGTCCGCTTGGCGCTCCATTATGTTTATCAGCCGATCTGTGCTTTGCTGCCGGAGCACCGCGCTTTTGTGCTGGTGCTCCTCATTCTGCTGGCGGATCCTCCTTTCACTGTCTGGCCACCCCTGCACTTTTTGATTTTAAATGAAACTTGAGTGATGAGAACCTAAGACTTCTTGGTTCAGAGGCACCAGAATGAACAACATTGGGCTGATTCATGATTCTGGAAGTCTTCGCATTATGCTTTTCTCTTTTCATTTGTAGTAGAAAGAATATTAGATACAGCAGAATTGTTATGTCTTCAGAGATGCGATTATTAAGAGACATTTGCAAGAAAAGAGCCACAAAAATTATTCAAGGTCTGGCGAAAACATGCAGTAAGAGACGTAAAGAGCACAATCTTATCCAAAGGAAGATGGAGAGGTGACTTGATTACAGCCTGTAACTATTTTCACGGGGAGAAAATACTGAGTACTAAAAGGAGTCTAATCTAGCAGAGAAAGGCATAACGAGGACCAACGGCCGGAAGCTGAAGCCACCCCAATTCAAACTGGAACTAAGGTTGTTGGGGTTTTTTTAAGTGAGGGGGATTAATCACTGAAACAGACTACGAAGGAAAACGGTCAATTCCCAGGGCTTGTGTACACTTACAGCCTGCAGAAGCACAGCTGTGTTGCTGTAGCACTTAGCAAAGATGCTACCCATGCTGACAGGAGAGCGTCTCCCATCGACCTAGGCACTCCACCTCCCCAAGAGGCAGTACCTGTGTCAATGGGAGAAGCCCTCCTGTCGACATAGCGCTGTCTCATGGGGGCTAGGTCAGTATAACTATGTCACTATATCAACTACGTTTGTAGACCAAGCCTCAGTCTCTTGCTGTCCACAAACAGACTTGATGCCTTTCTGGAAGATGTACAGCATAAGTTATCTGGCTCCACAGAGGGGTAAATGCATGAAATTTAAGGGCTGGCGATACACAAGAGGTCAGACTAGATGATCTAATGGACCCTGAAACAGGGTGCTGACCAGAAGGTCCTGAGTCAGCCCTCTGTTAGCCCAGCTGCAATTTAGAAGCATTAATTGGGGCTGGCTGAGTATGCCATACCTAATGGATAGAAGGGAAGCACCTGCGGGCCTCATTAGCCAGGGGACTATATAGGGCTGGCAGGCAGGCAGTGAAGGGGGGGCAGGGCGGAGAAAGGAAAAGGAAGAGGCTGTGTGTCCCTGCTTGTGAGAGAAGCTAGCTGTCCCCCAGGTTGCTAGTTTGGAGCAGTCTGTAAATACAAGGTGGTGGGAGCTGACACTGTAAATAAAAGGCACTAGTGACTGCACCCAGAAGAGGTCTCTGGCTGATTTGTGGGTGCAGGGGTCCCATAGGGTGAGAGCAAACAGGAAGGCCTCGTTACAGACCCTTTTGGTCTTAACCCTTTGAAGCTATGAAACGGATGTTGTACATACCACTATTGTAGGTTAACTGTGTTATGTGATTCTCAGCACTGTTCAGATCTCCCACAATTCCAAGAGTTCTGGCTTTGTGGGAGGATTGGTCACCCCAGTTGAGGTGGCTAATAGTTTTCATTCTCTTCTAATAAGTGTCCTGTACAGGCTATTAAGTGATGTAATAGTAGATATTACTATTTTTGGAGAGCAGAAATACAGTATCTAGAGTTTGTCATGTAGATAAAACCAGATACTGAAGGTTAAAAGCCACATCAAAATTGAATTTCTGATTTCAAGTTAAATCTTTCAACATATAACCTACAAACCCCACCTAGTACTGTGAGAGCTCAAGGGATCACACAAAAAGAGGAAGGAAGGCCCAGTGGTTAGGGTGCTACCTGGACCCAGACCCAGTCACAACTCCAGGTCCCAATGCAGGGACCCTATAAGTAGTAGCCACCTGCTGCTTCCCTGGGCCACTTCCCTTCTTAGCCCCAGTACCTTCCTTGCTTGCCTAGCTACAGCCACTACTCATCTGTCCAGCCCTGCAGCCAGCCAGGAGCACATCCTTGCTCCTCTGGCTCCAGCCAGCAAACTGATCTGCTCTGTCCAGCAGTACCTTTTTCATTAGCCCACTATACACAGATTGGCTGCTTTCCCGCAGCCTCTCTAGGCAGCCTGGAGGACTCACCTCTTCTGCCCTTTTCCTGGGGTGGCGTGTGATAGGACCACGGGGCCTCCAGACCTAGTACACCCCATTATAGGGCTGTTTTGTTAGACTCCTCTCTTCCACTCCTCTCAGAGTGTTGTGTAGTGTCTAATTCGGCATTGTCTAGTATCCCCCACCATCTTGGCTAATGGCCATTCTGTGGCCCTGTTGCAGGTTTTTTGGTTTTCTTAGCCTGGTAACTGAAGTGTAATCTTAATGGAAATCACATTTCTGCAATTTAATACATAGTCTACACCAAACAGCACCAAAAAAAAAATCCAGATATAGGCCCAGATCCTCCACTGCAGTGCAGCAGCTCTAGGCCAGGCAACCAGAGGACTATAGTCCTATAGTCACTGTTGGAAGTAGGGTTGCCAGTTTTGGTTGGCCGAATTCCTGGATATTTTATCACATGACATAATCTTTAATTAAAGATTAATCTTTAATTCCTGACAACTCCAGGCCAATCCTGGAGGGTTGGCAACCCTGGTTGGGAGTCACCCATTGTAACCCACTGGTGTTACAGCTTTTACCCCATCCCCTTCTTACTGCCAGCAAAAAGGGGTATGGCTAGAACTAAATGGGCATGGCTGGGACACTCATGCAACCAGCTGATCCCCAGTTGTATCAGCCTCTCTGAGCTCTTGATAACTAGTGTATCTTAGAGCAGCCCTCTGGGAGCTGACCCAGTACAGAACAGGCTCAAGACTAGGAGAGTAAAAATTCAGCATTTGCATCCCCATTCTCAGCTGGACTGTGCACTCATTACGTAGCTGGACCAAATTTCTTCTACATTATATATCTATGATAGCCATTTAGACAGACCAGTAAAACAAAACCAAGGTTAGAGCCAATCCCAGGACATTTTGAACCCAATACGAGTCTTTCCACTAACTACAATCATAGTGGACCACAAGCTCTGCAGTAGCTAAATCTAAGAATGCGTTCCTGTTGGAACGTTGACTCTCACTCTAAGGGCATGTCTACACAGCCTTGCAGTTTAGATTACAGAGTGGTGAACTCTGGGCTGTCGAGACATCCCCTTAGAAGGCATGCAAACCAAATAGGTTCCTACCTTATTAATGCGAACTAGGAACCTTTTAGTTTGTGCCTGCAGCATCCAAATGGGACAGTTATATAACAGCACATTAGTTTACACGGCTATTCACACCTCCGTAGTCCAAGCTGTGGGGCAGTGTAGACACACCCTAAGTGCTCTAAATACACATGGTTATTCAGATTGCCTTGAAATTTAGTATGCCTCATAGGGATGTTGGGAACGGTTATACAAGTTTGGGGTCATTTCAGCAAGGGGTTCCTGAGATATAGCCCTCTGAAAAAAAGAATTTTTCTTAAAGTTAAAGCTTTGACTCACTTTAGTGTGCACACCTTGCTTCTAAAGAGCTAGTGGCTTAACGGGATGGGAAGGAGAGAAGGAGCTAGAAATAGTGGTGGTGGTGCAGGCTATCAGTTGTGGGGATGGCATGGATGGGAGGAGAGAAACATTCCAGTCTTTTTTCAGGGGCTTAAAGTTAGTGTAATTGCCATGTAATAAAAATTGTCAAGTTTTGGAGACATGGCCCATGTTTGAGATTTCTCTCAACAGCCCTGTTAGCAACTATATACTCCAAAAAATTCAAAGCATGATTACCCCCATGCCACGCTAACCAAATATAATGGGGGAGGCACTTAGGAATGACATAGCAACCATGTGGCCCAGTGGATAGAGCAGCAGACTTGGACTCAGGACACCTGGGCTTTATTCTGGGTTCTGTCACTGGCCTACTGGGTGACCTTGGCCTTCACCTCTTTGTGCCTCAGTTTCCTCATGTACACAATGATGTTTCCCTCTTTGCTAAAGGTCTGAGATCTACTGATGAAAAGCATGGGGTAAGAGCTTGGTATTATTGCTTGACTACAGAAGCACCTCAACTGCAAATCTACATAAGTTACAACTACCAAAAAATGCCACCAACTCCTTCCAACCACATTTCTATCTTTTTTTTTAAACACAGAAAAACAAACCACACACATACACACACACACACCCCACCAAGAAAATTCACTAACTTAGTTAATGCAGAGTTAAGGTTGCCTGGAGGTATCTTGTGCCCTTCTAGAACACAGTGTTCAGCTTCTGACAAGCTTCTGACAACCAAGAAATGGAGATTTATGGTAAACACCCACACAACCTTAACTCTGCCCTCCAGGAGCTGGCAATAGCCACTGGGACTATCTACATGCACTCCGGCTGCATTCACAGCATGTGGTATAGCTGCATTGAATGCTACGGGGATTAGTTGGAGCAGCTTGGCAGAGCTGTGCTTGTGATACGAGGTGACTGGAGGCTGTGTGACAGCCCTTCTCTTGATTCCCCCCCAGCCACCTGTGTGCGTGTGCGCGTGCGAGAGAGAGAGAGAGATCTCAAAATAAAAAGGTGCATGTGTACTTTGATAGATCCAGTATGCCTCATTCCAGCACTGCATTGTGTACGTTGGGTCAGTGGTTGTGTACAGGGGCCATGTTGGCATGGGGATTGTCAGCAGTTAGGTGTGAGAGGCATGTGATCTATGGGTTTCAGGAAGAGTAAGGGAAAGGATGGTATTTGAGGGCAGTGTGCCTGTGGGTGGAAGGGTTGTAAAATTTAGCAGATATGGTATCCTTTCTATGGAGGTGGTGAAGTGAGTGCAGAGCAGGTAACGCCTGTTCTGTACACCGCAAAGGTAGAATGCAAGTGTGTTATGGACGTATTGGGGCATGGCTGAGAAAGGGCAGCATTGAGGTTGCATGGATATTTACATTAACTCTTCATTTCCTGGTTTTCAAAAGCTTGTGTTTTGCTAAATTCTATGATGTGGAAGGACACAAGATAGAGTTAAGGCCGCCTTGTGCTGTGTTAAAGTTGTCAGTGACTAAAATGGAGGTTTGGCGCTCAAGGGCTTACTTGCCTCCCCCCTCCCACAGAGTTCCAGTGAGCAAATTTATCAGCTCTCAGGGCTTGATCGTGAGCACCCTCACCTCTGCCTGAAGCCAGTAGTAGTGATGGAGCCCTATGAGAGGGACCTAAGTTAGCTCTAATCATGACTTGTTGAACTTGATGGTTTAAAATATTCCTCCAGTTGCTATATCATATTTTTATAGGACTGAAGGGCCTGATATCTTCAGAATAACTTCCACTCAAATCAATGGAAAAAAGTGTTTGTATCAACTATCTGGTTTCTACACAAAAAAAAGACAAGTTCTCATCTAGAATTATGTGCTAGGAAAAAAAGTGATAAACATCCTTGTAAGAGTTTGTACTGAGTAGCAACATAAAGGGGGCCCACTATGCAGCAGTCTGCACAGAGTCTGAATGGAAAGCTAGAGAAAATTGTTTCTAGACGAGAATCTAGCTAAGGGACACCTCCCTACTGATCTGGAAGGCAATTATTAGGCAAAGTTACTTAAAAAAATAACTGAAATAGAACAGCTAAAAACTTCAAACAAAATAAGGTGTTTTAGTTCACATCCAGTTCTACATGCAATGAAGTTTCAGACTTTACCCTGTGTATTGTTTCAATTCTTTAACAAAGAGATGTTGACTAAACATTCAGTCCAAGCACGGTGCTCACCTATGGCCGTCTAAACCATGCAACAATAAAAGAAAAAGGCTTTAATGTAATAAGCCTCACTCCTACAACTGATTGTGTGGGGGTGCACTGTGGCACCCACACGGGACTCTGCTGTTTTCAGTGGGACTCCACACAGTCCTCGTAATCCACCCCTCTGCTAGCAGTTGCAAGATCAGAGCCAGGCCCGTGCACCCCCCATAAACCAGATTTTCATAAAAGCTTCCGCACAACTTAGTCTCTATGAATAAGTCTACAACAGCAGCCAGGAGGGTACTTCCCAGTGCGTGTAGACTGCCACACACTAGCTCTGTTCAAACCACCACACAAAAAGTAGAAGTGTGGCTGTGGTAGCCTAGACAGGCTCTCAGGCTAGCCATCTAGTATTTAACCAGGGGGTCAGGCAGGATTGTACTTGGACAGATAACCCAAGCTGTCCCCTGTGCCCCTGCCACCACGCTGCTATTTTTAGCTCTCTAGCTTGAGCAGGGTTAGTGCATGTCTGTCTGCCTGGGCTGGGAAACAGGCTCCCAGCTGCTGTGCAGACTTAATCTATGCACTAACCCCCTTCCTCCCCCCACCCCCAAGTAAATTGGGTTGCACACATAGTTAATAGCACTTCCCAACCACCCCATCTAACTTGACTCAAGTTATTACCAGGACATGAACTAGCATTCAGGTATGGATAGAACATGCAAATGTAGACTTTAAAGGTGACCATGAAAAAAGTGGGTTTGTGCCATTTTTATTTTGTATTTCATAGAGAATCTTTTCTCCTGCTTGATTTTTCCATTAAAAACCTATGTCTTGTCTACTGGTTTTTCTGCAGGGTACTTTCTATAAACTAGAGAACTAGGAGGTAATTGTTACCCTCATTTTGCAGATAAAGAAACCGAGGCCCAGAGTAGTGAAGAGACTTGTCCAAGGTCACACAACAGGCCTGAATGAGTCATCTCCTCTCTTTACTCAAAAGCAGCTGGGAGAAGAGAGTTTTACCACAGCCAGCTTGAAGGATTCAGATGTTCCACTTACCTCAGTCCTTGGAATGCTGAATACATTTTCACTGCTACATTGATTTTGCATTTTGGTCTCCTCTCTGTGGAGGAGGAGAAGAGCATTTACATCCCATCTCATTCATCTTTGGCTACCAGACACCAGCAGTCACTAATCAATCTAGAACTCCTTCAAAGAGCTGTCTGGTAAATTTCATTCTTGTCACTGAATTAAAGGACACTGAGGTGCCCTGTTCAGTCATGTAATGAGAGATCAACAATTGCAGTACTGAATTACTGGTTAATTTTTAATGTGATCTATTAGAGATGTTCCAGTCTTTATGACAATTTTACACATCTGTTGCCAGAGACAATAGTCAGAGAGAATACCTACTGTAGATAGTGTATTACTCAAATGATTACACAAAGGAATCATGAGATGGTAAATTTGTTCACTAAAATGTGACTGTTACAAGAAATCCTCAATACATGGGCAGCTAACTGGACTGGAAATGTTTCGTATAAGATACCAATTATAGGGCATAGGGAAAAACACAAGTATGAATGATTCAGCACACAGGTATAATACACTAACACTCCCTTATAGTGTTTGGTCACCACAGGTTTACAGACAAAACTTTAGGATCACTGGTGACTTCAGTTTACCAACAGAGGGAGCTCCGAGTTTGGTACATTTGTTTTCCTAAGCAATTCTATAAAATGGTGTTCAGTCTTCTATTTTCCCCCTCCTTAACTTTGCTTTAGGTTAGATTGCAAATAAAAATTGATTTTACTGGCAGACATTGGTTGAACAAGATGGTAATTATCCAATACTTTTTCCAAGCACTGGTTCAGGATGAACTATATAACTCTAACTATTACAGTGACTCATTTCTAATGCTAGCTATTTTCTGTCCCATATTTACCTCTCATCCACCTGCCACCACAAGACAAACTTAAGTAGAGGACTAGTCGTGAGATATGATGCCTCTCATCCCTGGGTCACTGGCTTAGGTCTGTACTGTGACTTATGTGAAATGAGTTGGTCTTAGTCCAGTTTCTAATAGACAGGTATTCCCATCACATAAACAGTCCCATAATTCACATTGATTGGCCCCCATGTTGGCAAGCATAGAAGAGAGGCCAAGTATTGGAAAGGCATGGGCACTAAGATATGCAGAGACTTTGAGAGGCTATCTATGTCATGGCAGATTGGTGGGGCAAAGCAGGGAAAGTCTGCACTGCTTCTGCCCTTGCTGGTCTTGTTCTGGGGCATTTCCAGGAGTACGAAGTTAGACATTTATTTTTTAAAGGAAGCATATACATATATATCTTTCCACAAAGCAACAATAAATATTGGTGTATGTTGCATATGAGCAAGTTACTATAAACTGTATGGATTGCCACCTAATCCTTCTGGAGATCAATGGTCAAGTGACCAGATTTAGGAATGTACAATTGCATGTGTAGTGTGAAGCCCCTCGGTGGCTTTGAAGCTGGGAACCTCGGAATCTAAAAACCATGATCCTCTACTGATTGCACTAGAAGACCAATGTTAGCTCAAAGGCCATGCAGACTCAAACCTATGTGGTCCAGCGACGAGAGGAAGATTGTGTAAACCAGATTTACAGTGTGGCACTCTGATTCATTTGCATATGTCCAACCTATGCAAATGCCTAGATCAGGTATTTCCACATGACTGTGGGCAGCAGGCAGCTAATGGCTTTATACACATGCAGATACCTGATTTAGTGTCAGAGATCAGGTTTCAGAGTAGCAGCCCTGTTAGTCTGTATCCGCAAAAAGAAAAGGAGTATTATGGCACCTTAGAGACTAACAAATTTATCTGAGCATAAGCTTCCATGAGATACAGCTCACTTCATCGGATGCATTCAGTGGAAAATACAGTGGGGAGATTTATATACACAGAGAACATGAAACAATGGGTGTTACCATACACACTGTAATGAGAGTGATCAGGTAAGGTGAGCTATTACCAGCAGGAGAGAAAAAAAAACCTTTTGTAGTGATAATCAAGGTGGGCCATTTCCAACAGTTGACAAGAACGTGTGAGGAACAGGTGCGGGGGGGAATAAACATGGGGAAATAGTTTTACTTTGTGTAATGACCCATCCACTCCCAGTCTTTATTCAAGCCTAAGTTAATTGTATCCAGTTTGCAAATTAATTCCAATTCAGCAGTCTCTCGTTGGAGTCTGTTTCTGAAGTTTTTTTTGTTGAAGAATTGTCACTTTTAGGTCTATAATCGAGTGACCAAAGAGATTAAAGTGTTCTCCGACTGGTTTTTGAATGTTATAATTCTTGACGTCTGATTTGTGTCCATTTATTCTTTTATGTAGAGACTGTCCAGTTTGGCCAATGTACATGGCAGAGGGGCATTGCTGGCACATGATGGCATATATCACATTGGTAGATGTGCAGGTGAACGAGCCTCTGATAGTGTGGCTGATGTGATTAGGCCCTATGATGGTGTCCCCTGAATAAATATGTGGGCACAGTTGGCAATGGGATTGTTGCAAGGATAGGTTCCTGGGTTAGTGGTTCTGTGGTGTGGTGTGTGGTTGCTGGTGAGTATTTGCTTCAGGTTGGGGGGTTGTCTGTAAGCAAGGACTGGCCTGTCTCCCAACATCTGAGAGAGTGATGGGTCGTCCTTCAGGATAGTTTGTAGATCCTTGATGATGCGTTGGAGAGGTTTTAGTTGGGGGCTGAAGGTGACGGCTAGTGGCGTTCTGTTATTTTCTTTGTTGGGCCTGTCCTGTAGTAGGTAACTTCTGAGTATTCTTCTGGCTCTGTCAATCTGTTTCTTCACTTCAGCAGGTGGGTATTGTAGTTGTAAGAATGCTTGATAGAGATCTTGTAGGTGTTTGTCTCTGTCTGAGGAGTTGGAACAAATGTGGTGGTATCGTAGAGCTTGCCTGTAGACAATGGATCGTGTGGTGTGGTGTGGTGTGGTCTGGATGAAAGCTGGAGACATGTAGGTAGGCTTAGCAGTCAGTAAGTTTTTGGTATAGGGTGGTGTTTATGTGACCATCACTTATTAGCACCGTAGTGTCCAGGAAGTGGATCTCTTGTGTGGACTGGTCCAGGCTGAGGTTGATGGTGGGATGGAAATTGTTGAAATCATGGTGGAATTCCTCAAGGGCTTCTTTTCCATGGGTCCAGATGAGGAGGATGTCATCAATGCAGTGCAAGTGGAGTAGGGGCATTAGGGGATGAGAGCTGAGGAAGTGTTGTTCTAAGTCAGCCATAAAAATGTTGGCATACTGTGGGGCCATGCTGGTACCCATAGCAGTGCCGCTGATTTGAAGGTATATATTGTCCCCAAATGTGAAATAGTTATGGGTGAGGACAAAGTCACAAAGTTCAGCCACCGGGTTTGCCGTGACATTATCGGGGATACTGCCTGACGGCTTGTAGTCCATCTTTGGGTGGAATGTTAGGGTAGAAGACTTCGACATCCATAGTGGCTTGGATGGTGTTTTCAGGAAGATCACCGATGGATTGTAGTTTCCTCAGGAAGTCAGTGGTGTCTCGAAGATAGCTAGGAGTGCTGGTAGCGTAGGGCTTGAGGAGGGAGTCTACATAGCCAGACAATCCTGCTGTCAGGGTGCCAAAGCCTGAGATGGTGGGGTGTCCAGGATTTCCAGGTTTATGGATCTTGGGTAGCAGATAGAATACCCCTGGTCGGGTATTCTAGGGGGCTGTCTGTGCAGATTTGTTCTGTGCTTTTTCAGGGAGTTTCTTGAGCAGATGGTGTAGTTTCTTTTTTCAGTGGGATCAGAGGGTAATGTCAGAGAGTAGGTATCTGAGGGCATAAACACACACACACACACACACACACCCCAACTCCCCACCTTGGAATATCTGGCCCCAAAAACCTCACCGCCAAGATGTTTCTAGTCTTCTCATACCCCAGGCTTGTCATACTGCATCTTAACTACAATACTGTGAAATCATATGGCATTGTGACCAAAGACTCAAATGAGTAAGTGAGCTGTGGTGAAGAGGGTCTTCTCTCTCACATTAATACTAAGTAACAACTACATAAAATTCACTCAGAAGAAACTGATATTCAATAAAGAGATTCATTATACAGCACAGCTAGAAAGCCTACCTTGGGAAGAAGTCTGAAATCAAGTATCTCACTAATATTTTCAGTCATTCATTGGTAAACCTGTCAAATCCAGATGGTTTTCCAATTTCCATTGCATCTCCTTGCGTAGTACATTATATTATGTAGCAGGATCCATTTCTTAGCACCATGTGACAGAATTGTGAAGATCCTGATAAAAAAAGTCAACAAAAAAACCAGAGTTATGCATGAGAAATCTAGAAATACTAAATTTAACACACTGGGATTCAATTAAGATTGTTTCTTTTACATGGTCTTAGACAGAAGAACAAAGTCAAGCAACCCATATGAAGCCTCTGTCATTCACAGGAAAAATTTTTTGCAAAAAAAGTGTTTTTCTTATTCATATATTGTGAGAAGAATAAAAGGTCAGGTTATCCATGAGAATCAGGTACAATTCTTTGTTATATCAGCAATCTTCTCAGTCGTGCAGACATTTAAATCCTGGGGCAGTACAGTGAAAATTTTATGTTCTGGCACAGGGATTATAGTAGAGAGGTAAATAGTCTCTCTGGCAAAGCAGAAATGGGACTGCGTCTGTCAAGACCCTCATTTGTATTCTGCTGCGAATAAATCCAGAGCCAGCCACTGGTCATTAAAAGCTGAAATCCCAGGCTTGGTAATGCTGTACAGTTCACCCCTGATCGCATTAACTCTCGTCTAAATTGCTGTAGGTTAATACTTTTTTGTTTTTGAGACACGATACTTATATCTGACATTTGGATCTGTTTAGTAACAGAGACAACATGCAACAGTAAGGCACTTTTAGAACACTATTTGCTACTCTTAAGGGTAATTAGTCTCTCGTGGCTTTATATATAAAAAAACAACCCCATACAGATGGAATGGAATATCCCTAAATTGTTTACTTGTCCACCAGGAGTACCAGCAGACAAACAGCCTGGGCACAGTTTGTTTGGCAAAGCAGCAAGAAATACTGACAGCAGTTACCTATCCTCGAGTCAGGGACTTTTCCTTTCTTCGGTCTGACCTGGAAAATGCTGATGATAAATATATTACCTTGCAACTATGCCACCATAGGCTGTGGTCATCTCATCCCACAGATTTATCCAGGTCAGATTGGGTCAATACCTAGATGGGAGACTTCCAGGAAGTGGAGTGGGAAGTTTAGTAGATATTCATCCCTCTGCATCAGCATTACACAAATAATGCTGGGAGTAGTGAGGTGCCTTTTTGTTTTCAGAAAAGTTGGGCTGAAGTCAAGCACCCTCAATAGCACTTGTTACACAGGAGAGAGTCACATTGTAGTTATCTGCAAATAAAAAGGATAAAATTCCTGTAACAACGGACTCTCCTTGGGATTTGAAATGAATGACAGTGCAAAGCTGGTCTTTACTTCTGCTGTGATGTGGTTTCCCACACTTCTGATGAAACCAGTTACTTGATCTCTTCTAAAAGTGTGTGTTCAGGTAAAATTTAAGATGGACCTATAAACCAGTTAGAGAAGCTGCCAACACTAATTTCAATCTTCTCAGAATGAGGAGGAGGATGGGGAGTGAGGTTGATACATTGACAGTGGCTAGGCAATTGGTATGCTGAAATTGCTACTTACTATGACAGTTACTGTTCACCTTGATCTGCCCTTTTCTTTTACTTTATCCACCTGTTGTATGGACTAGAAGCTTTCTGGTACAGGGACTGTCTTAATTGTGTGTATATGTATACACACACACACACACACACATATACTTTAGGACAGTGGAGCCCGGATTGAGGAATTAGAGGCTGCTATAATATAAACAGCCACAGACTAAAACTCTAGTATATATGTTAGGTCCTGAGTAGAGAAGTAGCTCAGAAGGGCCAGGAAAAGCAGAGGTTTATACTGCATTTGGTAAAAGCTTAGTCCTCATGCTTTGATTTTAAGTATAAAAACTCACTGAGCTTTCAGCAGCAGCAAAAAGTCCTATGGTCTCTTAGGAAAGTCCTAGAAGGATACTTGTAGATTTCTCAAGAGTAGTACACTACTCCATCACAATGTTCCATTAAGGAAGATGAACCCCAAAGGGGAGGAGGGGAGGATCAGACACTGAAGGGTTAACCCACATGCGTAACGATGGTGGATACCCTCCTGACACAATACAGACAGAGAAGGCAGCTTCAGAGTACACACTATACCTAATCCTTCTGGTCCCCTCTCTTTCTGCCCACCACTCTAGAAGTGTGAGCACACACTTACCTTTGGGAAGTGCTTCCCTAGTGTTCTTGATCTGCTTTAGATTCAGAAGCCAGCAGTGCCTGCTTACTGCCTGGGGACCCCACTCTGGAGTCACAGGAGTGGTCCTGGGATGTTGTGATATATAGCCACATGGAGCACCACATGGTAGCACAAAACTCCACATTTCCATTCACCTCACTGAGATAACAAAGATACTATGCTTCGGTTTGAGGTTTTTTTAATTTTTTCCCCTAAACGAGCACTTCTGCCCTTTGGAGAAGTCAAAGTAAGTAAGGATGGGCCAGAATCAGGCTGCCATCAAGGAACAGGTATAACACTCCCAAATGTGCACATCCATGATGCTTTTTCAACCCACTGATGTTCACCCATGCTCTAGTCTAGATGAGATCAGCCTTATACACAGCCCATGCAAGCATCTGACTCCAGCTAATCTAGGAAAGATTTGCATACAGTGCTGTGTGTAGAACCTGTGATGGCTTGGGAAGAGTAGCACCTGTGGTCTTTTCCCCCAGTCTCTCTCATGGACACTTTCCACGTGACAGGCTTCTACTTGCACCTTTCCTATAGTGGAACTCCATGTTCCACCCCACTTTAGGCTGGGTCACCAGGCTACACCCAACCTCTAACCCCACCATGCTGCCAAGGTTACAGGGCATCCGATGAAGTGAGCTGTAGCTCACGAAAGCTTATGCTCTAATAAATTTGTTAGTCTCTAAGGTGCCACAAGTGCTCCTTTTCTTTTTAGGGCAATCAGTGTCTTATACCTCTTTGCAGTCCCTCACGAGGGCAGCCCTCATGGGACAGGTTTGCGTCTAAGTGGAGCCCCATGGTTCTGCCACTGAGACCGGATCCTGGGGTAGCACCCTCCTTACTGTGTCAACATGACAGGTCTGACTGCAATTGATACGGCACGACACTCCACTCTGGGTAACTCTGACCAGTGTCCAGTTCAAGTGACTCAGAACAGCTCCTTCCAAACAGATCTATTGTCCATTCGCTCAGGTACACAGCAAGATGCGGAAAGGGTAAATCCCCCAAGATCCACAAACTTCAGTCTCGTCTATAGCTCACCATCCCTCTCAAAGCTTCAGCAAGCCCAGCGACCTCAGACACATCCCACACAGCCTCTGTCCTGTTTCTCCAGCCGTGTGTGTTACAGGCTCTGCCTAAGCCTGGGCAGGGAGCGGCTCTTCACTCCTGCAGCATTAAGAAGAAACACTAATGATGGCCATGTATTTTTTTTGTATATGTTTGTGTATTTTAAAGTGTTTTTCAGCTCTACTCAGCAGCAGCATACTTAGCATGCCATGTACTGAACACCTGAAGTTGGCCTAAAAATGGCAATTTTTATAAACATATGATCCATTTGCCCTTAAAGCTTGTTATGCTTGCCAGAAACTATCCCTGAGATGGATAGAGCAGTTATGCCACTAAATTCTGTAACATAAAAGGAAAAATGCAATGGTAAGAGTAGCTAGAATATTGCAATATCTGCTTGATAAGGCTAGAGAGAATCTTATTTTGTGCAGCAATAGAAATAGCTACAATAATTCACCATCAGTGGTGAGTGCCCTGAAAGCGATAGGCAACTAGTTCAAAGTTTCACCTGCCTGGAGCTATGAAGAACTTAACTAAATCAGACCACTTTTTTTAATTCCTCAAATGCCTTATTTGAAGATAATAAATAAACCCACTTGGATCCTGAACCTGGATTAGCACATTGCTCTCTGTGCCTCAGGTCAAGTATTTGGCTCATTGTCGGCCTGATTCAATAATAGCTACTGAAGCCAATGGACAGACTCCCATCTACTAGAAGAGGCGTTCGATCAGGCACTAGAGGTAGCAGGCCAGAAAAGTATGTATTGAAGATCAAATACTTCCAAGTTTAAGAGTGTATACAAATCAGTTACCTTAATATGGACAGCTTTCCCTTTGTCCGATCATCATCTTGGTGCTGCATCATGGGTAATAGCAAGAGGAAGTAACAGTAAATGTAGGCAATGGAAGGAAAGGAAGAAAGTGAATAAGCTGGAACAATCAGCATGTTTTAGAAAGTGATAGCAATTCTGCTCAGGTGAAAGGTGACCAGCCAGAAACTCCAGCTGGTAGGGTCAGCTGCAGAAGCAGCCAAAGCAGGAGCCTTTGGAACTTTCTACTGTTTTGACTGACATTTTCTGCCCTGTGCTGATTGGCAGTTTGGTCAAGTGACCCGTGCCAGCCAATGGGGGAGGGGGGCGGGAGGCAGAATGAGGGCAGTGGCTTCAGCAGTAGTACTGAGCATGCTCAGTACAAGCCAAGCAGCAAATCTGAGGGGGTGACAATACCATTACCAGTACTGTACATTATCAAAATACTGTTCAGACATTACCTAAATCAATCCTCATGGCATCTCTGTGAATTAAGTAGGTGGTATTATTAACTTCTTTACATTTGGAGAAGATTGAGATGGAGAGGTGATTTGCCCAAGGTAACAGCAACTACATGGCACAACCAAAACTGGACCTTGAGACCACGTCTCTCTCAATACTGTGCTCTTTCCTCCACTGGCTAGGAGAAGTAATACACAGGGAAGTTAAGAAACTACTCTGCATCCTTTAATATTACATGTCACACAAGATCCTAAGGCAACAACATTCAGAATTTGACTCCATTCTATGCACCTCTAGTGAAAGGACCAAATGACATAATTAAAAACTTTTTCATGAGACTAATCTTTATTCTTTTTTTTTTCTTTTTTCTTTTTTTTTTTTTTAAAGACACTGAGGAGTGAGCTAGACTGATTGTTTTATCCCTTTGTCAGAATCCCAGTGCATAGGAGTACTCTCAGACTATTTTGCCAATGTCTTGAATTTCTGTAGCTAGGGGACATTTTGTCATAGC